>NC_138221.1:69490593-69860593 GCF_964197995.2 Scardinius erythrophthalmus | reverse complement strand
TGACAAATATAAAATAGCCATTAATTCAAAGCTTATACACAGGATGAGATCAGAAAATCATAGTACTTTACTAGTACTTTCACAAACATTTATATAAAGTATATATCATGTAATTAATTTTACACATGCTTTTAATTATATTTTTACCGCCCCCCCTTGCGATTTCTACCTGTGCAACTCCATTATATGATGGACGATTATATAAGGCCCTGCCTGTTTACACGAGAACGTTCGCGGGTGAAAACGTAAAAATATTTTATCAGATGTGGCTTTCGTTTAAGCCCCGTTCACACTACAAGCGACTTTATCGCTGCATGTCGCCAGTGGCTGGCGATGAGGTCGTTAGTGGGCGTTCTCACTTCTGGTTGCCTAGGTAATGTTTGTGAGTGACATTCACGGATGTTACGTGTTGTAGACAACAAATCTGTTTTCTTGCCGCTACAAGCTAACATTTTGGAAGGAAAAGTCTAAATATAAATGGGATCAGTACATAAAATGCATAATATTAAAGATGAATGAGAAACAGCGAGTGCCCTGTGCTATCGCGGCTATTTAACTGCAGAAAATGGGTAAATACTGGTCTTTCTGAGTTCACGAAACCATTCGGGCTCGGAGTCAGCACGACGAGTACTACTGTATGTACACAGAGACATATCATAAATTATTGGACAGTTTCTGACTGCTAAAATAAACTTCTCATTCATCTTGCCTCAGTCAGACGCTGCACTGAAGAGTGACGGATCACGTGTGCTCCACTGACTTCACTCCTATTGGTTGTCGCTCGCGAAAGTCGCTCTTCATTTGCATAAAGTTAAACATTTCTCAACTTTGTCGCGTCGCCAGACACGCCCCATCCAGTCGCCAACGGTCGCGACCGCGCGTGTCGCCGGAAGTCGCCCGCTCCCCATTGAAAATGAATGGTATCGCGTCGCTTGGTCGCGTGTAGTGTGAACGCAGCTTTAGACGGCGACAGCGTTTTTGGGGCTTAAAACCGCAAAAAAGTGAAACCACCCTCCAGAGTGGAAATCTTAAAAAATGCTCCACCGTCGTGTTTCCGTCTAAACGGTAAAAGCAAAAGTCTGCTAGACAGTGAAGGCACCGATCAGTGCTTCACATTGCCACTAAATGTGCATACTACATTGAATTTCACACACTTTTGCGTCACCATATGCACGCAGATTTCCCTCCCACAACGGTCGTCTAAACGCAGAATAAAAGTTATTACTTTTGCATTTTCTCTTAAGATCGTTTCCGAAATATTACCGTGAAGAAGGGGAAAAAATATAAATGTATTGTAAAAGGTATGTGTTAAGGAGATCGAACCAATCAGCGACAAACTTATTGGTGACGTCGGCAAAGGACGTTTGGTGGCGAGTTAGAAACTTCCCGAACAGTTAGCAAGCAGACTTAAGAGGAGAACACGCCTCGTATATTCCTGTATCTTAACCTCCAGAGTTTACCTTCTGTGTGTGCGTTCATGATAAAATGTAAGTCTACTTACTTATTTGTGTTCTTTAGTATAGTTATCTGCCGTGTTACAGTTTGATTAATGTAAATTATCGAGTTGTTTATCTCTTTAGTGTCCAACAGTATTCACCTCGTACTGATTGCCACAAATATAATATATAGAAAGTAATTTGTTATTCAAGTTATTTACTGGCTTTATTCCTTGCTTGTGAATACTTTAATCACTGTGAAGTTTATAGTATTTGTCGTATTTCTGAACCCTGCCGATATATATGATGATTACTCAGCGTTTTCTCAGAGACACGGAGAATTCGCGATCCTCATTATATACGCTTTATGCGACATCTAGTGGTTAATTTCGGTAGTGCAGTACAAACCCTGATAACTGTATTGGATGTAGAATATGTATATTATTATGTATAAATACTGTAATTACTTATTGTAATGTTATTCATTTGTTTATTTCAGACCACACATATAATGCAAAGTAAAGATGAGAAGATTCTGAATCCTGTGATGTGTTTTGATTGACACCCTGAGGCGTGCACAATCACCTAATCAGCACATTAGTTAAAACTCCTTTACAGTATGACAAAGGAGAACGCGAGTGCGGGGAGGTGATTACAACGTCAAAAGATTCCTTGTGATTCCTATTTTGCTTTGTTTTAAAGTGAGCTAAAGGATAGCCTAATTTTGGGGCTGTTCAAAATTCCAATAAAGTATGTGGATGTTCTTCTCTTAGTACTCCGTATTCGTTTTACAGTACATGCATCTTCTGATCAGAGGTTGGTGTCAAAAAAAAAAAGAATAAAAATTTATCGTGGAGCGAAAACGGAGCGAGACGTATTAAGGGCGGAGTGGGGAGCGAGCGAGGAGCATGAAATTGTACACCCAGAGCGGAGCTTGAGCGGAGTAATTATGAAATGCTTTGAGCGTGGAGCGCAAATTCTCTCCACTCTGCTCCGCTCACATACTCTGATCACAACAGCCAAAAACACCTGATCAACTTCCTCTTGACTTTGTCTTGCCATAACAAATGTGTTTTATAAACTCACAGTTACAGCAGCCAGAGAGAAAATAATGTTATAAAGTCAAGGGCCAAGAGACCAAAGCAAATACTGATCTACATCATGGTGACAACAAACTTTATTATATTCAATAAAACAAACTAAATATCTGTTAATTCTCAACTAATTCTCAACTTTTGTACATGTATGACATGAATAATGTTAAACTGGTTTGTATATGGTTTCATACTCGGTGTGGCGGGAAGTCAGTTGTAGTTCTTGTGTTTCTCTTTTTTCTGTTCTCGTCTCTCTGTCCTTCAGTGATTCTGCTTATCAGGTGTTCATCATGTAGGGAATAGTGAATGAGGGTATAGGGTGTGATTTTGAACACAGCCTCAGAGTGTTGACTTTGAGCGCTGTTTATTCATAGTATATTCCTGTAAGCTATTTTCTCGAAAACGACAAATATATCAAAGAATGCATTGTTTTCTACGGTAGATTACTGTTTTAATGGAAAATGGTATGATACTGTCAGAATTTGACTTTTTTTTTTGACAGATATTATATGATATTTGTGGTTTTAAACCAATCTATTGTATAAAGTGCTGTATAAACAATCATGACATGACTTGACAGGAGTGCCGAATTGCAAAGCTGCTTTCTTTACTGCTGATTTCTCATCACTGTGTTTTTGTTGTGTTTGTTATTAAGAGAAAAATGTGCAACACATTTTAACATTCATCTAAATGTCGCTCTCAGCAGCATCTGTGGCGTCGGGATGTTCACTAACAGTTTACTACTGAGAAGGTATTTCAAACTTCTTATTACCCCTAAGCAAAGAACGAAAAGGAACTATGCTATTTGCTATCTCAGTTTCTCCACACTCACTTTCAATTTATTCTCCATCTTTGTTCTAAACTTAGATGTCTACATTCTGTACACACTCTACATGTATACAACTTCATTAAAACAATATTTTAATTCTATAACATTAGATCTATTGCTTATTTCACATATTCTTGAACCTCACTGGTTCTTGTTGAAGCTCAAACGTGCTGTGTAACATGTTTAAAAAAAAAACAAATAATTACCCATAAATTCAAAGCTTAAACACAGGAAGAGAACACTGAATCAGATGTCCAGCAAATACTGATCTACATCATGGTGACTAAAAACTTGATTATATTCAATAAAACATCAACGACTAAATATCTGTTAATTCTCAACAAGAACTTTTGTACATGTATGAAAGAAATAATCATAAACTGGTTTGTAAACTGTTTTCACACTCTGTGGCTGGAAGTCAGTTGTAGTTCTTGTGTTTCTCTTTTTTTCTGTTCTTGTTTCTCTGTCCTTCAGTGATTCTGCTTATCAGGTGTTCATCAGTGTCTGAATTCACTCACTTCCTTTTATTCACTCTGTCAAGTGGACTATATTAATTAACTAATGTAGGGAATAGTGATTGAGGGTATAGGGTGTGATTGGGAAAACGTGTCGATTTTGAGCACTGTTGATTCACAGTATATTCCTGTAGGCTATTTTTGTTTTCTACGGTATATTACTGTTTTAATAGAAAATGGTATGAAATTGTCAGAATTAGGCCTTTTTTTTACAGCAAGGGTACGTGTGCGTAACCCGTACAGCAGTGTGCATAACACGAGAATGGACCTCATTGGTTCTTGCAGAAGATCAAACGTGCTCCGTAACACAAGAATAACTCTCACACATTCTCACACATCAAGCAAGCATGTCTAAGCTTCCGTTTAACATAACTGATGTGTGCGTAGATGAATTTAGAGTCAATTAAATCTGTCAATCATATAAAGTGATGTCTCTTCAGAATATCTGAATAAAACTAAATTCAAATAGATCAGTTTCACAATCTCTTTATGAACTTTTTGAAGCGTTGAAGTGGTAGCATTGTCAATGGAGGGACAGAAATATCTCAGATTTTATTAAAAATGTCTTCATTTCTGTTCTGAAAATGAATGAAAGTCTTACAGGTTTGGAATGATATGAGGGTGAGAAAATAATGAAAGAATTTTTTGTTCTAAAATAGTTATTGTTTGGTAACTAACCCTTTAAAAAAACAAAACCAATCACACTAAACAGGATTATTGTTATATTACTTAACATTAGGGGTGTAACGATTCATCAACTACATCGATGTATCGATTTATATTCCTACGATCCAACTGGATCGATCTGTGCTCGGCAAGTTGGCCTTCCGGACGACATATATCGATCTAATATCGTTTTAAAAGGTAATGAATCGATTATATCGATACTAGGAAATAGCGCATTGGATTTAAGCACGTCAGACTTTATATGGATGTTTTTTCTTTGCACTTTTAATGATAAAGGCGTTAAACGTGACTCGATTCAGTCTGCCTATCTTTGTCGTCGTCGCCATGCGTGACGCGCCAGCAGCAGCGCGAAGACAACAGTCAAGTGGCGCAAAGTCTCTCACTTCAGAAAAACAGATTTTCCTGTCCTCTCAGCCGCTGTACTGCAGGAGCGCGCAATCGCACGCGCAAATGCGCCGGCGCGCGCTGTATCACTTCACTAAAGTCATACGAGAATGCAACGTCGTAAATTAGTAAGTTAAGAAATAAAAGTAAAATACCAATAAATTGCGTTATTGGTACGTCTTGTGTTGCTATTTATCAGGAGCAGTTTCCATGTTTCTTTACCAGTTCTTCCGTTCTAAGTATTGTGTATCACCATGGTAGCCTAATTGTTGTTTGTTTCCATAACGAAATGCCACATACTGGTTATTTTGTATATTTTTATATGACTGTGGTGGCTCATACCAAGATTGTATTAACACAAACTAGTTTGGGACTGCTATTTAATAGCTTAACCTCGCAGTGCCTACTGTTTAGCAGTATTTGTCATATTCTTTTTTTTTTTTTTTTTTTTTTTTTGTTAAGTAAAGGGGGACAGAACTTGTGTGTCAACAATTTTTGTGTAAACAAATGTATTATAATAGGCCTATAAAATTCCTAAAAAGGTGGGTCGCGGCTTGATGACCATGGGGAAATGTGGGTCCCATAGCCAAACTATTCAAAACATCATTCAATGTTGTGATAATCGTAATTAATAATCACAATTACAATTTCAAGGGAATAATCAACAATTATCATTTTTGTCATAATTAGAGCCCGACCGATATATCGGCAGGCCGATATTATCGGCCGATATTAGGCATTTTCAAAACTATCGGTATCGGCATTTATAACGGCCGATAAATGAATATTTCAAAAATAAAATAAAAACGGACAAAACACCCTTCAACCATGTTATGAGTGTTGGTGTTGTATAGTTTGTCCACCAGAGGGCACTCTACACCGTCCCTGTTGGCAACACTCGTGTATAACGCGCCACACATTCTGCAACCTGCTGATCCAGCCCGAGTCGGCCAGAGAGAACCGCGAGTGAGATCAGCGGTGAAGTGTGTTCATGGTGAGTTGGTCACGACTCACGAGACATACATTGCTTGAATAACAATTAAAAGAACATCCCTATCAGTTCTCTTAACTCAAATAAGGATGACAAAATTCGTGACTATCATGTCCAGTTTTGCTGCGGTTAAATAAGCCGAGAGTGAAGCGGAACAACGTAGGCTATATTCACATAAAATGTTAACACTGCAGTTCACAAAAGTTCATAATGTGCATGTGCTTTAATGCTTTGTCGGTTAAACATTTAATTTTAAATGCTGATGTGCTGTTCTAACGTGTGCGTTTCTCAGGGCGTACATGTGAAGCTCACATGCACTAAAAGCCTTTCTACCAGCGCCTGGATACTGGAGTAAGTTATCTTTCGAGTATTATTGTGCTAATACTGTTAAATACACACAAGATTTACATAAACAAAGTCGGTTGTCTAAAGTAAAGGCAAAAATTGAGAGAAAATCTGCTTGTCAAATGCGTGTACATTAGACGTGTCGTGCTCAGCTCTTAAAGAGACAGTAGCAATTGTAAACACATTGCCGCTTGTCCTTAAAGGGATAGTTCACCCAATAATAAAAATGATCTCATTATTTACAGGCACTCTAATGTTGTTCCAACTGTATTAATTTCCTTCTAATATTTTTCTAATATTAATAGTTTGAAGAATGTGGGTAACCAAACAGTAGCTGGTCCCCATTGACTTCCAAAGGAGAAAAATATACTATGGAAGTCACTGGGGTACATCAACTGTTTTGTTACAAACAAAAAAACAACTTGAGAGAGTAAATTATGACAATTTGAATTTGTTGTCAATTTGAATGTGAAATTGTTGTTTTTGTTCAAAGGACTAAACGTTTAGTCTTAAAAAAAAAATCTTAAGTTTGTATTTTTATACATTTTATTTATCAGAACTTTAATATATTTTGATGTTCCTCTGTTCTGTTGTGACAATAAAAGAAACAAGTTTCTTTTTAAAATGCATTATCATATTATTTTAGTTAAAACTCATAAATAACTACAAATAACTAATGTTAGGGAAATTTGTTAATGTTTTGTTGCGCGTTTCTGAAAAATAAATAAAATAATTAAAACCAACAAATATTTGTACCGGTATCGGCCTTCAAAATCCTTTATCGGTCGGGCTCTAGTACCCATCAAAAGTTTGTACACACCAATTGTAAAGTGTGTCCAAACTTACTGTACTATAATACACATAAATAATATTGCTACTGTATTATAATATACACATAAATAATATCGGCCGATATATCGGTATCTGGCTTTTTTTTAATTGGTATCGGCATCGGCGCCCAAAAATCCATATCGGTCGGGCTCTAGTCATAATCGTTCAGTCCTACCTATTAAAATAAAATGTGAATGCATTTGACATTAATTTGTGTTTTACTTGTTTGTTTATATCCATAATTAATTGATACCTGATTACCTTACAAGAATTTTTGGCTAAAAAGTCACTGAATCGATTTCAAGTCAATGAATCGGATCGGATCGTATCGTTCTAAATTAACCAATATCGTCCTTGAATCGTATCGACAACCATGAATCGCGAATCGAATCGAATCGTTGTTAAAACGAATCGTTACACCCCTACTTAACATACTTGAGTTTGTCCAGATGGTTGAGAGTATCAGAGAGCAGCTTCAGTCCTGATTCTCCTGGGTGATTGTAGCTCAGATCCAGCTCTCTCAGGTGTGAAGGGTTTGAACTCAGAGCTGAAGCCAGAGCAGCACAACCTTCCTCTGTCACCAAACACTGAGATAATCTACAACAACAGTAAGGGTCCATGTTAGTGTGCTTCATCTACTGGTGGCATCCGACTGATTTTAATTAAATCACAGTGTTGTAAAATGTGCAAATTATCAGATACAAATTATCTAAAGGATCTAATTGTAAGTTATAATTTCAAAATAAAAAACTCTATTTTTACCCATAAAATCTAAAAGAATTAACCCTCTGGGGTCGACAGACATACCTGTACCTTTTGATAGATTTTTTCACATAATACAATACTAATTTATGTAATTTATGGTAATATGGTTATACAGCAATACATCATTCGAAACTGTAAAAAGTTTACTTTCAGTTGTGTCCACTTGCAATCAACACAAAACAAACAGGATGTTTTCTGCCGTCTCTGTGAACTTTTTTTCTGCAGTGCATCAAAAAAGGAAAACAAAATTCTGCTAATATTTGTCACACAGACAAGAGTAATATATCTGTAGATACATATAAGTGTCTACTTTTAAATGATCCTATTCAAAATGAAAACAAATATTCTCTGTTTATATAATCTGTATAAGAGAGAGAGATGTAACTGTCTCTCGTGTCAGCTTCCAGCAAATGTGAACATGCTAACAGAAAGCGCACGGTATTCATATGGTAATGATCTGAGGCAATTCATGCAAACAGAGTCAACACCCACATCAACTCAAACGCATCACATTTCATCAGAATGATCATATTCATTTACTTTAATTTTGGGATGCAGTGAGAAATAATTCTGGAATAAGAATAATTTCACAATAAGTTTGCCAGGATATGTCCTTGTGTGGTTATTTTTCACAGACCCTCAAATACCTCAGTATGTTGAGTAGACAGTTTAGACTCTTCAGTCCAGCACAGAGCAGATTCACTCCTGAATCCTGCAGGTCATTCTTACTCAGGTCCAGCTCTCTCAGAGAGGAGTTTGATGACTGTAGAACTGAAGACACAATTTCACAGCACTGATCGGTGAGCTTACAGCGTGCCAACCTAAACAGGGGACAAATAAGAAACAAATCATTACAAAAACAATAGTATTAATACAGACTGGTGTTTTAGAGCACTGTATGCATTGTCTGATGTTTTTGAGAAAGGTCTGCAAAGAACATGAATGTAAAGGCCCCGATATACTTCAATGGAAATCGTTCTCTTAAAAAAATATTTATTTAAATCAATAAAAATTTAAGTCACCACTACTTTTTTCTTAGTTCTCTTTCACACATACATAGAAATACATCAACAGTGAACCTGTGCAAATACGTCAGTTGGTAGTAACAGGGTTTCAGCAACAGTAGATTCACATGTCCACATTAACTCTAAAATTTGGAATGCGGTGAGAAATAATCCTGGAAGAATTTACCTCAGAAAAAGAGCAAAACTGTGGTGTCCGTTTCATTATGAGGGACTTGATACGTTTGAGGATATCATTTATGATGAGCAAGTTATTTATTTTTACATTAGAAAATATGCTATTTTTTTTTTACATAAACATGCACCATAAAAAAGAAAAGGGTAGTTGTTGCTTTAAGGAGGTATTTCTAACTGATTCTACCTATACATTGTAATTTTGTTGTTGTAACCTAATTCAATCAGGTTTATTTAACATAAAACAAGGGAATGCTGTTTTAACTAATGTAACTGAGTTACATTGACCCAATATACAATTTCCAATAAAGTTCAGGATGGGCACATTCGACACATGTGCACTATGACTGCACCAGACCTATAGAGGGCAGTATAGTCATGACTCGTTTCTGCAACAGGAAATCTGCTCTGAATGACAAAGAAGGAAAAAAGGTTTTGTTTGCTTTTCTTTGGAGTATTTGGCATTTGGAGTATAGATTGATGTGAAAAAAATAAAGCATTTCAGAATAAGTTTGCCACGATATGTCCCTCAAGTGACTTGACTTGACCTGCTCCTTGTAATCAGCAGATTTTGCTTCAATGAGAAATTGTGATTTGGGGTTATTATACACATTATGTTGCATCAAAGTGAAAATCACAACTGACATTATACAACAAACATACACTCAAAAAAAATTGTTTTGCCTCTTGTTCAGTTTAATTAAAATGAGCTAAAGTAAAACAATTTAACTTAAAGCATTGTAAGCCTAAATAGATCGTAGAGCCATTGCCGCCAACTTGGAAAAATATTTATTATTATTAATTATTAATATGATTAAAATATTTATTTATTTATAAAAATGTTTGCAACCTTATGCTGCCTGTAGTGTTTTAGGTTATTTTTTCGACATCAATCTACACTATATAATGACCAAAAAATTAAAAATAAAAAATAAACAGATTTGTGATACTGAAATATTTACTTTGCTTAAGTACACAGAGCCTTAACTAAGTACTTATTTAAAGCACCTAATCTGGTGCAGATTACAGTTTAAAGTCTTTTTGGGTATGATGTGGATTTTCTCCCATTCTTCTTTGCAGGTCCTCTCATGCTCTGTGAGGTTGGATGGGGACCGTCTCAGGCCACAGACAAGGGACACCCTGGACAGATGGCCAGTCCACCACAGGGCTCACACACAGACACATATATTCACACCTATGGGCAATTTACTGTCTCCAATTCACTTACTGTATTGTGGGGGAAAACCGGAGTGCAAGAAGGAAACCCACACCAACACAGAGAGAAAATGCAAACTCCAAACAGAAAGGCATTTAATTACATATGCATAATGGCATTTGGAGTATAGATTGATGTGAAAAAATAAAGCATTTCAGAATAAGTTTGCCAGGATATGTCCTTGTGTGGTTATTTTTCACAGACCCCCAAATACCTCAGTATGTTGAGTTGTTTAGTTCCAGTACAGAGCAGCTTCACTCCTGAATCCTGCAGGTCATTCTTACTAAGGTCCAGCTCTCTCAGGGACGAGTTTGATGACTGTAGAACTGAAGACACAATTTCACAGCACTGATTGGTGAGCTTACAGTGTGCCAACCTAAACAGGGGAGAAATAAGAAACAAATCATTACAAAAACAATATTAATACAGACTGGTGTTTTAGAGCACTGTATGCATTGTCTGATGTTTTTGAGAAAGGTCTGCAAAGAACATGAATGTAAAGACCCCGATATACTTCAATGGAAATCGTTCTCTTAAAAAAATGTTTTTATTTAAATCAATAATTTCAGTCACCACTACTTTTTTCTTAGTTCTCTTTTACACATACATAGAAATACATCAACAGTGAACCTGTGCAAATACGTCAGTTGGTAGTAACAGGGTTTATACAACAGTAGATTCACATGTCCACATTAACTCTAAAATTTGGAATGCGGTGAGAAATAATCCTGGAAGAATTTACCTCAGAAAAAAAACTGTGGTTTCCGTTTCATTATGAGGGACTTGACACATTTGAGGATATCATTTATGATGAGTTATTTATTTTTACATTAGAAAATATGCTTTTTTTTTTTTTACATAAACATGAAAGTGCAGTTGTTGCTTTAAGGAGGTATTTCTAACTGATTCTACCAATAAATTCTAATTTTGTTGTTGTAACCTAATTCAATCAAGTTTATTTAACAAAACAAAGGAATGCTGTTTTAACTTAACTGAGTTACATTGACCCAATATACAATTTCCAATAAAGTTCAGGATGTGCACATTCGACACATGTGCACTATGACTGCACCAGACCTATAGAGGGCAGTATAGTCATGACTCGTTTCTGCAACAGGAAATCTGCTCTGAATGACAAAGAAGGAAAAAAGGTTTTGTTTGCTTTTATTTGGAGTATTTGGCATTTGGAGTATAGATTGATGTGAAAAAATAAAGCATTTCAGAATAAGTTTGCCACGATATGTCCCTCAAGTGACTTGACTTGACTTTGCCTGCTCCTTGTAATCAGCAGATTTTGCTTCAATGAGAAATTGTGATTTGGGGTTATTATACACATTATGTTGCATCAAAGTGAAAATCACAACTGACATTATACAACAAACATACACTCAAAAAAATTTTTTTTGCCTCTTGTTCAGTTTAATTAATTAAAATGAGCTAAAGTAAAACAATTTAACTTAAAGCATTGTAAGCCTAAATAGATCGTAGAGCCATTGCCGCCAACTTGGAAAAATATTTATTATTATTAATATGATTAAAATATTTATTTATAAAAATGTTTGCAACCTTATGCTGCCTGTAGTGTTTTAGGTTATTTTTTTCGACATCAATCTACACTATATAATGACCAAAAAAAAAAATTTAAAAATAAACAGATTTGTGATACTGAAATATTTACTTTGCTTAAGTACACAGAGCCTTAACTCAGTACTTGTTTAAAGCACCTAATCTGGTGCAGATTACAGTCTTTTTGGGTATGATGTGTATTTTCTCCCATTCTTTTTTGCAGGTCCTCTCATGCTCTGTGAGGTTGGATGGGGACCGTCTAAGGCCACAGACAAGTGACACCCTGGAGAGATGGCCAGTCCACCACAGGGCTCACACACAGACACATATATTCACACCTATGGGCAATTTACTGTCTCCAATTCACTTATTGTATTGTGGGGGAAAACCGGAGTGCAAGAAGGAAACCCACACCAACACAGAGAGAAAATGCAAACTCCAAACAGAAAGGCATTTAATTACATATGCATAATGGCATTTGGAGTATAGATTGATGTGAAAAAATAAAGCATTTCAGAATAAGTTTGCCAGGATATGTCCTTGTGTGGTTATTTTTCACAGACCCTCAAATACCTCAGTATGCTGAGTTGACAGTTTAGACTCTTCAGTCCAGCACAGAGCAGATTCACTCCTGAATCCTGCAGATCATTGTTACTCAGGTCCAGCTCTCTCAGGGAGGAGTTTGATGACTGTAGAACTGAAGACACAATTTCACAGCACTGATTGGTGAGCTTACAGCGTGCCAACCTAAACAGGGGACAAATGAGAAACAAATCATTCAAAAAAGGTGTGTGACTGTTCAAGTCTCTCTTTTGAGATCAGTGTGCTCAATGTGCCTTTTTGTCCTTTGTTATGTATATTTGGATTGTGCTGTTCCAAAAAAAAAAAAAAGCCATTCTTTTAATCTCCCATTCAACTGATAGGGCTATTAAGGCCTTATTTCAGGGTCTTACATTTTTTGTTTTCACAAACCACACACAAACGTCATTTTCTGAAAACTACACACTTTTACAAACATGCTGCTCACATTTTATTGTAGCAGAGTTTGTGCTGAATACAGTGTAATCAGACTTTAGCCATGAAAATGTTATAAGTAACAGAAATAAGCACAAATGTCAGGGCATGTCAAAACACATCCAGGGCCCAGAGAGTTAAAATTACTCATATCTTAAAATAAGACTTTAATCATATTACCCACCAATAATCGTGTTAAATAATTGTGATTTCAATATTGACCAAAATATTCAGGATTATGATTTTTGCCATAGTCAAGCAGCCCTAATATATATATGTACAGGTGCGTCTCAAAAAATGTGAAAAAGTGCAATATTTTTCATCAGTTTTTTAAGAAAGTGAAAATGTAATATATTCTAGACTAATAGCATGTAAACCAAAATGTTTCAAACCTTTGTTTATGTAAATGTCAATAACTACAGACTACAGCTCAAAAAATAAAATAAAAACCCTTTTATCTCAAAATATTAAAATATTAAATTTCAAATGTGATTAAATTACCATTCATACAGTATAAATACAGGGTATCTCAATGTCTAGTTCAGTACTCTCAATCACAGTCATGGGATCACACCACTCACTCATAAGCTGAAAGCTGCTATCAAAACAACCTGGGCTTCAATAATGCCTCAGCAGTGCCACAGACTGATCGCATTTGTTTGTGGTCAAAATAAACGATGCACAGCAGGAAATGTGGAAGGAAGTGCTTTTGAGTACCAACATTTTTGGCATGTTTGGGGACACGGACACATTTAATTACTGAAGTAGGATTTTCTCCATCTCTGGAAAGATATTAATCATGATAATAAGTGTGTTCATTTTTTATTAGTTGTTAAATGTCTTTCTAGTTGGCTTTTTTCTAGGGCCCTATGATTTCTGCAATAAAGAAAACGCAGACAGAATGGTGGAACTATTCATAAAAATGGAATTTACTGTATAATGCGAAATTTCACAGAATTTGTAAAATTTTTGATGAATAAATAAAAAGCAGGTCAGTATACTTAAATCAAATCATGATATAGACTAGTGTCTGTGAATATTAAAATGCAAAAAGACCTGCACAGAATCCTGCATGTTCTGCGTGTCTCTGTGTGAATGAACGACAGAAGTTTTATTTACCACACACACACACACACGCTGAAGCACATGTGGTGCTTGCGGTGTTTTCAGCTTTTGCCGTCTCTCTATATGAGGACATGAATGCATGAACTTCATCTCCAGAGCCGCTCAGAGTCACTTCATGAGCATTTTACCGTTTCATTTGAGAAAAACTATCGTCATATCATAAACACACAGAAACAACCAGTCAAAATAAAAGTTTGGTTTAACTTGACAGAAATATATTACATTCACTTGTCTAAGATGACAACAGAGACTTTTGACCCAAACCAAGCTGTTTTTGGGCCACTTGTGGATGCAAACAGCAAATCGCAGGCTTAACCAGGGAGAAAGAAGCAGGCATACATCATTATCTACTATGTTATCTACTATTTCGGGAGAAAAGAAGATAGTGAGTGAGCAGTCAGGAGGAAAGTGATGATGACAGCTTGTAGGATAAGTGTGCCATAGGATAAGTGTAGGATCTATCATTTTTATTTTTCTATCTATCTGTTATTTTTCTTTTTTTGTAATTCCTATGTATGTCTGTACTTCCCTTCTGCACTGGAAGCTCCTGTCACCAAGACAATTCCTTGCGTGTGTAAACATACTTGGCAATAAAGCTCTTTCTGATTCTGATTCTAAAGAGATATATAAATTAACGTGACGTGATATGTGATTCTAAAGAGATATATAAATTAACGTGACGTGATATGACTTTACTGGAGTGCCGAACTGCAAAGCTTGTGCAAACATCCACATCACTGTGACCAAATGCTTTAACTACAGTTGCACTGCTGTCATTTTTGTTGTATGATTATTTTGTTATTGAGAGGAAAGTAAGCAGCACATATTTACATATTCATCTAAACACCACTCTCAGCAGTGTGGGCAGCGCCAGGATGTTGGCTAACAGTATTGCTGGACATGTATTTCAAACTTCTTTTTACCCCTAAATGAAGAACGGAAAAGAACTTTGCTGTGACTCGTGAGTATTTCAGGGGCTTAAAGGATTAGATCATGTTTTGATGCTCACAGCTATCTTGAATAAAGGTAATGATTACAACTTGTGGATGAAATAATGATGGATCATCGATAATGGCCACATTATCACTCTGTTTTCATCTTATTCATTCATTTTCATTAGCTTATGATCATAAATCTTTCATAAATCAGCATACTGTAACTAACTACAGGTGAAGGAAAATATCTATACACAGGACAATACATACAATTGTCTGCTTGTTATAATTATATGAGTTGAATATGTACATACATTATTATTACTCTTGTCTTCATCCGCCTCTTACCCTCATTCCTTCACTTAACTCTTGCTTCACTTTTTTCATTCAAAATGGCAAAAGGTCATCTTTGTCCTTTAACTGTGCTAAAGCTCTGATTTCTAAGTGAACAATTCGACAACTACTGTTTACAGCTGTGAGGAGTGGGTATTACTATTGGTGTAAAGAGCTTGGCATTTTGAAATAAGTTGCTTTCCAAAGAGACTAAAGAGATTTTATAGTAATTTTAAATGTTGTACTTCATGTAGAGAACTGTGTGGTTTTTTATATGATATACAACTGAAAACTGAGTGTAAAGCAGGAAATGTAGTGCCAATTTTGCAGCCTTGGTTTAAGGATTTGGTACATTAGAGTTTTTAAGTATTAGTAATTGTTCCAATTAAATATATCAACAATTGAGAAACTGTAATTAATAAATGTGAAACACAAACCTCAGTACATTGAGTTGACAGTGTGAACTCTTCAGTCCAATACAGAGCAGCTTCACTGAATCCTGCAGGTCATTGTTACTCAGGTCCAGCTCTCTCAGGGGGGAGTTTGATGATTGTAGAGCTGAAGACACAATTTCACAGTCCTGATCTGTGAGATTACAGTCTGCCAAACTGAAAAAAAGGAGAACTAATTAAAAGGCATGCTGGTGCCAAGACCAACTTCAACATATAACATCACACTGGTTGTCTTTTCAGCAGGATGATCCAGCAATTCTTCTACAAGAGGTAAAAGGAAACTGTTAATTTTAGGGGTGGAACGGATCACAGTTTATCCATGATCCGTACGGACCAGGCTCCACGGTTCGGCATGCATGTGATTTGTGGATTAACTGCTAAAATTTTACCATCATAGAGTAAGTTTATAATTTGAACGTGTTTTGTCTTGCCAGTTCACACATTCAACCAATTTTAAATGTGGAAGAAGAGGCGAAAATCGGGACTCGCGACTCGCACACGAAGTGTGCGCATGCAGAGAGAGAGAGAGAGAGAGGCGCGTTTCAGATAACGCTCGAACACCAAATTGATTCCTCTTACATGTTTCCTTGCCTTTGAACGGACAAAAAATGATGTCAAAATACCCGTCTAAATACCTGTCTCTGCAAGTATTCTGTCGGTTATGTCACAAGTGAACAGTCTAGAAAGAAACCAGCTGTTTTTCAGTTTTTTTCAGTCCATGCATTCGGTCTTAAAGGAATAGCACACACCTAATATTCCTACAGTTGTCTGTGTCATTAATGCTAATAAACTTTTACATTTGAACGAAATTGTCAATGTCAAAACACACTCACTCACTCTCTCACACATACTCCCTCACTCTCTCTCACACACTCTATCTCTCTCTCTCTCTCTCTCTCTCACACACACACATTCACACTCTCTCATACACACACTCTTTTGAACACATATTGATTTGAGAAGAAAAAAGCTTTATTGCCGTGACCCCAGCAATCTTGCCGGACTAATTTCATCTTGACCAAAACTGGACCGGAGCTCGGCTCACAGGACGCTGTCGGGGGTAAGTCATGGTCAATGCACCACACTGCTTATGGGGAAGCTATAGAGATTCATGTCTAAAATCCTGAACTATCCCTTTAAGCCTTCATCCATCTGTAACATTGGTGTTGTATTTGACTCAGCTCTTTTTGCTCTCATATTTCTTCTGTTGTTAAAAACTCTTTTTTCCATTTTCGTAATATTGCACATCTTTGAACTTCTCTATCTGATGCTGACACCTTAATTCATGCATCAATCGATTACAGTATGTTCTCACATCGACCAGACATTCTGCTCACGTTACTGCTCTGCTCAACACTGGATACCCGTGGCATTACGTATTCACTTTAAGATATTACTTCTACCATTTAAGGCATTAAATGGTCTTGCACCTCCATATCCATCTGATCTACTTTACTCCTACCACCCTGCCCGGTGATTATTTAAATGGTGATGAGTGTACTGTTCTGATGCATTTTAAAAAGATGAATGATATATATTCTTCAATCTTTATAATGTGAATTACAGTATGATCACTTAGATCAGCTGAACTTTTTTTTTTTTTGTCCACTGTAGGTGGAAGATCATTTAGTGTTAATGCTCCTAAATTATGGAATTCACTACCCCTTACACTTCGTTATATCTCATCTATGGCTACCTTCAAGACTCAGCTAAAAAACATATCTGTTTAACACGTACTTTGGATAATGTGGCTATATGTATCCTAATGGGTTTGCAGTGTGGATGTGTAAATGTATTGTAATGTACAATGTACAGCGACCTTGAGCTACAGAAAGGCGCTATATACATAAAACTTCTAAGTACCTCAAAATGTTGAGTTGACAGTTTGGATTCTTCAGTCCAGCAGAGAGCAGATTCACTCCTGAATCCTGCAGGTCATTGTTACTCAGGTCCAGCTCTCTCAGGGGTGAGTTTGATGATTGTAGAACTGAAGTCACAACTTCACAGTGCTGATCAGTTAGATTACAGGCTGCTAATCTGAAGAAAAAAAAGGAGTACTCTGGTTATAACCCTCATGGAATAAAAATATATTTTCATACATGTATGACCAATATATTAACTACTTCAAATATATTGAAAAATATATGAAATAATATATTGCGTTAATAAACTACAATATAGTATATACAATATATAAACTATATTTACTATGTTACACTAATGTGTATTCACCTGAGTTACTTTCACTCAGTTGAGTTGTTTCTGCCACACAAAGTAATGAGTTGAGTTTGTGTGTAAAGTTAATTACTTAAGGGTGCAATGCTGAAAACATGTAAAGTCTAATTGGTCAAAACAAATTGTTGAGTTCAAAACTCTAGGTTTGATTTTTTTCAACCACCCCTATTCATCAACCAATCAGATTCATGCATTCAACAGCCCCCCGTAGT
The DNA here is from genome assembly GCF_964197995.2 of Scardinius erythrophthalmus. NCBI lineage: Eukaryota > Metazoa > Chordata > Actinopteri > Cypriniformes > Leuciscidae > Scardinius > Scardinius erythrophthalmus. Next base: position 69,842,432 of record NC_138221.1, on the reverse strand, counting down.
GTACATTTATATAAAGCAGACATTATTATTAACATTAATTAATGAATGAAAGTCAAACTCAAACCTCAGTTTGTTGAGTTGACAGTTTGGACTCTTCAGTCCAGCACAAAGTAGCTTCTGTCCTGAATCCTGCAGGTCATTGTTACTCAGGTCCAGCTCTCTCAGGGAGTTTGATGATTGTAGAACTGAAGCCACAAATTCACAGTGCTGATCAGTTAGATTACAGGCTGCTAATCTGAAAAAAAAGGAGTACTCTGGTTATAACCCTCATGGAATAAAAATATATTTTCATACATTTATGATCAATATATTAACTAGTTTAAATCTGTTAATCTGAAAAAAGAGAGGACTCTTGTTAAAAGGTTATGATCAGTCAAGAGCTTGTTAATAATTGAGAAGCTTTTGCATACTGGAGAGACGTTAGAGAGCGGGAAGGCCTGGTTTGCACTTTTTGCACTTTTATTTTACATTACATGCACTTACATGTTCTTACAGTCTACTTACTTTAGAAAGTACTGGGTAATATAAGGTAACTGCATGGGTTAAGGTTAGGTTTAGGGGTAGGTTCATGGTTAGTACCTAGTTAGTACCCAGTTATTGTAATTACTATTATAACATAATAATTAGTTTATGTAATAAGTACATAGTACAAGAGGAAAAGGACTCTAAAATAAAGTGCTACCAAGGCCTGAAAACGGATGCCGAGGTTGCTTTGATTCCGCTCGATATGCAAATAACATTGTTTTTTAGCTGTTTTAAAGAAACAAGGTATGATGTTGTTGTTGCTGAAGCACAGCCGTTTCATCAATTTTTACTCAAACTGTCTCATGCACCAGCTGTTAGATGTTGCGTGTGTACGGTAACCAGATTTCTCTTGGCGGCATACAAGATGGGATGTTTTCTGGGCCCTGTAGGTGTTCTGACATGCTCTGACATTTGTGCTTATTTCTGTTACTTGTGACATTTTCATGGCTAAAGTCTGATTACACTGTATTCAGCACAAACTCTGTTACAATAATATGTCAGCAGCATGTATGTAAACGTTTGTAGTTCTGAGATAATGACGTTTATGTGTTGTTTGTGAAAAAATGTGGTTTGTGCAGACAACTTCAGTGTTTCTGACGAGAGTTTTAGTGAAAGTGCAGAACGCAGTAAGTAAGTGATGGCTTAAAGGGGAGCCCTATTGACGATCTAAATAATAGTTTTGTTTTTCATGCTTCTAGAGGACCAGTGGTTACGTTCACACTGTAAGTGATAACTGCATTTAAATGTGGGAGTGAATCCGCTAAATTTGAGTCCTGTGAGACATGAAATTGCGATGATTGACATAGTAACCATAGCAACAATATGGCTTCTAATAATGTTATGATTTTTGTTACATTTACACTTTAGTCATGTTTACAAAACACCTTGCAGAATGTAACAGAACGTTATAGAAATAGTTATTTTTATTTATTTTTTTAATAAGAAGGATCATAAAAACATTGATTCTATTTAGTACTGCCCTGAAAAAGCTTTTTCACATAACAGATGTTCAATAGCCTAGTCCACAAGACAAAATACAAATACAAAATACAAGACAAATTACATAGGCTTGATTTTTAATATTGTGTGTCATTACCTGAATGATCCACAACTGTTTTTTTTGTTTGTTGTTTTTTGTAATGGTTGTTCATGAGTCCCTTGTTTGTCCCGAACAGTTAAACTGCCCAATGGTCTTTAGAAAAAAATCCCCCAGTTCCTGCACATTCTTTGCTTTTCCAGCACCTTCTGCATATTTGACTCCTTAATAGCAGTGACTATGATTGTGAGATCCATTTTTTCACACTGGTGACAACTGAGGGACTCGTACACAACTATTACAAACGCTGCAGACATTTAGTGATGCTCAAGAAGGAAGCATCCGTTAAGAGCCAGGGGGTTCAACTTTTGAACTTTAGCGTTCGTGTAAATTGTTCTTATTTTGTTTAAAAGTTAATTAATTAATTTAGTCCTGCCCTTCAGAGGCTAAATAAGATATTAGCATGTAAAAAAATAAGAAAATTTAAACATCACCATCAAATTTAAACATCACCTTGCTCAAAAGTTTGCCCCTAGCTCTTAATGCATCGTGTTGCATTCTTCAGCATTACCTTGCAGATTCTGAAAGATGTATAATAGGTAAACGTATGACTGCAGCTATACACTGCAATCATTTTGTAAGGGTTAAAATATTAATTTAAGAGCTCAGTGTTGAGACCTTTCACCGGAATTTGATTGAGAGTCGACCTGACCAATCATAATGCAGATATCCGCCATTTTTGTCCAACAAACAAACCAAACCAGTTAGTAGATTAGTGGACTTGAACTTGAAAAATGGTGTATTGATTTCTTTTTGCAGTTTTGATGTTCATTCATGTTTAATTTGTGCTATAACTAGAAGAGATTATCAGTTCACGTGCTGCTTGAACTGAGGCGCTACATATTAAAGTGTCAGTCATGTTTGAAAGACTTTTTTTCACACCAAAAGTAACCTGCTCTGTCTTGTCTGTTGGCGCATTGTCAGTGTCCTCTTTTCTCTGCAATATATTTTTCACTGTGTGAGAACATGATGTGTGGCGTGAGTGCGGAATGGCTTGTCGGACGTAGCAACAGTAACTAAGAGGGGCGGGTCTTTGTTAAAGGTCAATTTCAAATTATTTAAATCTTTGTGGACTCGGCCGGACTCGACTCGGACGTTAAGGACTCGGACTCAAGTCCGACTTGGTCCTCTTTAGACTCGGACTTGGACTCGATTGTTAAGGACTTGGATTTGACTCGGACTCGACAAAGGTGGAATCGGACCCAATAAATTAACTACAATATAATTAAATATATAGAATGCGAAAAACTGTACGTTCAGAGCAGTATGTCTGAATACATAGTATTTGAAAAACAGTCTGCGAAAAAGTTGCCGGATAACCTAAAACTTCTGGCAAGATACTGAAGTGCGCATACGCTGGACACTTTACTATCCCATGAGACCAAGGAAGAGGTTTTATGAATGGCAGTGAAGCGACGTAACTGACGCTTGTAGGTCATATAATAATGACAACATGGCGGATGTAGTACGTCCAGATTCCATTCATACTAAACACATTCATACTAGGGCTACACAATGTATCGATTCAGCATCGATATTGCGATGTGCGCATCCGCGATAGTCATGGATTGATGGATAGCCTTGGATTATTTGCTAAATTTAACCATCATAGAGTAAAAGTTTATAATGTACAAGTTTTTTTAAGTCGAGTCAGGCATCAAGCGCAAGAGGACTTGCGTGCCATTTTCTTTGCGCACACACAAAGCAACGCAGACAGCATGTGAACACCGAATTCAGTTCCCTTTCTCTTTTTTCCAAGCTTAAACGGACACGTGCACGTAAAATTAGGTTAAAATGTCTGTCTCTGCGAGTATCCTCGTAAACACAGTCGGTTGTGTGCTGTAAACAATTGAGAAAGAAAACAGATGCGTGTCATTTATATTAGGTCTGGGCATTCGTCTTAAAGGGACAGCAGCTTAATGTACCCGCAGCTGTTTGTGATACCAATGGTGATCAAACAACAAAAAAGAAAGAGAAAATGACTTTTGTAGCTTTAACAAAAATAAATTGTATTAATTACGGTAATCAATTATATTAGTTATATTTTATTTATACATTGAAGACTGTTATTCAATTTCTGTACCTGAATACTGTTAGATTTACCTGAAAAACAAAGCTCATTTCAATTGTATCTTTCTTCTATTGTATTTTTCTATGCTCATAAATGATTATTTTCTATGCAGATTCACTTCCCTACAAAATCACCCGTATTATTCTAGACTGATTAATTCTATTCAAATAGAGCTATTCAAATCAACTGGTGAAATTGTTTATTTATACATTGCAATATCGGAGAAAAACTAAATATCGCGATGTAAGTTTTTTCCAATATCGTGCAGCCCTAATTCATACCATATATAACATAGATTTTTAACGGTCATGAAGGATGTTCTAATTCAAATGTAGTGCCTACTCGACAGTACGCAATTGCGGATGCACCATGAGCGTTGTAAAGTTATTTCAGCGTTTAACGGGAAACATTTTAAATGGCAACAGAAAACTCGTCAATTGGAGTGAAGAAGAGACCTTTTCGTTATTAACTTTACTGTCCAAAAAGTCCATAGAGAAAAAAAACTTGATAGTACTTAGCAATATAATATGAGGATGTGCAATGCAAGAGCCTTCATGTAAACAGGTTGCATGCAGCATTCGTCCAATCAATGGGTCTCATTCATGAAACACGAGCAGAACGAATTTTTGTGTAAATCGTGTGTAAAGTGGTTTTGGTGTAAATTTTCGGATTCATTAAAATGTTCGTATTTTCCAAATGTTAGTTGGTACGAAAGAAATCTACACCTGCTCCCAGCCACGCATAAATAGTGCGTTTAACATCCGAACGTTTTGCTCATTGTTAAGCCTGCATTTTAATTCACCTTAATCGGGTACATATTTACACAGCATTTTGAAAAAATATTATATATAGTAATTACATACGGTTTTTCTTTTTACTTTTATTACGAGAGCCAGTAATAGCATCTGCAAATGGAACACAAGTCCGCATTTTTTTTATTTTTTTTTTACAAGTCCGCAAGTCACAAGTGTTGCAGTCAAGCTTCATGTTGAACCATTTTATTTTCACTTCTGGGACTGTTCAATTAACAGATGAAACTCCATTAACTGCATCTGTAATATGCTGCCAAGCATTTTTACCTAAAGCATTTAGGTAAAAGCATTATTACCTAAAAAATCATTTTTTTAAGACCTGATACGCCACTACGCTTGAAAATAAAATGTGGCGTTTTGAATGAACTTCTGATAATAAAACTTTAATTTCTGCATCTGAGGAATTTATCTTCTTCATTCGCTTTTGAGAAGACATGTTAAAAACCTTCGTTTGGTGTCATAATATGATGCCCATATATAGTTCTCAGTCGGTTTTAATGGGCGGGATTTATGGTAATTGCGAATGAGCGTGCACGCGCCTCCCATTTACGACTGATTGGAATTCATTAACACACACACATTTCACTATCAAATCTGACGTTTACAAAGTATTTGTGAATCATGAGAAGAATTTTCGGGAATGTCTCTTTACGCGCAAATCACTCACATATTTACTCGTATATTTACGAATGTTTCATGAATGAGACCCAATGAATCTAACACCGCAAATACGCAAATAAGAACGTTAACCAAGGGTTTAGGAGTGTACAGCATGAAACATCAGTTTATAAATACCAAGGATTAATTGTTAACCCCGGGTAAATTATGATCAGTGTAAAGGTTTACAATGACCTCGGGTATATTTCAAGTGTGAAAAGCCCTCTAGTATGTCAATAAAACAGATAGTTCTGGACCTTGATTCTGAATGGTTGAGCCGTGTTCTAAGCCGTAGTAAATTACTCTACAAGGACTCAAGCCATCCAAGTCACATAACATTGTTTTATGCTCTTATCACGGTTACAGTACCATAGCATTAAGGCCCGGACTAGTAGGCTCAGAGACAGTTTCTGCTCAATCCTGTTCCTGGAGTACCCACAGCACTGCACATTTTCAAATTCAACTCATCAGCTAGTTAGTAACGACTCCAAGACCTCAAAAATGTGTGTTAGATAAGAGAGACATTAAAAATGTACAGTGCTGGTATTGAAAATCACTGACCTAAATCAAGATATTTCTTATTTTAATACATCATCATCGCAACTATGGAAGGCATTTTCTGCCAAATTTAAATAAATAAATTAAATGATTAAAATGAAAATGAAAACCAGATTAATGATTTCATTACAGAAAACTGTACGCAAAATATGTGACAAAATTGAGAATTAAAATTAAATGATTTAATTTTCACACCCGGCATTCAAACAGATTTTTTATTAAGATTATATAGGACTGACCTGAAGGAAAATGCTATATCTAGCCTAGTGTAAATGCAGGTACACTCACTTTCTCGCTTTTTCTTTTTTTTTCTTTTGGCTTTTAGTGATTTTACTTCATGAAAGTTGCATATATAGATACATATTTTTCAGGTTTAATTTGTATTGCGTGGTAACCGTTTTATAAAAGCAATAAGGTACTCTAGGCTAGTGCTGTATCTGAAAAAGTCACGGCTGAAGGGCGTTGTTAGGCACGATGCAAATATGAAACATTGGCTGAAGTCCTCGGTTAAAGCTAGCGGGTATTAATGTCTATATCTAGCTATAATTGTTGTAGAAATTGTGTTACTAAGACTTTTGTACACCCAAATAGTTGAACTTCCAAAACAGCCTAAGACATGAATGAACTTCATCGCAACTGAAGATGCCCGTGACTCAGGCCGAGGAACTGCAGTGTGCCGAGGGTTTGACGTATGCTGGTCCGGCTGGTTGTTTCCACTATGCTGCGGCAGCTTCCCGCAAAAGCTCACTAACAGATTTCGCCATATCTCATCGTCTCGATTACAATATAATCACATTTAAATAATTTCGTTTCACACATTCACTCATGCACACGGAACGTCGACGATTCCGCTTTACAAAAGGCGTGTCTCTAGCGCCGTTACTTGAATAAGCCACACCCACTCATTAACATAGAATTTGCATGCAGGTTGTGGTTGAAAATGAAAGCTGTGAAATAAAAGAGGAATTAAAATGACAACTAAAATTTACATTTGAATTTGAATTGTGTCACTATTATTGCGTGAGCATTAATAAAGAGCTTTGTAAAAACTGGATTTGTAGTTTCTTTTTCACGTTTGACTTTTCATTTTAATATTGGCAGTCTTGCCTCGAGACTGTGGTGAAAATGAAATGTGAAATCACTAGGGCTGTCACTTTTGAGAAAAATCAAATTCGAACGGATATCGAATATCAAGCAATGTATTCGAATATATTCGAATATCTACGAGTAGGCTAAAATGTAAAATGAAGTTAACGAACAACCTCGATCCATCAGGAAACGCCACATGGTCGCTGAATTTCACTGCGCTTCATGAAGAGTTTTTCTTTTGCGTGAAAAAGCCGTTCGTCGGAGATGTTAAAAGATAGCGGAGTGCAATCATGATTATTAGGCTACCGGTATAATAATCCTCATGGCGCCGGGTCTGAGTGAGTAATTTACTCTCTTACCTTTTTAATGACACTTTAAGACCAGCCGCTGCGACAGAGACGCGATCTGACATGCGTCGCATTTTCTCACATCTCTACGTTCATTTAAGACTTTATTTAAATAATTTAAAACTGCTCTTATGAGGACACTCGACAAAACGGACATTTGGCATAATTTGTGTGTTGTGGTTTGTTCAAGCCCGAAAGAGAACTCGATACTGTCACGCGTCTTTTCTGTGGGTCGTGTGTGTGTGTGTGTGTGTGTAATAGGCAGGAATTACAGCGCGGTCTCTTTAGTCTTGTCGTTATCTTCCATTTTCAAAACAAGCTGGCTATTGGCTATTATTCGCATGTTTTGGTCATAGGCCTACGCTACAATAGGTTTAGAGCGGCCGCTACTGGATGAGATGGCAAACAATAAAATAAAAAGCAAACCGGTCTAATAATAGACTGTAAAAGATGCGCAAAACATGGCACTTTAAAAACCGGATAATTTATTTATAGTTCGATTTCGGATATTTCACGTCATGTTCGAATGCATATTCGAATATCGAATAAAAAGTGACAGCCCTAGAAATCACCAATTGCATTTTATTTTTCAATTTGACAGGGATGATGCACTGTCACCGTGAAAATGAAATCATTTCATTTTAATTCTCAATTTTGTCACATATTTTGCGTACAGTTTTCTGTAATGAAATCGTTAATTTGGTTTTAATTTTAATCATTTAATTTATTTATTTAAATTTGGCAGAAAATGCCTTCCATACGCAACTAGATATAAGAGGTAGCCTAATTTTAAAAGTTTGATTTCTAGACCAGGAAAATGAATATATTTTTCTAAAAATACTTAATCCATATCCAGCAAATTATGAACAATGGAAAAGTCATGTAAATTCATTGGCTGAAAAGATATTCAGCTTTTAAAACTTCAGAAATGTAATTACTTGGATTTTGATTATAATTACAAATTAAAATAATTATTTTAAATATTTTAATCTGTAGATACTTCAAATTTATGTAAATAAAAAAGTAATTAAAGTGCATTTAGCTAAACTATTAGCCTACATGAGATGAAATATGTTCATATTTCAAATCAGTTGATATTATGTTCATATTTTCAGACTCACAGAGCTTTTCTGCAGTTCCTCAGAGCAGGTAACAGTCTCCTTCGACCCTCTTGTGATGATATGTTGTACTTTATAAGGTCAAACTCATCCATCACCTTTTCTGACATCAGGATCATGTTTGCCAAAGTTGAACATTGTGCAAGAGAAAGGTTTTGGTTACTTGTTCCAGATTGTAAAAATGCCTGCATTTCTTCAACAAGAGAACTATCCTTCATCTCAATCAAGCAGTGACACAGATTCATCCATCTTTCAGGGCTGACATTGTCTTCTGGACTTTCTGTGTTTTCGTGTTTTTTAAGGTTTTGGATTATTTTCTCTCTGCTCTTTGGGTTGTTCTCTGTGCGAATCAGCAGATCCTGTAAGAGCCTCTGATTGGACTTCAGTGAGATGCCATGAAGGAATCGAAGGAAAAGATCCAGGTGTCCATTTTTACTCTTCAAGGCTTTATTTACTGCTCCCTTCAGAAACACATCCAGAGAAACAGTCTTACTTGAGAGCAACTTGAAAGTTCTGGAAACATTCTTACACCAACTTCTGACCTTTCCAGATCGAGTTCTGGACTTTCCTGTCAGGAACATTTTCATAACTTCACTGTTCTTATGTAAATAGCAGAGAAACATATACAGTGCTGCAAAAAACTCCTGAAAGCTCAGATGTACAAAGCTGTAAACCTTCCTGTGATAAATCACAGATTCCTCCCTAAAGATCTCAGTGCAAATCCCAGAATACACTGAGGCGTCAGTGACGTCTATGCCGCTCTCAGTCAGGTCCTCCTTATAGAACATCACATTGCCCTTCATCAGCTGATTGAAAGCCAGTTCAGCAAGTTTCACAATCACTTCTCTGTTGGACTGCAGGAGATTCTCTGGATCTCTCTCTTCATACTTCTGGTTCCTCATGCTAGTCTGAATGAGGAGGAAGTGTATGTACATTTCAGTCAGAGTTTGAGGGATTTCTGCACTGAGATCTTGTTTCAGGATGTTTTGAAGCACAGTGGCTGAGATCCAGCAGAAGACGGGTATGTGGCACATGATGTGGAGGCTTTTTGCTCTTCTGATGTGTGAGATGATTCTGCTGGCTTGATCCACATCACTGATTCTCTTCCTGAAATATTCCTCCTTCTGAGGGTCATTGAATCCCTGAATTTCTGTCACACGGTTGATGTATTTGGAGGGGATCTGATTGGCTGCTGCTGGTCTGGTGGTGATCCAGATGAGAGCAGAGGGAAGCAGATCTCCTTTCATGAGGTTTGCCATCAACACACCCACTGATGAAGACTCAGTCACATCAGAAACTTTCTCACTGTCTGAAAACATCAGTGTAATTCTGCTCTCATCCAGACCATCAAAGATGAACACAACTGTACATTCATCATAAATCTTTGAATCCAGATCTTGAAGTTCAGGATGAAAGTCCAGCAGAAGTCTGTGAAGACTGTACCGATGATCTTTAATCAAGTTCAGCTCTCTAAATGGAAGCACAAACATGAAATCTACATCCTGATTGGCTTTTCCCTCGGCCCAGTCCAGAATGAACTTCTGCACAGAGACGGTTTTTCCGATTCCAGCGATGCCTTTAGTAAGAACAGTCTTGATTTTGTCCTTCTCTCTTCTCTTCTTCTCATATCCTAGTTCAGGTGAAGGATCAAAGATGTCATCGCAGTTGATTGGAGTGTCTTGGAGTGTCTTGTAACTTTTCTCCATCTGTAGCACCTCATGTTCTTCATTCACTCCTTCACTCTCTCCCTCTATGATGTACAGCTGTGTGTAAATCCTGTTCAGGAGGGTCTGATTCTCTTGTAGTTTGATTCCCTCAAATAAGCTCTCATACTTGTTCTTCATGCTGGTTTTGTGCTGGTCTTTGACTCTCTGCAGATCATCATGCACTGGCTGGTGAGAGTCGAGCTGCAGGGCTGCTTCTGTGTCATGATGACTGATGTGTTTCTGACAGGAGGAGGATGTGCTGGTCTGACAGGACACATCTCTGATCTGGTCAGCTCTCCCACCACTGAAAACACATTAAGATGAACAGAGACACAAAAACCTCTGTTAAAATAAATATACAAATCATACTACATGTAGAAACGGACTTCCTAATATCACACATGGAGATCCTCGCAAGTTCTCGCACAGATTTTATTTACCCATAAATCAGGCATTTGGGGGCAGATAATGACCTGCATAATTAAAAGTAATGAGACATCAATATTTCAGTAGTCAAAATGTACGAATAAAAGAGAAAGGTAGCTAAAATTCTTGACCAGATTTACCAGAAACCATTATTTTAAAATATCACAGAAACACTGACATGAAGAAAAAGCAGTGTTCATGTGAAATGATTACATGTAATTGATTTACTTAAAGGAGAACTTGGTAGCTTTTTTAACTTAATAAAACTGTCTAGAAATCATTTGGATGGTTAAACAACCTGTTCTGGTGAAATTAGTGACTTTCCCCGCTCCCCCCAGCGTTCCCAGGCGGAAAACCAACCTTGCAACTTGTTCACTACCGTCCCGGCAAGATAGAAATTGGAAGTCTCGTGAGAAGCGAAAGCGAGAACGAGAACGAGCGCGAAACACAAATTGCTTTACGGCAATTCGACATAAACACACACGCATGTATGATGTATTACCAGATTACCCACCTCGGTAGACATAGCTCCACACGATACAGTTGGCTTGCTCCGATCAAAACAAACGCACATGAGCAGCGGTAGAGAGGGGGAGGAGGCCGCCGCAAGTGAGTTTTTTACGACTGTGTTGTGAAATATACGCCCCACCACAGCTGTAGGGGGAGCTCGTGGGGAAAACATGCGACAACAAAAGGGAAAATCAGCGAAGAAGTGACTAGAGTTCGCTAGAGTTGCTGAGTTCGGCTTTAAATTGACAGTTCAGACAGGACCACTTGAGTCAAAAATAACAGACATTTGTCAAATATTCATATTTTATTGCATTATTGTTAAAGTTACATTTGGCGGTATGGCTCTGTTCTGAGTTACCCATCATTTTCATGAGCTCCATGAAAGCAAGTCAGGGAACAGCAGCAGCTTCTGGGGACATATCCCATTAACTGGGAAAGCAGCAAAAACAAATCCCCCATTGAGAACAGAGCATGCATCAATGACAACAGAATGACACTGATTAAGTTAAACAGAAGTTAAAGGAGGAGCTAGGGGAGGAGGTGGGTTGCAAGCATGCAGTGGAAGCAGCCAAGCAGGCACACTGAAAAATGACTTTAAATACGGCGCCCTGTTTGATAGGGACCAATTGAGTGCTTAGAAATCGGATCAGCTGTTAGGTCTGGATAGGTATCAGCTGATAGCTGAGCTTGACTACGCGGCCTGCCTGAACTGACGCTGAACGCTGTATTTCAGACAGGACCACTTGAGTCAAAAATAACAGACATTTGTCAAATATTCATATTTTATTGCATTATTGTTAAAGTTACATTTGGCGGTATGGCTCTGTTCTGAGTTACCCATCATTTTCATGAGCTCCATGAAAGCAAGTCAGGGAACAGCAGCAGCTTCTGGGGACATATCCCATTAACTGGGAAAGCAGCAAAAACAAATCCCCCCAAACAGACCATACCAGGCAATCATCCCTGGCTCTTCTGCTAATTGAAGAGCCAGTAGAGGATTAAACGAGCGTTTCAAAAAGCCAATCTTATTTAGTTGAAAAGAATGACCCAATAGATCTACGTGGAGCTAGCAAGAGGAAAGAAGCTAGAGCTAATAAGGCTGTAAAATTAAAAATAAGCCCATTAGTAATTGAAGCAGTGTTTATTTCAACTTCAGATCACAAGCATCACTCATAGCTTTCTGAGCCTCAAGAATGGCTCGAGTATCTGGCCGGAGGTACCGTTCATAAGCTGCCGAAGACCATCTCCCCATAGCTTTAAGGGTAGAAACGGGAGTAGAGGAAGCTGCAGTTGTAGCCGCCCCTATGCGCAATGAATGAGCCGAATAACGCTCTGGGGGAAGCCTGCAGTATTCACAAAGCAGGCGGAAACGGGATGCAAACCAAGCTCTAGACATAGACTTTCCCTCCTCCGTTGTAAATAATGGATCCTCCGGACGAGCTTGTGAACGACTCCTCAGATAAGCCAACATAGATGATAGAGGACAAAAAGCAGAGTTAGTTTCAGAAACATAAACAAAAGATCCTTCCTATTTCTATCGGTTTTTGAGTGTTTAAGAAATAGGGTGAAGTGGTGAGAAAAAATTGAAACATCAGATATAGTGAGGTCATGTGCCGGATTAAAGGAACCTGTGCGTGTTGAAAACTCGCCACCTCTGAGAAAGCCATAGAAAGCCGTAAGCAATACAGATTCTAATAACATGTCAGAATAAATCCCAAAACATCCCTCTCTCAGACGTGATATTAATTTTTTAAGAAGTGGAAGTGTGAGAGGGAGACGATGATCATTGCCTTTTGGTTTCTCTTTTTTGAGTCCATTAAGCAGGAGACGAATTGATGAATTTTCGAGCAAGCTGATGGTGGATGGATCCAAGCAGCGCAGGTGGAACTGAATGCCGGCGATTTTGCTTTTGATGGATGAAGGCTGCATTTTTTGGGACTCATAACAGTGTACTATAAAAGCACTAACATATGAAACATTGACAGGAAATACATCTACAGAGAAGGTGGCACAGAAAGAACTAAAATGAGACCAAGCAGTGTCGTACATTTTTAATGTTGATGTTGCTAAACCACTGCGCATGTACTTTGCTGCTGAATGTAAATAGGATTGAAAGGTCATGTCTAATCTATTACGGTTTGGCTGAAAGGAGGGCACACCAAGCTGGCTGACGCTGACCCTGGGCACAGGAGGTGGAATTTCTGAAATTCAAATCGAGAAAGAGAATCAGCAATTTGATTGTTTAAGCCTGGAATATGAGCAGCACGAAAAATGAAGTTATTCATGACCGATAACCAAGTAAGGCGCCTTACGAATCTGTTAATAAATGGAACTGATGAGCGACCTTTGTTAATGATATTAACAGTAGCTTCATTGTCGCAGAATTTGTTTTCTAGACCATTGTTTGCCCCACAGAATACAAGCTATCACTATGGGATATAATTCCAACAGAGCGGTGGACATGTTATTATCAGGCACTGATAGCAGCTCTTTTGGCCATTTACTAGCAAACCAATGACCATTAAAACCCCCCCCCCAAAACCGACGGAAGGCGCAGCATCTGTATACAATTTAAGGGCTGCAGAAGACTCAAGATCATCATAATGAAAAAAGGAAATGCCATTCCAATTTTCAAGGAGCAAAGACCAGAACCTGAGATCGGATCTGCAGCCTTCATCTAAGGTAACTATGTCCTTAAGATCTTTAACTGATTTGGATAGATCGAGGAGTCTGGCAATAAAAGACCTGCCTTGTGGAATTATACGCATCGCGAAATTAAGATGGCCTAGAAGAGAAAGCAAATCTCTTTTTGAAAAAGAAATTGACCTCTGAGCATTTCTCATGATTTCTCTAATGCGATTTAATTTCTCAAGGGGCAATGAGGCTTGCATTAGGTTAGAATCTAATGTAATGCCTAAAAACTCAATAACTTTAAGAGGGCCTAAAGTTTTTTCCTCCGAAAGGGGAACACCTAATTCGGTGAAAGTGTGTTTTAACACCGAAATGCATCTTTCTGGCTTTGCATTTTTATGATCCACAAGCAAAAAATTGTCTAAAAGATGGAGCACGTGCGGTAATTTGCAGTTATTAAGAAGAATCCAACATAGTGCCTCTGATAGTGTATCAAATATTTTTGGACTACTGCGACAACGAAAGTGAGCCTGACCGAAAAATATAATTTTTCCCTCCATTTAACGCCAAATAAATGCCACTGCGATGGATGTAAAGGCATGACTTTGAAGGCGTCTGAAATATCTGCCTTTGCGAGCCATGCACCCCTACCTGCTATTTTAATTAATTTAATAGCATCATCAACAGTTGCGTAAAACAGAGAGAACGGAGCTAGAGGAATAAGACTATTGATACTTTGAGCAGCGTCATTATGGGGGGCAGACAAGTCAATAATTAAGTGCTTCTTCCCTGAATATTTTCGGGTAGCAATCCCTATAGGATTAATCCGACAAGTTGAGAAAGGAGATTTATCAAAAGGCCCAATCATGAATCCTTTCTTAACTTTCTTTTCCAACAAAGAATCAACAATTTCAGGTTCCTTAACAGCAGAAAGCAAATTACTACAGAAAAAAGAATGATTAGGTAACCATAATAATCCTGCAAAAAAACCTTGAATAAGTCCCGTTAATAAATAATTGACGAAGCAGCGGTTAGGGTGATTTTTAGGATGATAGGATGATGAGGAGGAGGAGGAGGAAAATCTGCTGCTGGGACGTCAATTTTTTCACAGAGCAAAGCAAACAGTTCCTTATGCGTAGCTCCAGTCAGTGCCGGGATATCGTGTCTATACAAGGTTTCCAGTAACTTCGCCAGTGACCAGTCAATGATGCTGGGAGGACTATATGTTTTACTTGCCAGACGAGAGCTCCGACGGACAGAAGTGTTGCTTTCGTCTTGAAAGGCTTCCTCTGCTTGATTTATTTGTTGTTGGGTTTCTTCGATGGATTCAACTTGCCATTGGTCTTCCTCATTTGCGGCAGTAGTGTAATGGAAATTTTACATTTAGATGTGTTCTTTTACATTTAGGTGTGTGCAACTTGTTAACGTTGAACATTTATTTTTACTCATAAGCATTTAAAGAAATATAATCATATAGGCTTGCAGGGGCAAAATGTTCTGGGTAGCAAAGAGACTATGATTACTCAAAGTGACCTATTGTGTACTTCAAGTGTGAAAAGTATGTGCGCAGCTTTGATGAAAATAGAGATAGGCAAAATGTGTGAAATCGAGCAGCAGCTAATAACAGGAAACTTTTGCAGACATGGTATATTTTTGCAGACATGGTATTGTCCTGTCTAGATAGAATTTATGTTAGAAGAGATCTCGAACAAGACGTGTTGCCTTTTAAGGTAAACCAAGGCGATCTTTTGAGACAGACCAGGGTGTGTTAAGAGTATATAAGCTTGGCAAAAAGGAGAAGTCAGCGCCTTCTCATATCAGACTCTGACTGATGTGTGAACAGCCAATTTCTTGCAAGAAATAAAGATCTTTATAACTTTTGAAATCTCCAGCTGTCTTCCAATTATTATTTAAAGTTGAGAAAAGAATTTCCCCAACAGTAGACATGGTCAGCAGTTGGGTGAGTAACGTTTCAGCAAAATACACGAGTAATCGCATTTTTTATAGCAAGAAGTTGCGCTTTTGCAAGCATACAGTGGAAGCAGCCAAGCAGGCACACTGAAAAATGACTTTAAATACGGCGCCCTGATAGGGACCAATTGAGTGCTTAGAAATCGGATCAGCTGTTAGGTCTGGATAGGTATCAGCTGATAGCTGAGCTTGACTACGCGGCCTGCCTGAACTGACGCTGAACGCTGTATTTATTCTGCAGAATATGTAAAGTTTGCTGTTGAAGCTAAAGGCAAAATAATTAACATGATAATCAACAGCTGGCTTACTTTTCCATTTGTTTACATGACATGGTTTGATTCAGATGGTAAATATCATATTAAGTTGGGTGTCCAACTTAGAGATAATCACCATATTTATAATGAAACCATTATATTTAAAAAAATTATATTAATCATATAATAAAATATCACAATTATTGTTACTACTGTAAAGCCAATATAATTGTTTTATGGGATATCCTTCAAAGCTTTCAGAATCTTTTGTTTTGAAATATTTTTTTCTGTGTTTTTATAATGAACAGTTTAATTTTAATTACAGTATATTATTAAACAAATATGCATTTCCTTTATTTATTAAAATAAACAGAACTAAAGTGATTGTTTTGAACAAGTACTAACTTAGATATTATGCAAAACACATTACTTTATTGCTAATGTATTTGTATCAATACTGGGGGCCTTTTGCCCCATCCTGGTGAGTCTTTTAAATCTTATAAATGTATGAGGCGGCAATAAAGTTTTTTTTTTTTTACCCAGACTCTGGATAGTCGGCAGTAAAAGGTTTAAAGGTTATTGCTGCCTCATACATTTATACTATTTTTTTTATCAAAACAAACCACTTTAATGATTTATTTTCCCACAAAATGTGTTGATCCATTAATATTCAATAAAAACCTGTATTTTTTCTGCAATTATATACTATGCATAAAGAGCAAATGGCTCTGAATAGAGAGTGAGATTCCAGAGGCAGCCAGAAAAACATACTCCAGTTAATATTAGATCAATACTATTATTAAATCTACAACTGCAGACCTGAGTTCACCTTCACTGCACCACAGTTTGACAGTGTTCAGACCCTCAACATAACAATAATCTCAGACAGCAGCGTTTGATCAATATCATCAGCTCGGTCGGCCTAGAGAAGTTTTAGATGCTGCTCTGATCAGACTCTTCACTGATAGCAACATAATTTCTCTGAACCTCAAATAATATTGGCATTAATCAAAACAATTATACTGTTTTGTGCATAATGATACATACATTTTTTAAGTAGTAACTATTTAGATGGTTCACTTTAGACATGAAACTAACCTGAAGTAGTCTCGCGTAGCCAGACCTTCAGACTGACGGCTAAAGGTCTGGAATTCATAGCAGCTTTCTTTGGCCAAGGCCCGCCCATAAGGCCGTTTGACCGACATGTCAAACAACCAACTACAGTTCGTTTCGTTCAGCGTCACGTTTCGGGGCGTGGAAATGTCCCCACAACAACAGACCGGCGTGCAGCAAGACAGTCAGCATAGAAAATCAAAGAAGGATCTACTTCACTTGATCTTCCATAATAGATAGGAGGGGACACACAACTAGTAAAAATGGATCTGCTGGGAATCCTTCTAAATGCTGACAAAGGGTCGGCCAGGCTTGGAAAATAATACTCTTCCCAAATCCCGTCGGAAAACAGGCTAAAATATCTCTTTTTGTCTCCACTAAGTGCCTCAAAAAAAACTCCTGGACATCTCTTAAAGAGTCTATGCCGTGAACCTCGCATACTTTTGAGAATCCTACGTTTAGCTGATCTTGATAAATGCTTATTGTCACTCATGTAAACACAACAGTTTTTCTTCCGCAATCACACGTCTGCGCTTTGTTTCCCGGCGGACCGAAAATAAACGCGACACTCGCGCCCCCCGGAAATCCGATAAATTCAACCAATCAGATGATGACTTCGACATTCCTGAAGTGTTTCCAGTTAAGTGTACCATATGCATCAGACGTTTAGCCAACGTTCCGTGGGCGTGACGTCTGAGGCTGAGACTAAACCTGAAGTTACTTTGCAACTACATGTGAACTACAAATCATTAGAGTATGAGTAGACTGTTTAATATCTGCTAAGACTTTATTTTGATGATCCTCAACAGACATTTTACTGACTATAAGCAACTTTACAATTACTTCAACTTATTCTACTAACCCGAACCCTAACACCTCACCCAAAGACAAATGATCCTGCGGTGGCTGTTGATGACTATTTAAATCTGGCGGGTTTGGTGTCTCGTGTCGCAAATTCAAAGACGCTGCAGTGAAGATCCTCTCTGACCAAATTAGTGATCTGCAGTGTTTACACGTCACATTTTAGTCTCGGTGCGGCTCGCTTGGAACCTCAACCGAGGTGGTCCTAAAAAAAGTACCAGGTACTAGGAACTTTACACAGTGGAAACCCCCCAAAAGTGGGCCGTACTGAGCCGATCATGCAGTGGAAAAGCGGCATAAAGTGGACCATCAAAAAAAAGTGTAACCATAAACTTGACATGACTGGGTTCAGTAAAATTGAAGTTCAATCAACATTTGTGAGATAATGTTCATTACCACAAAAATGTATTAATACTCTTTTCAAAAAAAAAAAAAAAAAAAACCTTCAATTGTAAAGTGCCTCACCGTAACCTCGATTTTGCTTTTTGCAGAGAAAAAGAGTGACAGATCAAGAGTAATATTTGCTTTATGCTGAAAAATAACTGAATATGTTTAGATTTGGTTGACGGTAATTTGTCTGAGAAGTTTGAGAACCTCTGATGTTGTTTTTTAGGAGTGACAACTTATTATTGGAGCTTTTTGCAAATATTTTCCAGTTGCCGTTTCTCCTTTAGTCGAACTGACCTTCCTAGTTATAAGCTTTAATTTCAGAGGTCATACAGATGATTTTCAGCAGGCATCTGAAAGTTTAACTGGTTACGGCCCTCACAAGCACACTCAAACGAGTTGTTTTCTTATAGAAATGAAAATAATATAACTGGGTAAAGTTTACTAATTAAAAGTTGAGCAGAATAAAACCATTAATGCTTTTCAATGGTTTCTGAGATTAGTGGGTTTGTTGTTCAATAACAGAGCAGTTTACCAGTTATGAAGAGCTCAATTCAGCAACAGTTTAAGCAGATCAACAAAAGATAGTGTTGTTTTTCAGCTCAATTCAGTTCAATAACTGTGTCGATGTTCCAGAGATCATCAAATTCAGTTCACCTATAAAGCAGATTGTCAAAGACAAAGATTTCGGCTTCCAACGATTATGAAAACAAGATAATCAACGTGAATCGATTATTGTGAATCGAAAACGTGCAGTGTTGGGGGTCCTCCAGGACAGGTTTGAGAACCACTGCCCTAGACGGCCTCCTGTGCGCTCACTCTGAGACGGGGTTAAACATGCATAAGAAAAGTACACTGTGGCCTTCAGATACTCACCTAAATGTTCAAATAGCCTACACACAAATATCTCGAAATGGCATTTATGCAAGTATCCTTGTAAAGAGTCGGTAATGTCTTAGGGGCTGTTTACATGACACCGTTTTCAACTAAAATAGTAGCCTAAAACTTTTTATGCGTTTTGGCTGTTCATTTACACGACAACGGCGTTTTGGGTGGCTAAAAATGCAAACTTTTGAGAACGTGTTTCAAAATGCAAGTTTTTGAAAACTTTTCTATGTAAACAACAAAAACGCTAATCTCTGAAAATGATGAATGAATGAATGAATGAATTAGGCATTTATATAGCGCTTTCATATACAACTGTACATCCAAAGCACTTTACAATCATATCAGGGGATCTCTCCTCAACTACCGTTTGATAACGTCATGCACAAGCGTAGGCTATTACTCAGGGCTGCCAACTTTTGAGTTTAGTTTGTAGTGAGAATTATAGAAAAAAAACAACTTGTATCACAATAGAGGTGTAATTGGGATTGTCAAAACATTTGGTAACTAAACAGAATTGTATTAAGTTTAGTGACAACATGTTACAATGTTTATATGGTACAATGACTGGTAGGTACTGTTTGTATTATTGCTTAACACAATTTTCACGATTTCAGTTATATTCTTGGGATTTGATTTCAATTTTGATTCAATATTGACTAATCTGGATAAATATTAGGTAGGCAACAGTAGATGGCCTACATGTTAATTTTTCTCAAGAAACACATAATGCTGTAAACATACAGAGAGGCCTGATCTGGTATTATTAAAGGTTAAAAATAACAAATTAAATTATATATAATGTGGTTTTCATTATAATAACAATTATTTATTGACAAGTAATTGTTCTCCTGCTGTTTTATTGACCTCTTTCCGTGGTTGAAAAACACTGATTGATCGATATTATGTATGAGGCATATATACCTTTCGGTAAGTTGTACTGTATCTTTAAATAAAAAGTAACAGATGATCGGTTTACTTGAACTGAGGCGCTACAGCGATCGGTCACGTCACGTTTACAAGCGCCAAAAGCGTCGGTCTTCATGTCCTCTTTGCGCCACGATTTTTCTGTGCGTGAGAAAGTGGATGTGTGGCGTGAGAGCGTGTGAAAAGTGTCAATTGAGTGAGTCTCACGGTGAATGTGTGAGAGTTGGCAGCCCTGTATTACTTGATCAATAAATATCACAATTATCTTTACTACTGTAAAGCCAATATCATTTTTTATGGGATCTCCTTCAAAGCTTTACATCGCCATCTAGTGTTACATCACCATCTAATGGTCTGGCAGCAGAATACAGCGTTTTTAGTCGTTCTCGCGGATCCGTGTGAATGGCGATCATTTTGAAGATGTCATCAATATGTGAAAAACTCAAAGGAAAAACTTCTCTGCTTTAAGCATATCGTTTTCGTGTACACGTACCCTTAAGTGAATGTAAACACTGAGAAAGTGCGTGTGTGTAACAGTATATTGGATCCGTGCAGCTCTTAAAGTGACAGCAGCCTAATAAATCTGCTAAATCCAACAACAAAAGACAAAGATAAAATCACTCACTGCTCTTGAATTAATAAACTGTATAAAAGTATTAGTCTATATTTAATGTATACAGGAGTGTTATTTTATATTTGATTACTTTATTAGATTTCTGTTGTAGGCTATTACTTATCTGAATACCACAGTTAGCACATCTTCCTGTAAAACCTAAAGCAGTGTTTTTTAATTTGTATTTTTGTTCTGTTGTATTTTTTGTCGGTTTTGTTTATAATTTAGTTTCCCTCCAGGCTTATTCGTGGAATTGGTTATTTGTTAAATTTGTGAAAACAGAATAAACAAAACAGAATAAACCGACATATTGTTTAATTATAGTTTATGGGCTCTCACCTATACCACTCTCATTTGGCACGAATCCAAACGTTTCCATTGTCGCGATGTAACATTTGGTTGCCAACCTATCATTTATTTTGTAAACAAGGCTTTGTACTTCACTCGTGTCCTGATATCCAGGTAAAACAGCGTTCATGGGCACAAAAATGTGTTTTGGTTTAGCACTGCCGATGATACTCAGTTATCACACTGACCGACACAGCCCTTAACAAAAGTGGATAATTTTTAACTTAATTTACTATTCAGAGTAGATGCAGATAAATATCGAACATTTAATTTACATATTTTTAATTAAATGAATGTTCTAGAACTTCTGTGCCGCCCCCAGTCTGAGAGCCACTGACTTACATTAATTAACCTTGTATTAGTTTTTGCTGAAGTATTGATAATTGTGAAATTTCACTGACAAATTAAATTCTCATATCATGAAATAAGACTTTGATCATATCGCCCGCCTATAATCATGTTAAATAATCGTGATTTCAATATTGAGCAAAATAACTGTGATTATGATTTTTGCCATAATCAAGCAGCCCTAATAATACAATTAGAAACATTCTATAAACCCTCTGCACACAAAAGTATCATTTCTAAATTATAATTACAAACAGAGCATTAAATCTATGTATTAAAGGTGCATTGCGCAACATTTCATGTTAAAAATACCCGTTTTTCTAACCCATACATGCTTAAACAATTGCCTGATGGGCTGAATGAGCCCTTCTATGATCACTGCGATTGCCTCTATAATCCTGTACAGTAAAATAAATAAGAGGGATTCGGGACGGAATCGACTGGGCGTGACGTCATGCGCGTTCACGCTCACCTGGCTATGTCTGGCAGGTTTGTGTATTCGCCGCCATTATTCGCATCAGCGAAGACAACTCAAGCGACTTTTGCAAAAGTAGAAGATGGATTCAAAGAGACCGGCTTCTAGTTCATCCCAAACCCCAACGCAAACTCCACGTAACCGCGTGCATAACTCTGGTTGCAGTTTCGCGTGTCGCCAGAAGGGGGCATAGTTCTGCAAAAACTCAGAGACTTGCGCAATGCACCTTTAAAGTAAAATAGTAAAATAGACTTTCAATGTTGTTGCTTTATATATATATTTTTTTTCATATATGATGTAAGAATCATAACTACAATTTGTGTGAGTCGTTGATGTTTATTAAAGGGATACTTCACCTCTGGAAAACTGAATGTGTATTTAAAATAGGTCATTTATGTAGAAGAAATGTGAAGAAATTTTAGAATTTGGAGCTTTCTAGACTGAGAAAAGCCAGAAAATGTATTTTTGGCTTATGTGGATGAAAGACAACAACTCCCAGAATGCACTTGCTTCGCTGCCCTAGGAGGCCACTCCCAAGCCACGCCTACCGGTAAGAGAGCGCAGTTGAAAACAACAAGGTTAGGCTACTACTAGTGAGTCTCCGTGACGAGTTTGCCTGGGATTTCGAGATCGCTCAAAATGTCCGGGATTCGGCTTTTGTATTCTACAGTCGCCATTCATCATGTTTACTGTGGCGAGCAGGACGAGGCTGAGGGCCGCGGGAGAACGGCGCGAGGCCGGTGGCATCATTACAGAGACGCGCCGGGTCTCGCATCTCTCACGGAGGAGCGGGAATTTTTCTTAACAATGGTAAAACGCACATCAACCGATCACTTGTTTAGCGTTCATGTAAACACTACATTCAAATTCACCAATCGGAATGAATTCAGTTAGATTGAAACAAGAGGTGTGCATGTAAACAATGAATGGCGACCGCAGAAAGCAAAAGCCGAATCCCGGACATTTTGGACGATCTCGACGGCCGGACATGTCCGGGAAAAAGAGCATGGTAACCCCTAGTACTCAGCTTTCTCCTACTACTCAGCTTTCTCCACAGAACAAGAGCCTGCTAGCTTAGCTTACAAAGAAAGACGGCTGACACTGTGTACATTCTGTGAGTGAGATCCCTCTATGGGCGGGCTGAAAACATGCGGAACAACGCCTTCTACTGGCTGTAGTGTCTTTAGCCCAGACGTCAGCAACCTAAGGCACGCGTGCCAACACTGGCACGCGGAGGGTTAAGCGCTGTCACGCAAGCAAATGCGAGAGAAGTGTATGTATTTCATTCAGATAAAGTAGTCTACCTGCACACAGATCTACATTTTGATGTAATAATTCCTCATAGTAAAAAAAGTTTATTTTATTAAGTTAGAGATGCACCGATTGATCCGCTGGTGGCCGAAATCAGCCGATTTTCAGGTGATCGGCCATAACCGGCGACCGGCCGGTCAGTCTGACATATATGCCAATTTTATGCCGGTCAAATTGCACTCCGTCTCGGGCTCCCCATGATTAACGTTGCGCAACACCAGCTTCAAATGTGCACATGGAACGCACATGTAGGAAACCTCGTGAATTACGGCCATTTCACGCATATTTTTTTCGCCGTGCTTGTTAATCAATGAGTGCATTCACACCGGGAGCAGCGTGTGAGCGCCCAACAGGAGCGTCGCGTGAGCAGCAGTGAAGAGAGGGTTTCGCCGCCGCTTTTTTTGTCTGCGCTGCTCACGCTCAATTAAAGTGAAAGCACACATTTGATTGACAAAATAAATATGATTTCAAACAAAAGTGCCTAAAATGCACAGAATGTGCATCCTAGCGTGTTTTAAGAAGAACTGGATTAGGTTATGTCAGAAAAGAAAATGAAGACTCAAAAATATTTATATAAAATCTACCCATTTAAACTTGTTTTTATTATTCAGTTTGGGTAAAAGGATATGATATTTTATAAAAAAAATTATATATATATATATATATTCGGAAATCGGAATCGGCTAAAATCGGTATCGGCAGGTCAAACTCAATGAAAAATAGGAATCGGCCTAGAAAATTGTAATCGGTGCTGTCAGGCTTCTGGGGTGGATGAAGTAGGAGACGAACACGAAGATTATGAATTCCAAGATTTTAATTCTAAATATAAACAAATACAAACAAAAAGGGAGCGTGCGCTCAGAACAAAGATAAACCTAACATTAAACATTGACCGACAAGTGAAGACTGAAACACTCAGGGCTTAAATACAGGGGAGAACAGATCAGGGAACAAGACACAGCAGACAAGACTAACGAGGAACCACGTGATACAAATGAACTAATGAGGGTAACCATGGAAACCAAGGAGTGGCGGGAAAACAGAACAAAGGAAGACATGTGACCAGTGACAAAAACACTCAAACAGAACAGAACTGTGACAGGTGCATCTAGGAGTTATAAATACTATTAAATTGTCTATAGTCTAAATCTAAAACAAATTTCAAGAGAAATATTTACATTTCTGTACTATTTCTGTGTAAGACATTATGAAAATGTAAAATGTTTGTGTATTTATATGAGTGTGTATATGTATATGTATATATGCCTGTATTATATATATATTTATTACATGGCTTGGCTGAATTCCAATGTAGAATGCGGTCTGTTATTTCTTTATAACAGACCGCTGCGAAGTATAACAGACCGTTGCCATGAAAAACAGCGCGTTGCTATGGACGCGGAACGGACTATTTTCTTTGGCGGAAGCAATACAATCGTTTTTAAATCAATAAACTCCTTTTTAAATAAATAATTTGTGTCAAATTATTTATTTATTTTGTAGGTAGCCATGTAATAAGCGGGATAATGTATAGTGAGCCGGTTGTTATAGTGAATAACAACCCCTTCAGGCTGATTCAAGATCCCTCCGCTTCGCGTCGGGATCCCGTTCAGCCTGTCGGGGTTGTTATTCACTATAACAACCGGCTCACTATACATTATCCCTTACATATATGTGTATGTATGTATGTATGTATGTATGTATATATATATATATATATATATATATATATATATATATATAGGCTATGTGTGTGTTGTGGCACAGTGATGAACTCAGAAACTTAAAAATGGCACTTTATGACAAAAAGGTTGCCGACCCCTGCTTTAGAAAATCCTCCGATGGCGCAAAATGACGATTTTTGTGTCATCGGAGGATTTTTTCCAGACATAAAATACATAAATCTCTCGTCTCAGGGGGATATGAGGGTGGAAAGCACGGTAATTCGAAAATACTACAGGTTTTCTACTAATACAAAGCTTAATGCTAAATCCTGAAGTAACCCTTTAAATATTTTGAGTTACTTTAGAATATTTTAACTGGGACGGACCACTAGTGGAAACCTTTTCATTTTATCTACATTTAATGTAAGTTCGGTGTCAAACTTTATTTTTACTTCTGTTGGTGCTTGCTTTCACTTCAGCAATAAAACCCTATGTGTCTTTTATCAAAAGAGGCCAATGGTCCAAAGCATTCATGAAATTAAAACCCTTCAAGTTTTTAAATCACCAAATGGAGTTTGAATGTCACCTAGCGGCCATATTGGCTACTGCGCCTAAAACTCCCAGAGCATATTGATAGTTTGAGACAAATTTGAAAGACAACTTGGTTGGATTTACCGCTTTGACTTGCAGTTTTAGGTGCCCAGGCACAGGTTTTATATTAATAGAAAAGAAAAATAAATGTAAAGCAGCAGATTAAGTTCAGCATCCATTTAAGTTTGGATATGTCATTTTCCAGTCTATGTTTAAGAATAGGATCACCAGGTAAGAGGCGAATGAGGCTAACTAGTTATCTGGATTCCAAGACTATTTTCTATAAATATATACAATTTGGATATATATTTTATATAGTCTTTTTGCCCTTTATTTTAACAACTATTTGTGCAGCCATACACACACTTTTTTTTTTTTTTTTTTTTTGTCTGTCTGCATGGTAACATTTTTTAGAGGCGATGAACCAATATAATATCTTGACTGCCCAGACAGCCCTGAACTTCATGATACTCACACAGGGTCAGAGGTCACAGCAGGTCCATCACTGAGATCAGGGGGCTTATGCATGGAGATGTTACTCTTCATGGACACACAGCTGAATCCTGAAGATGGTCCATCACTGAGATCAGGGGGCTTATGCATGGAGATGTTACTCTTCATAGACACACAGCTGGATACTGGAGTGTGAACAGACGCCTCCTCCCCTCTCTCCTTACACACACTCATTTTACAGGCATGGTTCTCCTCTTCCTCCTTGATGTGACACTTTATTTAAAGGCCTGTATGTGGAGACAGAGGACATGCACAAAATACAACTGAATTTTGATACATTTTATTTAAATTGCATTTAATTCACTTTTTGTCTGTCTGTCACAGTTGTCTCAGTTTGTCTCATGTTGTTCTACAAGTGTGTGCTTGTAGAGCAACATGTCGGCCACACTTTCAAACACAGCGTTTAAACACTGGATTCACCTTCACTTTAATGACACTGCTGAACTCTTGCAGGTGTTTTTCACAATCCGTTTAGTCGTCTAGCATTCAGCAAATATTTTGTTTTTAAACGTAACCACACTTTCTTTCTCCAGCTGCGTCACTCAACACACATTATAATATAGATTATAAAAATAATAAAATACGTATTTAAAGCCAACCGAAGTTTTCAACATTAAACTAATATTCTCCTGTTAAAGGAAAAATAAAGTGTAAGTTTAACCATTTTATGAGTGTTACAGTTGACGTGTTGTGAAGTAGGCCTATAGCGAAAGTAACTTTCAACTTTATCATGTGTTTGAGTTGAGTTCGTCGTAAGGTCTGATTAGACGCAAATAGCCTACTCTATCGATATTACAGGTGTGAAAAGTTTAACGAACTTACTGTCACATATGAAGCGATTGCTGATTTTCTATCTTCCCAAATGGCGTCTTTACAGTCATCGACTGCTTTCGGTTTCACTTTAGGTGTGTTCGACATCGGCTGCGGCTGGATGCACCCGATCGGCGAGAGTAGCCGCGTGCAGGCGGGGAGGAGCTGCAAACGCTTTCTGGTTCCCGTAGTGACCGCTCACGTGGTGTTTGCATACTTTACCACAGCTGCAGTGAAATAAATGCAATATTTGCCAAATAATACACAGATGTTTCAGAGACATTTTCATTCAATACTTTTATGTACTGCTTCACACAGCGTCTGTTTGAACAAGAATAAAGTTCAACATAAGCTACTATCAATGAAGTGGAGTCTACGTTTTTTAAGCAGTTTTAATTTGATAAACATGACACAATATAACACGACAACGACATGAAAAGAGTGTTCACTGTTATAATAAACTGATTTGAGAGCTTTAGAGGAACAAAAGGCGTTCGAAAAAACATGAAACACACGTGATCGTTGTCATGTGGTGAATCCGGCCAATCGTGGAACAGCTGTGTCGTCATCAGCCCTCCTGCACATAGATATCAGGCTTGTTCGACTTCATGCAGCTCTGCGCAGACCGATCGGCGGCTGACTTAAAGCAGTGCATGCCGGTTAGAAATTTTGTCCGACTTGATACAGCGCCGACGCCACGTGACTGTGACGTATGCCATCAAAGTACCGCGAGAGCGATTTGAGAGTAGCCGGAGAACTCAGCCAGCGCAGCTTCTCAAGAGCGGCTGCACTGGGCTGCAGGAGGGCTGATGACGACACAGCTGTTCCACGATTGGCCGGATTCACTGCATGACAACGATCACGTGTGTTTCGTGTTTATTCGAACAGCTTTAGTTCCTCTAAAGCACCTATTCTTAACCATAGGGCCGCGGCCCACGCTTGGGCCGCGAGCGCCACCTGGAGGGCCGCAAAAAACTTTACGTTTTTCACCTGTGGGCCGCAAGGGCCGCGGGACCAAAAAGTTAGCAATTGAAGACACCAGAATGACCACTGTTATCTATGACTGTTATCCATGAGACAGTTACAATACACCATCCCACCACTAGTAGCAGTAATGCCTCAGTTAGTTGTTTAACAAGCGCTAATAAGCAGAAGAAGACACTCAGTCAACCGTAGCATGAACCGTAGCCTTAAGAAAAAGTTATGGAGAAATTTTTAAAGCGGAAAAGGGGAGACCAAAGTTGCGTCAACCTGCCCCAAAAGTCAAGATTTTGCCGCAAATACAATCCTGACTTCATTAAGTACGGATTTGTGAATGGAGGTGACGAGGCAGAGCCGAGAGCCCAGTGTGTGGAGTGTGGGCTAATGTTATCCAACGAAGCATTGAAGCCTTCGAAACTAAAGCGGCACCTAGAAACCAAACATCCATCGCTTGTGGGAAAGTCGGTGGAATTTTTCAAGAGAAAAGAAAATGGGCTTCAGATGCAGAAAAGGTCTGTTGTGTCACTGACTGGAAATTCTAAATGCGCTTTGAAAGCCAGCTACCTCGTAGCCAGACGAGTGGCACAGACTAAGAAAGCATTCACGATAGCGGAGGAGTTGGTTTTACCTGCCGCTGTGGATATGTGCCGTGAGATGATCGGAGAGACTGCTGCAAAAAAGCTGCTAACCATCCCACTCTCAAACGACACTGTTAGTCACCGTATCGCGGACATGGCCACAGACATACAGCATCAGTTGCTAGAAAGAATAAAAAGCAGCCCATTTTTCTCTTTGCAATTAGACGAATCTACTGACGTCACAAATGCTGCACTGCTACTGGTTTTTGTTCGGTATCGCTGGGACAGTAGTTTGCACGAAGACATACTGTTTTGTGGAGAGCTACCCACACGGACTACGGCTCAGGAATGTTTCCGCTGCATGGATAACTACTTCAAAGAGAACGGCCTAGACTGGCAGAACTGTGTTGGGGTGTGCAGCGATGGTGCCGCGTCAATGACAGGCAGGCATCACGGTGTCGTCAGGCAGATACTTGATCGTGCCCCAGAAGCTAAATGGACCCACTGTTTTCTTCACCGTGAAAGCCTTGCGGCAAAAAAAATGTCACCAGAGTTACATGAGGTGATGGATGTAAGTGTGAAAACCATAAACTTCATTAAAAATAATGCTGTGAACTCCAGATGTTTTTCCAAACTTTGTGAAGGCTTGGAAGCAGATCATGTCCAGCTGCTCTATCACAGTGAGGTGAGATGGCTCTCAAGAGGACTGGTCCTCAAGCGTTTGTTTGAACTGAGGAATGAAGTCCTATCTTTTCTCACTGAGAGAAATTCTCCTTTTGCACATTATTATGCCAATGCACAGTTCACAGCTAAACTTGCCTACCTCTGTGACATTTTTTCACTGCTGAACCAGCTGAATATCTCACTTCAAGGGAGAAATAGCAACATATTTTTTGTTGCAGATAAAGTTCAAGCTTTTAAGAGGAAACTTGCTTTGTGGATTAAGAGGGCTCAGGAAAAAAGGATGGACATGTTTCCCCTTTTGTCTGATATTTTGGAAAACTCCCCCCAGGTGAAGATTAGTGACTTAGTCTCACAGCACCTCTCACAACTGGCAGTGAAATTTGATGACTACTTTCCTGAGGATCCCAGAGAGGGACACATGTGGATTGCGGACCCATTTTCTGTGGATCCCACTAAAAATGATGTTGCTTTGCCCTCACATCTGGAATCCCAGCTTCTGGAAGTAGCCACTGACAGTACATTAAAGTTGCAGTGGGGCAAACTGGATCTTGGCTCCTTCTGGATTGCTGTCTCAAAAGAGTACCCATGTCTAGCACTGAGGGCTGTGAAACTACTCCTCGCATTCACAACTACATACCTGTGTGAATCAGGATTCTCCATTGTGGCCACAACTAAGACTAAGACCCGGAACAGACTCAAAGCAACACTGGAGGCTACTCTGAGAGTGAGCCTTTCCCCCATTCCACCCAGGCTGGATCTGATAATGTCTGCGATGCAGGCCCAAGTGTCTCATTAAGAGGGGAACATAAATAGGGAGTTGTAGCTTGTTCAAATTGGACTGTTGTGACTGTTATTGTTCATTTATAACAGATATGAAGAGCAACTTCAGGTTCTGCCATGCAAAAATGTAGACTGCTGAAACAATTATCAAATTATTTTGCAGATTATAAAGTTATATTTTTTTCATTTGCACTTTATTTCAATTTTCATTTACAACTAATTTAATTTGAAAAATATTATTTTGAATTTATTTATTTTAGCAACACATTTTGTTTTATTTTATTTATTATGTTTTGTAAGTAAGTATTTTGTCAAATCTAACTGTTTTTTGTTAATATACCTGACTTGAGCCTTTAAATTTGTTCTTGATGCAGATTGATTTGTTCCATGAATTGTTGTGTGTTTGGCATCTTGTTGTATGTGCAGGAAACTATATTTTTTCATTTGCACTTTATTTCACTTTTCATTTACAACTAATTTATTTAATTTGAAAAATATTATTTTGAATTTATTTATTTTAGCAACACATTTTATTGTTTTTATTTTATTTATTTTTATTTATATACATTTTCTATTTTTTTGTAAGTAAAATTTGTCAAATCTAACTGTTTTTTTGTGTTAATATGCCTGACTTGAGTCTTTAAATGTGTTCTTGATGCAGATTGATTTGTTCCATGAATTGTTGTATGTGCAGGTTTACATACACATTAATAAACTGTTAAACTGCAAGTGGATTTCATTTAGTTATTGAATACAAATCAAACCATGGGTGAGATCAATAAACCAATACAGTGCTAATATTTGAATGGGCCCTGGGCCACTTTGTACTGTAAAATTTGGGCCACGACATCAAAAAGGTTAAGAACCCCTGCTCTAAAGCTCTCAAATCAGTTTATTATAACAGTGAACACTCTTTTCATGTCGTTGTCATGTTATATTGTGTCATGTTTATCAAATTAAAACTGCTTAAAAAACGTAGACTCCACTTCATTGATAGTAGCTTATGTTGAACTTTATTCTTGTTCAAACAGACGCTGGATGAAGCAGTAGGCTACATAAAGTATTGAATGAAAATGTCTCTGAAACATCTGTGCATTATTTGGCAAATTACATTTATTTCACTGCAGCTGTGGTAAAGTATGCAAACACCACGTGAGCGGTCACTACGGGAACCAGAAAGTGTCCGACTTCACGTCTCCGTTTGCAGCTCCTCCCCGCCTGCATGCGGCTACTCTCGCCGATCGGTTGCATCCAGCCGCAGCCGATGTCGAACACACCTATCATCAGAGAATAGACGGGCTCTGATATCATATAAGGTGTGTTCGACATCGGCTGCGGCTGGATGCACCCGATCGGCGAGAGTAGCCGCGTGCAGGCGGGGAGGAGCTGCAAACGGAGACGTGAAGTCGGACACTTTCTGGTTCCCGTAGTGACCGCTCACGTGGTGTTTGCATACTTTACCACAGCTGAAGTGAAATAAATGCAATATTTGCCAAGTAATGCACAGATGTTTCAGAGACATTTTAATTCAATACTTTATGTAGCCTACTGCTTCATCCAGCGTCTGTTTGAACTGTTACCAATCAAATTAAATAAGTATCAACAAAATCTTTGCAATGGAGAGGAAACACAGAAGCTGCATTTGAAATGGCATTTAGATGCTTTTACACGACATAAATAATGTTTTGTTTAAAACATAAAAGGTTGAATATTGATATATAAAATGATTTAAAACATTAAATAATTTAAATTGTAAATTAAAACTGCCAGTAGGTGGCAGCAATTCATTGTTAATGAGTGAGTCATTGAGATTTAACTGATTCGTTCAAAAAGCTGATTCATAATTCAGTAAGGAAATACCTCGTGTGTTTCTCAGAGACATAAATACATGGCTTAGTTTTCAACTATTTTCGTTGCCGAAATAGAGTTAAAACAGGCAATATTGTCTAAAAGTAAACTTTTCATTTATCAATTTATTATATCACATTATCATGTTAATATCTGGTGAAAACTGCACTCTTTGTGTGATATTATATTAGATTAACTATATTAAATGAAATAAACTGACTAAATCACACAGTGAAAGTGTGAAAATAGAAATGCACACCTGCAGTTGTCAAAGTTCTACAAGACTACACATAGTGTATGCGTAGCCTACACTCTATGGGTGTGTGTGAGGGAACGGTCTTAAACAATCTAGGTAAACGCACATAAACAAGGTTATAATAATCGCCAACATAGCGTGGCTAACAAGTGGCTAAATGTGACTGTACAGAGTCTGTCGAGGAGATTAAACGTCATCACTCTGAACAGGTAAACTCAGTCCACTTTTACAGCATTGTTATGTGCTCTTACAAACTATTCTAACTGAAACAATCTGGGAAAATGTTTTTAGATAAAAACTGAAAGAGTTGATGGAAGTTTTGTGATGGTGACGTTAAAGTCGTAGGACTGTGGTGTAGAACGTTTACTATAGTCTACCGTTAGCTTTTTACTTCTGGCAGCTGCATTCAGGCTTCACAATTCATAACAATTGTATTCATCTGTGATAATTATCTTGATGGGCAATGATCTTGATTCTCTCCTTATAGCCTGCAGTGAGCAAGTTAATTTACTGCCTTCACCACGGGAGTTTATAATTAATATTATTATGCCACCATACATTTTGGCATACTTATAAAAAGAAATGCTTTAAAGACTCTCACGGTCAAGACTTGATGGCGGCATTTATCAAAATGTATAAAAAATATTACTTGTAATAAGTACGTCTGAACTAAGTATAATCTTACAAGATGCAGGCCCTGTCTGGTCAGGACTATGAAGATGAGATGCTTTTTCTTTGCACTGCATGTCTTTTGTACATTGGTTTCAAAAAGTGGTGGGGACATCATGAGGAAAAGTGTCCTTCTATTTCATTTAACTGAATAAACCTGTGTGGTATTTTTGATTTCTTTAGGTTGTAATGGTGGCGCAGTCATTTAACTTCTAACACATCGGGGAGATATGGAAGTCCATTTTTGCCATATAAGGAAAAAGACATGCTCTGGTAAGTCATAATTATAACATTGAAAGTTAAATTTATGAGATAAAAAGTTTAAATTATTACTTAAAATGTAAAAATGAAAATGAAAATTATGACATTAAAGGGATAGTTCACCCAAAAATGCAAATTAGCCCATGATTTACTCACCCTCAAGCCATCCTAGATGTATATAACATCATATAAGACATCGTCTTCTTTCAAATTAATACAATCGGAGTTATACAAAAAAATGTTCCAAGCTTTATTACAACAGTGAATGGCCGTTTCTGATTTGAAGACAATAAAAGTGCATCTGTTTGTCAAAAAAGTGCTCCAGGGGGTTAATAAAGGCCTTCTGAAGTGAAGCCATGTAAGAAAAATACCCATATTTAAATTTTTATCAACTAAAATAACTAGCTTCCGGCAGACGGTCTAGTAAATCGATGCATACGGCGTCTGCCGGAAACTAGAACATTTGTCAAAAGTACCATTTAATTCACAAGGTGCTAAAAATCTTGCCTCAATAGAGTACTTTAAAACTGCACAGTTTAACAGCCTCAATAACCAACCTTAGTTGTAACCGATCAAAGTGACAGGATTCAATGGCAGACAGGGGCGTAGAACCACTTATGTTATGGCTTGTTTCTGCTTCTTCTTTGCCTGTGTTTTGATCAGGAGATTTAGTACTCTTTCAGAAGAAGTGTCATAGCACCCCCTACCGTATAACAGTGGAAAGCCGGACAATTCTGTCAATGGAAAGAGTAAACCGAGTCCCTGATCGCATCCTTGGTATATTTGTTGGTTTTCAGTATTTTCCTGCGACTGCTTTGTAAACCAGGCCCAGTTTAATGCAGGTTGCGCTTGTTAAGGAATGAAGCAAAGCCAACTGTGTTGGATCCGACGACAAGCACTTCTCAAACCGTGAGGACTCAAAGGCTCATGAGTTTGAGGCACTTTTTTGTTTTTGTTAATCTTGTGTCGTGTTTTTGTTCATCCTGCTTTCCCACAACTTGTGTGCTTTTTCTGGGTGATTCGGAGTGAACTTCTACCTTTTCTACCTTTTTATATCCGACCAGATGAAGTCAAGCATAATAATGGCTGACTATATTCTTTTGTCCTGTGCTGTACAAATACTGGTCAAATAGTAAACACATGTTTGTTTTAAGGTCCACACAACCTGTGTCTGCCGTGTATAAGCTGTCCACTTTGTTCTTCCAGATGGACTCCTGGGATTAGAGACTTGCTTCAATACAGAGACTGGCCAGCAACCACCAGCTGCCAAATGCTGTTTAAGTTTGATCTGTCCACATCATTTGAGCAGATGAAATTAGCCAGCCCAGCTTTATCCCAACAAGCATTTCTCAGAACGCTTGAACATCGATGTCTTTGCACTGGTCGGGTAAGGGCTGGTTTTATTTCCAAAGTGTTTGAATTCCAGAATTCAAAATCTTTTATTAACCAAAATAATACCATCCTTCTTTCCAGACAGGTAGTGTTTGTGGTGATACCTTCTTCCACAGAGTCTTTCAGGAGTTTGCCTTCTGCAATTTTAAGAAAGAAGATCTGTGCCTGATGGAGCCTTTAAATGCCCAGCATGCACACCAGACACGCTGGCTATATCTGCAGACGCTAATAGAAAACATCACTTCAAGAAATCCAAAGGGGAAGTGTAATCTTTTCTTCTTTTCTTTTTTAATGTGGATATAGGGTGGTGCAGTGGTGTTTGTGTGTCCATGCTGCATCTCTCCTGTCACCCAGTGCTAGATGCGATGGGCTCTAGACCCCCCATGCCATGACCCTCTGAAGGAAAGGCAAGTATAGCTATTGGTTGAATGGACTGATAGTTATTTATAGAGAAACTGTACTTTACCTTATTTAGAACTCTTTTTAATTGAATGTTTTCTTGTCCTGGGATGACATGTAACATATTGTTTCTACTTTCAGAGGACAGGTCATGATGTCTGCGGACCGGCAACATTTGCAGCAGGCAGAGAAATAGCACAGAAGTCCAGGGCCAAGGTGGATGAAGAGGGCCTTGAAATAGCTGTGTGCAGACATGAGTCTCGCTGCAAGGCTTGAGCCTCTACCGTGGTGAAATATATGCCGACCCAATGTTCCTGCAGAAGGAGCGGCACACGCTGCAAATGACACACTCTTTTGTATGGACATTGCTTGCAGGGAGATAGCCATTGCCAAATGATAACTGAAGTTTTTACTGATGTTTTACCTTTATTAATATATGCCATGCATGGGAATAACACCATGACTAGCTAAAAATCACACATTTTTTATATTCTGGAATTAGAAAATGAATATGGCTACTACCTTATCAGTGCTGATATGATAAATTACCATACATATGACTACATACTGTAGTGTTACAGGAATTGTACTAGTCACTTAGATCCTGGTTTGTCTCCTTACCAGTTTTGGTAGTTTCCCCTTTACAGGCACTGGCCTTATTTGGAAAAGATGGCAGAAAAGTTATCCGAGCTCCAACCACTTCCCATGATGAAGCCTTTTCTATCTGTAATGCATGCCAAGGCAAATGTTAGGTACTGTGTGTGAGTTAAGTTTATGCTTTAATGTTTTAATGAAACATCCTTACAGCATCAGAAACATGTAGCTTGATTATTATCTCGGTAAATATGCATGTTTCATAAGTCAAAAGTAGTAAACATTATTGAAACACTTGAATGCAGTGGTTTTCAGACCTGTCCTGGAGGAGCCCAGCACTGCATTGTGTACAGTATGTCTCCCTTATCTCACACACACAATTCAGCTCTTGCAGTCTCTACTAATGAGCTGATGAGTTAATCAAGTGTGTCATATAAGTGAGATATACAACATGTGTAGTGCTGGGTATCCTCAAGGACAAGTTTAAAACCACTTATTTAGTGTCTGTGTGTGTTGGGTGTGTGTGTAGCCTATATATACAGTATATGCTTATGAACTTTTTAAACTAACTATTCTGTCAAGGCAAGGAAGAAACAGGTTTCTTTAAAGCTTCTCTGCATCACTGAGATCACTCACTGCTCCACAGCTAGATTCCACTAGATAAACCTCCATGTGTTTCTGCTTCTGCCTTTGTCTAGCAGCACATGGCTCTGGGATCTGATTTGCTGCACAAATGGTCCTGACAGCCTCATAAAGCATAGTAGCCTTTTCATCTGTGCG
This sequence comes from Scardinius erythrophthalmus, assembly GCF_964197995.2. Classification (NCBI taxonomy): domain Eukaryota; kingdom Metazoa; phylum Chordata; class Actinopteri; order Cypriniformes; family Leuciscidae; genus Scardinius; species Scardinius erythrophthalmus. The sequence continues at coordinate 69,806,593 of NC_138221.1, read as the reverse complement.
CATCTGCTTTAGAGAGTCACACACAGCTCTCTGTACTCAACAGCCTTAGCAAGGTCTACGGTTTCACACTGCAGATATTTGTGCAGGTTCTCAGTTACTGACAGAAAAGTCTTGAACATTACCAATAGGTATACTGTGGAGAATCTGCTAAGTTTGGCATGGAGTCCTACTGGAGTTGTTGATGCTGGAAAGACACTGAAGAACTGCAGGGAGATTCTCTAAGATGGCATTTACAGATCGCAACTGGCTTGACCAGCGGGTCTTTGAAAGCTGGACAAGTTCAGATGGCTGTAACCGCAGCTGACTTTGAACATCTCTAAATTTGTGATGGTTTACAAGTGAAAAATGAGTACACACTTTGCAGCAGGTCAAAGAGATCTCTGGCCTCCGGTAAGGCCTGACAGGTGTGACATAAGCTAGGTTGAGCTGATGTGCATTGCAGTGCACATAAATGGCCTCTGGATGGTTTGTTTTAGATCTGGCTTGTACACCACCTACAGCCCCACTCATACCTGCCGCGCCATCATATGATTGTGCTACACGCTTCAGCTTATCAATAGCATGATGAACTAGCTCTTCTATAGCAGCAGTTATGCTGTCTGCATCAAACTCTTTTAGTGTTGTCACTGCAAGCAAGCACTCCTTCACTGTATCTTCAGCAACATAGCGAACACACATGGCAAGCTGTTCAGTATTGCCGTCTCTGGCTTCATCTGCCAGAACTGAAAACATCCCTGCCTCTTTTAGCTCCCTGACAATATTAGCTGTAACTTCTTCAGCACAGACTCGATTATCTCACTCTGAGATGCAGGTGATCAGTAGGTGCTGTGTGAAGGGGCTGAATAGGGTTTCAGAAAAGGGTCAAACTGTTTTAGAAGATTCAGACACTCCAGAAAATCCCCCTGGTTGTGGCTGGAGCCGATCCCTCATCATGGCCACGGAAGGGAATATTTTGCTTGGCCAGGAATTGTGTCACAGCATCAATACGGGTAAGGTACTCCCGTCTGTACGATTGTTCAATTACACTGCCATGAACAGCACTTGTTTTACAGTTTTTCTCGATTGTTTACACACATTTTCTGGTACTTGAGACACAATGACCACAACATGTAACTCATTCACCAACCCCCTGAACCAATTCTGCTGAACTACAAGTACAATTCCTGCTTTACACTCAAATTGCAGATCTAAAACACACTTTTTTTACAGTAAAACACTACACACAATTCTCTGCTTTTGGCACAATTTTCATGCAGAAAATCTCTTGTTTTCACAAGGAACACACTGCCATTCAAATATGCACACTGACTCATCACATGGGCAAACACCCGTCACACAGTTTTACAATTAGCAATCAGAGCTTTAGCATAAAAGGGCAAAAGGTGAGCTTTTCACCTTTGAATTTTTGAATTTGAATTATTCAAATTATTAAAATTAAAAAATTAAAAAATTATTTGGTTTGAATTATTTGATATGCTATGTTTTAACTGTATGTGCATCCGTGTTGAGATTGTGAAGCACTTTGGTCAACATTCATGTTGTTTTAAGGTGCTATAGAAATAAACTTGACCTTGACCTTTTCAGCAATGGATGCCGACATTGGAATTTTTTTTTTTTTTTTACTGTAACTTTATACAGTAAATTCTTTTGTTGTTTTGTATGTAGACCACTGTATGAACAACTTTGTGTTGGTTGGGATGTACACTGTATACATTGTTTTTGTGGGAAAAATAAAATATATTTGTTACCGTGTATTTGTGTGTTCTGAGTATAAAACAATATTCTCAAATATTTTACAACACACTTATGTATGTACTGTCTGTAGTAAGTGTAACACTGAACAAAAAAAAGGCCTAAAGTCATTATGATGAATGGAGAAGAAGTGTTTTCCATTCATCATAGTGTTTTACATTGAGCACATCAGTGTTCAACTGGTTCTTATAAAAGTCTATTCATATGATGGTGTGTGTGTGTCATTTGAAAACAAAATACCATTTTGAGAAGAAATAACATTGTTTTGAATGTAAAGTTTCATTTTGCAGGAAAATTGAGGGGTTTTGCCCATTGTGTGTGTGTGTTTTTGGATTTGTGTGTAGAGTTCTGAGAATATGAGGCATGCTTTCAGAAAATGTGTGTAAACAATCGAGAAAAACTGTAAAGCTGTGCCAGGACAGCATGCTTGCTTTATGGGCCGGTGTTTTCTCCTGCTCTCTAAAGACATCTAGCGATTTTTTTCCAATTTGTTTGGCCAGTGCTAACAAAGGTGTCATGTTTCACATTTTTACCAAACATCCTACAGGAAAAACAAAAAGCTGCATCTCTAGATACAGAATATTCCAGCCAGGGAAAGTTTCCAAACCAATTAAAAGATCGCTTTTTTTAACCCAAAGTTGTGCTGGGGATATTGAGACAACTTAACCTGTTTTGGGCCACAATGGTCACTAATGTTTCCCTCTATATTGTGAGCAGTGGTTTTTGCCCTCGCCCCCTGTCTAATGTTCTCTGCTGCCACTGTGCTCATCTGTTCCTCAGTCTCCTCTCCATAGCTCTCCTGTCTTTGACCTGTCTCTCGCCTGTCCTTCTCCAATCTCTCACTTCGCCCTGCCTCCGACTGTTCATCCAGCTCCATCTCTCTTCCTTCTCCTGCACCTGCAGGGACATTTAGATTTAAGTTATATTATAATATTTTATTATTTTGTACTTTATAATTTTATACTATTCTATGTGTTCAAAGCTTTGGCAATATTGTAATATGTACAGTCATGCCAATAAAGCAATTTTGAATTGAATTGAGAGAGATAGAGAGAGAGAGCGAGAGAGAGAGAGAGAGAGAGAGAGAGAGAGAGAGAGAGAGAGAGATTGATCATATATTCATGTTGTTTCAATCCTGATGTAATTATGACTGTCGGAAAAAATAAACATAATGAGCATTTATTTGTATTTTTTTCTTATTTAAAATTATAATTGCAATATTTTTAACATAATTCAGATGTAGTCTCACATATAAAGGTGTTTAAGGACAATATGTACTATATTCTTTTAACTTAAACCAAATTACAGTTTTTAAACTTGTAGAAAATAATATAAAATTATTTTCGCTGCACTGTGGCGACCTGTGGAAGCAGTAGCGTCAAAGTAGTAACACGTTTGTTTGTTTGTTTGTTTGCTTGTTCGTCCTTTTTGGATTGGATTGTGTATACTGAACTATCATGATGATATATCGCACGTTTGTGAACCTGCTGATTATTTATCTATTCCTCGGCTATTTTGCGAGAGGACAGCGTGGGAACAGAGAGCGGCTTCAATACAGTCATGACTTCCTTGTGCAGTTCCGTGCTTCTGACTACGGCGTGTTGGATCAAATCCTCGACTGGCCTGCAGAAATCTTAAGGAGTGAGTTTCCCAGTGTGCGTACAGAAAAGACTGCTGGCCAGAAGGTGAGGAAACGGGGGAAGAAAGGGGGATTGCGGCAGAGATTACGTAAACAGCGATTGAATCGCATTCCACTCCCTTCAATAATCCTGGCCAACTGCCAGTCTCTCAGGAATAAACTGGACGAATTACAAGCAAATGTCCGGTTTCTTTCTGATTATAGAAATGCATGTGTTATTTCCCTGACTGAGACTTGGCTTAAAGAACATGACTTAGACTCTGATTTGGAAATCGATGGCTTCGGTGTTCCAGTGCGGTTGGACAGGGATGCCGCTGCAACGGGAAAATCCTTGGGTGGAGGGGTATGCATCTACGTTAACCAGCGTTGGTCAGGTCTGTGATTTTGAGAGAATCTGTGTGTACTCCCGATATTGAACTGTTGTCGATTTCACTCCGCCCCTTCTACTTGCCCCGGGAGTTTCCACAAATATTTATTTCTGTTGTATACATCCACCCAAAGGCTAATGTGGAAAATGCCTCGGACATTTTATGTAAAGTGGTACACCGGCTTCAAAGCATCTCCCCTGATGCACCTAATATTGTGATGGGAGATTTTAATCATTGTAAAATGAAGACATCACTTATACATTTTGAACAATATGTGGACTGTCCTACCAGATATGGAAAATGTTTGGATCTTTGTTATGGGTCTATTAAGGGGGCATATAAGTCGTCATTAAGAGCCCCTTTGGGCAAGTCTGACCATCATGTTGTTTATCTAGCCCCTACTTATAAACCTGTTTTAAAAAGGGAAAAAACAGAGAAGAAATTAGTTCCTATTTGGTCTGAAGACTCAATTCAAGAGTTGATGGGATGCTTTGAATGTACTGATTGGGACTTGTTCAAATCCGAATGTACTGACTTAGACGATCTTACTGAAACTGTGACTAGCTATATTGAATTTTGTGAAGACTTGGTAATTCATAAAAAAGCATGTATAGTTTTTCCAAACAATAAGCCTTGGATTACTAAACAAGTTAAAAATTCTATTAACTTAAGGAATATTTATTTTAAACAAGGCGATAGTATTCGGTACAAAGAGGCCAATAAACAAGTTAGAAATGAGGTGAAATTAGCAAAATTGCGGTACAAGGAAAAGATAGAAACTATGTTTACAAATGGAAAGTCTCATGTAGCTTGGGACGGAGTGAAGTCTATTATCGGAACTAAACAGAAGAGAAAATGTATTAGTTTTGGAGGGAAATCTGATTATGAATTAGCAGATGCTTTTAATTCGTTTTATGTACGTTTTGACAATCATGATTTTTCAAGAGAATTGTCTGAATATAGGGGGAATTCTGTGACTCAGAACACTCCTGTTAAAATTCAAATTAATGAGGCTGATGTACGTAGCTGTTTTAGTCAGGTCAAGGTTAGAAAGAGTCCAGGCCCTGACCACATTGGTGGTAGGTTGTTGAAAAACTGTGCAGAGCAGCTTTCAGGGATTTATTCATTTATTTTTAATGAATCATTAAAATTTTCTAAGGTCCCTCGTTTATGGAAAGATGCCATTGTGGTACCAATTGCGAAAAAAAGAAATTCTTCTTCTCTTAAAGACTACAGGCCTGTTGCATTAACCTCCTTGATTATGAAATCTTTTGAAAAAATAGTAAGGAAGGAGATTTTAACCCTAACACAGCCAGCACTTGATCCTATGCAGTTTGCATATAGATCTGGTAGAGGAGTTGATGATGCCACTTGTACCTTGTTGAATATGATTTTAGGACATTTAGAAGGCAAGAAAAGTCATGCACGTTTGCTTTTTATAGATTTTTCTTCTGCTTTTAATTGTGTTCAGCCTCACATTTTGGCAAATAAATTGATTGATACTTTTAAACTAGATCTAAATACTGTGTGCTGGTTGGTGGATTTTTTAACTAATAGATCCCAAAGAGTACGGGCCAATGGAGTGGTGTCGAATATTTTGATGTCCTCCACGGGTACGCCACAAGGTTGCGTTTTGTCTCCTCTTTTGTTTTCTTTATACACCGATGATTGTCGTAGTGTTTTTAATGGGAGACACATTGTTAAATTTGCGGACGACTCTGTGATTGTGTCTCTTCTCACTGAGTCTGAGCCAGATGTTGGGCCAGTGATCGATAAGTTTATTCAATGGTGTGATGATTCATTTTTAAATATTAATGCTTCAAAAACAAAAGAGATGCTTATCGACTTCCGTAAGAAGAGCTCTGCACCTGTGTTGCCTTCTATCATAAAGGGACAGCAGGTAGAAGTAGTCAAACAATATAAATATCTAGGGACTATAATTGACGATAAATTACAATTTGAGGAAAACACCGATATAATTAGAGGAAAAGCTCTTCAGCGTATGCATTTTTTAAGGAAACTTCGACTTTTTAACATGGATGTTTCTTTTATGAAAATGTTTTATTCATGCTTCATTGAAGCCATTTTAAGTTTTTCCATTGTCTGCTGGTATGGTAACCTTAATTTAAAGAACAGGAGGAAGCTGACAAGCATTGTGACAATGTGCAGTAAGATAGTGGGGACCGATTTAAGGACTATCTCACAGATTTATGAGTGCAGGACAATTAGGAAGGGCCAGGAAGTGCTTTCTGATGTTACTCATCCATTGTGTGCTGAATTTCAACTCCTTCCTTCAGGGCGGAGATTTAGACTCCCCTTGTGTAAATCAAATAGATATAGAAATTCTTTCATACCGGCGGCAATTAAGTTTTTAAACGATTTTTTGTAATTCAAGGTAATTGATGTGTTGTGTTGTGTTGTTAATATGTGTATGTGTATACTACTGCTCCTACTGCTGTCTATACAAAGAATTGCCTTTAAGGACAATAAAGTTTAACTAACTAAAAGTTTTCTAAAACTATATGAAACAAACACGAATACTGCGTACATTTATAAACACTGGATACATGTTTTGTTTTTACATGTTTTTGTTGGTAACACTATTTTACAGTGTCATTGTTACACGTTACATGTATTTACTATAGTAATAACTATAAATGAACCCTAACCCTATAGTACGTACATGTATATTACTCAGTACTTAAATATATAATTACACATTAAAATAAAGTGTTTTTTACTTTGACTTTGATTATTTGTCCCAGACTCATTTACTTTCCTGTTCAACAGTTCTTCTGTATTAGTCAAGTCAAGTCAAGTCATCTTCATTTATATAGCGCTTTTAACAATGTAGATTGTTTCAAAGCAGCTTTACAGAGATAAGCGTATAATGTAAGGTAACAGAGATTGTTTTGGCTTTATAGCAGAGTTAAGTTATTTTCAATCTAAAGTTAGTTTTGATTGATTTGCTTCCGTCGCAACGATCATATGTTATTAAATTAGGGGCCGCTAAGACGACACCATTCTCTCTACACAGACTTTAAACGCGAACCTGTGAGAAATGCTGATGGCGTTCACATGCGCATTTAGAATGGGTTCTATAGTTATGTGCGTTTGAATATACGCAGGTTTGGAATTCCCTACAAGCCAAGCCTAAACAAAGTACTTGTCTTTCCTTATAGATTTTGATAAAGAATTTTATTTTATTTTATTGCTTTGGGGTAGGAACGCGAAACGAATTTTCCCGACAACGCCTTATCTGTATAGTGGTAGAGGGATCCTCCATAGGGAGAGACTAGTTGGCACTTCAGCACTGCGTTGTCATCGGGTCCAGGCGCAGGTCCTTCGTCAGATCTGGATACGGCCTGGATCCGGCAGGCTGCAGGAAAACCTCGGGATAAACACAGACACTAAAATTAGCGTAGATGCCATTCTTCTCATGATGTAACTAGTACATCAGGATTTTATGGGAAGTGTTCCCGGTTCCAGCTGACCTAATCTATGCAGCCTAACATTAAATTATAGAAGTCTATAATGTATTATGTGAATGCTAGGTCAAAGAGATGTGTCTTTAATCTAACTTTGAACTGACAGAGTGTGTCTGCTTCCCGGACAATGGTAGGAAGACTGTTCCAGAGTTTTGGTGCTAAATAGGAGAAGGATCTACCGCCAGCAGTCGATTTTGATATTCTAGGTATTAGTAACTGGCCGGAATTTTGAGATCGCAATAGACGTGACGGACTATAATGCGTTAAGAGCTCGCTCAAGTACTGTGGAGCTAAACCATTTAGTGCTTTGTAAGTGATCAGCAATATTTTAAAATTTATGCGATGTTTAATAGGGAGCCAATGCAGTTTTGACAGAACCGGGCTAATATGGTCATACTTCCTGGTTCTGGTAAGAACTCGAGCTGCTGCGTTTTGAACTAGCTGTAGTTTGTTTATTAAGCGTGCATGGCAACCACCCAGTAGGGCATTACAATAATCTAGCCTTGAGGTCATGAACGCATGAACTAATTGTTCCGCATTTGTCAATGAGAGCATATGGCGTAATTTAGATATATTTTTAAGATGGAAAAATGCGGTTTTACAGATACTAGACACGTGACTTTCAAATGAAAGATTGGTATCAAAAAGCACACCCAGGTTCCTAACTGACGACGAAGACTTAACAGAGCAGCCATCAAGTGTTAGACAGTATTCTAGGTTATTACGTGAGGAAGTTTTTTGTCCAATAATTAGAAACTCTGTTTTTTCAGAATTTAGAAGTAGGAAATTACGAGTCATCCAATTTTTTATATCCGCTATGCATTCCGTTAATTTTGTGAATTGATAAGTTTCGTTAGGTTTTGAAGAAATATAGAGCTGAGTATCGTCAGCATAACAGTGAAAGCTAATTCCATGTTTCCTAATGATATCTCCTAATGGTAGCATGTACAGAGTGAACAGCAGCGGTCCTAGTACTGAGCCTTGTGGTACGCCATACTGAACTTGTGATCGATGAGACATCTCATCATTTACTGCTACAAACTGATAACGGTCAGATAAGTATGATTTAAACCATGCTAGTGCATTTCCCGTAATGCCAACATAATGTTCTAATCTATTTAAAAGAACGTTGTGGTCAATGGTGTCAAATGCAGCACTAAGATCGAGTAACACTAATAGCGAGACACAACCACGATCGGATGATAAGAGCAGATCATTTGTGACTCTAACGAGAGCTGTCTCGGTACTATGGTACGGTCTAAATCCGGACTGAAAATCCTCACAGATATCATTTCTTTCAAGAAAGGAACACAGTTGTGAAGATACTGCCTTTTCTAGTATCTTTGACAGAAAAGGTAGATTTGAGATCGGCCTGTAATTGACTAATTCTGTAGGATCAAGTTGCGTTTTTTTAACAAGCGGTTTAATCATAGCCAGCTTAAAGTTTTTTGGTACGTATCCTAGAGACAAAGATGAATTAATGATATAAAGAATAGGATCTGTGACCTCTGGAAGTATTTCTTTCAGTAGCTTAGTTGGTATAGGGTCTAACATACATGTTGTAGATTTAGATGATTTAATGAGTTTAGTCAATTCTTCCTCTCCTATAGCAACGAATGAATCAAATTTTTCCTCAGGGAGACTACAATGCACTGCCTGATGCGATACTGTAGCAGACGGTTGCATAGTTATAATTTTCTCCCTGATATTATCAATCTTATAAGTGAAGAAGTTCATAAAGTCATTACTGCTGTGTTGCTTGGAAACTTCGGTGCTTGAAGCTTTATTTTTCGTTAGTTTAGCCACCGTTTCAAATAAATACCTAGGATTATGTTTATTTTCTTCTAATAGTGTTGAAAAATAAGCAGATCTAGCAGCTTTTAAAGCTCTTTCCATGAAATCCGAAATACCTCTAGTTTTGTTTTCTTCCAGTTGCGCTCCATTTTTCTGGCTGCTCTCTTAAGGGCCCGAGTGTGCTCGTTGTACCACGGCGTTGGACTATTTTCTTTAATCTTCTTTAAGCGCAACGGAGCAACTGTGTCTAAAGTGCTGGAAAAGAGAGAGTTAAACATTTCTGTTGTAATATCTAGTTCTTCTAAGCTATCTGAGATGCTGAAACTGATCAGGAAGATTATTGATAAAGCAATCTTTAGTAGCAGAAGTGATAGGTCTCACATATTTGTAACACGGAGTCGGCTTTGCAGCTTTGGCTAAATGCAAATTACATGAGACTAGGTAATGATCTGAGATGTCGTCGCTCTGCTGCAGAATTTCAACGGCATCAACATCTATTCCGTGTGATAATATTAGATCTAGAGTATGATTACGACAATGAGTAAGTCCTGACACGTGTTGTCTAACTCCGATTGAATTTACAATGTCTTTAAATGCCAATCCCAATGCATCTTTTTCATTATCGATGTGTATATTAAAATCACCAACAATTAGTACTTTATCTGCAGTCAATATTAATTCTGATAGAAAGTCCGCAAATTCTTTGATAAAGTCTGTATGGTGCCCTGGTGGCCTGTATACAGTAGCCAACACAAATCTCAAACGTGATTTATCGTTTACACTATATATTTTTACTTTAAGCACCAATGCTTCAAAAGAATTATATTTAAAACTTGATTTCTTAGTGGTTTTGAAACTATTACTATAAATTACAGCAACACCTCCCCCTTTGCGTTTCAGACGAGGCTCATGTTTATAACAGTAATCTTGCGGCGTTGATTCATTTAAAGTAATGTAATCGTTTGGTTTTAGCCAGGTTTCTGTCAAACACAGCACATCTAGGTTATTATCTGAAATCATATCGTTAACAAAGAGTGCTTTTGAAGTAAGCGATCGAATATTCAGCAACCCAAGCTTTAGCATTTGCTCATCTGTAATATAGCTGTTTTTTATTTGTTGAACATCAATTAAATTTTTAACCTTAGATGGGTTTAAACGTTTTTTGGATTTCCAAATTCGGGGAACAGACACAGTCTCTATATGATGATAGCTAGGTGAAAGAGGCTCTATGTGATGGGATTTATCTGACCTGGGTGACATGAGGCCGCTAGCAGACGGTCGGTTTAGCCAGTCGGTCTGCTTCCTGACCTGAGCCCCAGATTGTCATGTTTGAGCTCTAAGACTATGTGCCATATTACTAGAGAGAAGAGCAGCACCATCCCAGGAGGGATGAATACCATCTCTTTTCAACAGGTCAGGTTTGCCCCAAAAACTTTTCCAATTGTCTATGAATTCTATATTATTAAGCGGACACCACTTCGACAGCCAACCGTTAAGCGAACACAATCTACTGACTATCTCATCACTCCTGCGAACAGGAAGGGGGCCAGAGCAAATTACAGTCCTTGACATCGTACTTGCAAGTTCACACACCTCTTTAATATTAATTTTGGTGATCTCCGACTGGCGGTATTAGATTCAGTCCAAACTCTCTTTTGATGAAGATTCATAAAGTGATTCAGTCAAAACTGGACATTAAAAAGCAAACGTGTAAAAACAGTGAAACTCAGGGTGACAAACGTTTATCATGAATGAAAATAACAGTCAAAGATCAACAACTGAAGAAACATGTTCAGACTGAAACAGGAACAAGCGTTTATTGACCATAAACTACAATAACATGATTAAACTGTAATAAAACATGTGAATTATTAAGTATTTATGTAATTTCACACTTCTGATAAAAATGAGAAAATGTTTTGAGACATTTTCTTTGTAATTTGTTTTACAGTCGTGTGTGTGTGTTTGTGTGTGTGTCAGTCAGTGTGTTTGTTGTTTAATGTGACACAGAGACACTGAAGAGTTAACACTATAAAATCTAAATCCAGCATAGAGGGGTTCAGTGAATGTGTGTGTGAATGTGTGTAAGTGTGTGAGTGTGTGTGTGTCAGAGACGCTGTAGAAGGACAGAGTGCCGGCCGACACGTCCACAAACACTCCTACTCTCTTACAGGATCCTGATCCAGCAGAAACATCAGTGAAGTTATTATTGTGACGGACAGTGAATCTGTGATCAGTGCAGCTCAGACTCCAGGACTTCTCATTATATCCAAACCCACAGTCAGAACTCCCTCCTTTCCTCTTGATTCTTTTATATGACACTGATATATCAGCATCTCCACTCCATTCAGCCTCCCAGTAACAGCGTCCAGTCAGACTCTCTCCACACAGAACCTGACACCACTCATCAAATCTCTCTGGATGATCAGGATACGACTGACTCTCAGACACACACATCACCTTTCTGTTCTCCTCAGACAGAGCGAGATGAGTGTATGCTGTGTTTGGATCCAGTGTGAGATCAACGGCATCTGAACACAAGAACACACACATTACAACAGCAACATTTACAACAACACACACTAAAACTGTGTTTGAGGACTTACATCTGTGTAGTCTTGATGTCATCATGAACTCTCCTCCGTGATCCACACTAGAAAACACACACACACACACACACAAATAATGAAACAAAACTTTAATTAAAGTACACCTATGAGTCGTATTCAATATTAATAAATTATAGATTTTCTTGTTGATCAAAATAAACTAAAATTCACACACTCTCACACACACACACACACACACACACACACACACACACACACACACTCCCTCACTCTCTCTCTCTCTCTCTCTCTCTCTCTCTCTCTGGCACGCGCATGCACACACACACACTCTCTCTCACACACACACTCTTTCTCTCTCTCTCTCTCTCTCTCTCTCTCTCTCTCTCTCTCTCTCTCTCGCTCTCTCACACACACACACACACACACACACACACACACACACACACATTTCACTCTCACACACACACACTTCCTCACTCACTCTCTCTCTCTCTCTCTCTCATACACACACACACACACACACAAAACACACTCACTCTCTCTCTCTCTCTCTCACACACACACACACACACACACACACACACACACACATACACACACACACTCTCTCTCGATGGCCAGGCTGTGCTCGCTGAGTCTGTACATCGTCAGGGTTTTCCTGAGCTTCACATCACTCACTGTGCTCAGGTAGCTCGCAACAGTGTACTCTCGATTTAGTGCTGAATAACATTCCAGTTTGTGTTGGTTTTGAATGGTGTTCGTCCAATGGGTGATGTACTTGTCTTGTTCTGTGCTGATAATTTGTGCAGGCCGAACGTGTGTGAGTGTGTGTGTGTGCTGAGGTGAGCTGATCTCTGCCGGAGAGAGCTCAGTCAGTCTCAGCACCAGCTGACACAGGGGACTCCTCTCTACGCTCAGCTCTTGGTGTGTGTGTGTGTGTGTGGCACAGGGGACTCCTCGCTACGCTCAGCTCTTGGTGTTTGAGGGCTTTGTAATGGTATGTGTTGGGGTCGCTTGTTTTCAGGTGTTTCCAGAATTTGATGGCTCTTTTTTGGATGTTTAGGAGGAGAGGGTATTGGCCTAATTCTGCCCTGCATCCGTTGTTTGGTGTTTTTCTTTGGACTTTGAGTATTCTTTTACAGAAATCTAATTGTAGAGTTTCAATCGGATGTTTTTCCCAATTTAAAAAGTCAAATTTTATAGAAGGACCCCACACTTCACTGCCATATAGAACAATTGGTTCAATTATTGATTTGAAACGTTTGAGCCAAATTTGGATTGGCATGTCAATTTTGATTGATCGTTTTTTGGCATAGAAAGCCCTTTGAGCTTTCTCTTTGAGTTCATTCACAGCCAAAGTAAAGTTACCAGTTGGAGTTATTTTCAGGCCGAGGTAAGTGTATGCTTTTGTGCTCTCAATGGTTCTGTGTGAGAGTGTGAATGTGTGTGTTGGTCCCTGAGATCTGGAGCGTTTCTGGAACATCATGACTCTAGTCTTCTGGAGGTTGACGCTCAGGGCCCAGGACTGACAGTAATCCTCCAGCAGATCCAGGCTGTCCTGAAGCCCCTCTTTAGTGGGCGACAGGAGCACCAGGTCGTCTGCGTAGAGAAGACACTTGATCTCTGTGTCGTGGAGAGTGAGACCTTGAAAGGGAGCGTGTTCTAACGTATTGGCCAATTGGTTGATGTAGATGTTGAAGAGGGTGGGGCTTAAACTGCATCCCTGTCTCACTCCGCGCCCCTGGGGGAAAAATTTGGTTCTTTGGTTTCCAATTTAAAAAAAGATTGGTTTAAAAAAGATTGATTAAGAAAAAAGGCTGGCTGTGTACATCGATTTGATCAAATCATAGAATTTCCCCCCTACTCCACTGTCGATAAGTTTTAGGTATAATCCTTCGTGCCAGATTGAATCAAATGCTTTCTTGAAATCAATGAAACAAGCAAAAATGTGTTCTTTGTTTTGATGTACATATTTGTCAATCAATGTGATCAGATGTGTGACATTTTGGAAGAAAGCCAATTTGGGATTTACTCAAGGCATTGTGCTTCATAAGGAAGTGTAGAAGTCTGGCATTTAAGATGCTGCAGAGAACCTTCCCCAGGTTACTGTTCACACAGATGCCTCGGTAGTTGTTGGGGTCTAGTTTGTCTCCGCTCTTGTGGATGGGGCTGATGAGGCCCTGGTTCCAGATCTCAGGGAAGAACCTGACACACAGAACATCATTGAACAGTTTGAGCATGGCCAGTCTGAAGCTTTGGTCTGTGTGTTTCAGCATCTCGTTCAGGATGCTGTCAACACCACAGGCTTTCTTGGACTCAAGGACTCCTAATTTTTCTTCCAATTCGGTCATTGTTATGGGGAAATCTAAAGGGTTTTGGTTTCTCTCTCTCTCTCTCTCTCAGTGCAGCTCGTCCTCTACAACTCCATCAGTGCAGTGTGAACACAGTCTGAGCTCTCTCTCTCTCTCTCTCTCTCTCTCTCTCTCTCTCTCTCTGTCTCTGTCTGTCTCAGTGCAGCTCGTCCTCTACGACTCCATCAGTGCAGTGTGAACACAGTCTGAGCTCTCTCTCTCTCTCTCTCTCTCTCTGTCTGTCTCAGTGCAGCTCGTCCTCTACGACTCCATCAGTGCAGTGTGAACACAGTCTGAGCTCTCTCTCTCTCTCTCTCTTTTTTTTTTTTTTTTTTTTTTTTTTTTTGGGCGCTGCCTTTTTAGGCTTGGTAGCTTTAGGTTTTGCCACCTTAGGTTTAGCAGTCTTTGCCTTTTTGGGACTCTTGGCTGCTTTCTTAGCGGCTGCTGGTTTCTTTGCCTTCTTGGGGCTCTTCGTCGCCTTCTTAGCGGCTGTGGCGGCGGGTTTCTTGGCCTTCTTGGGCGACTTCTTAGCGGCGGGTTTCTTAGGCGATTTCTTGGCGGCGGGCTTCTTTGCCGCAGCGCTCTTGGGCTTCTTGGCAGCAGCGGGTTTCTTGACCGCGGGCTTCTTCGCTTTAGGAGCCGCTTTCTTCTTGGTCTCGGCTTGCTGCTTGTTGAGCTTGAATGAGCCCGAGGCGCCGGTCCCTTTGACCTGCACCAGGGCGCCTTTGGTCACCAGGCTCTTGATGGCGATCTTGACGCGGGAGTTGTTCTTCTCCACATCGTAGCCGCCGGCAGCGAGCACTTTCTTCAGCGCGGCGAGGGACACGCCGCTCCTCTCCTTGGATGCGGACACAGCTTTGACGATGAGCTCGCCGACGCCTGGTCCTGCTTTCTTGGCTTTCGCAGCGGACTTCTTCTTGGGCACTTTGGCCAGGGCGACATCAGCGGGTGCGGGTGCGGTTTCTGCCATTTCTCTCTGTTCGGATCAACAGTGTTTCAAATGCTGTCTCTGGATTCTGCAATTCTCTCTCTCTCTCTCTCTCTCTCTCTGTCTCTCTTTGTCTCTCTCTGTCTCTCTCTGTCTCTCTCTGTCGCTCTCTGTCTCTGTCTCAGTGCAGCTCGTCCTCTACGACTCCATCAGTGCAGTGTGAACACAGTCCGAGATTGTGTCGGCCCGTCTCCACACACAGACTATGGTCACTAATGCGATACCTCGTCAGGAGCTTTCTCTGACCATAGTTACTGATATCGGTCAGGTATGGGGCCAATTTATAATCAGACTTTATTTTGTGGAAGTATTTTAATTTATTTACTTGTGTGACCTTTATCTGCCAATCTTGTATGTATTCTTCTTTGGTTATGTTCCCTATTTCTTTTACTTTTGCGTGTCTGAACTGAATTGTTGGATTAAGTTGGTGTTTTTCCACTAAATGTGTCATGGGGTCGCTCTCGGGGTGTCCTGCCCTGTGTCTGAGAGCGCAGTGATGGTAACTCTCTGTCTGCGCGTCTGATAGATGGAACCAGAACTTTGCGGCTCTCTTCTGGATCTCAGATAGGAGAGGGAATCTGCCTAATTCTGCCCGGCAACCCAGACTCTGAGCGTTTCTGTGAGTTCCCAGTATGTTCTTGCAGAACTCAAGGTGGAAAGTTTCCACAGGGGTTTTGTCCCAGGAATCGTAATTTAGTTTAAATTTGGGGCCCCAGATTTCACAGCCGTATAGGAGGATGGGTTTGATGATGCTGTCGAAGATTTTCAGCCACAGTTTAATGGGTGGGTTAAATTTGAACAGGGGTTTTCTTATACTATAATACGCC
Source organism: Scardinius erythrophthalmus (assembly GCF_964197995.2). Lineage (NCBI taxonomy): Eukaryota > Metazoa > Chordata > Actinopteri > Cypriniformes > Leuciscidae > Scardinius > Scardinius erythrophthalmus. Next base: position 69,790,816 of record NC_138221.1, on the reverse strand, counting down.
CTACGTGCTTTATCAGTCAGATCTTTCATTGCAGTGTCAAACTTTCCAGAAGCTGAGATTGTCAGACCCAAATAATTATAACAGGTGACATGATTAAGAATGGTTCCCCCAAGTGTAAATGTGTATTTGTTGTCAGTAAGGCGAGGTTTCTTCTGGAAGATCATGATTTTGGACTTCTCCATGTTTATGGGTACTCTCTCTCACACACACACACTTTACTCTCTCTCTCTCTCTCTCACACACACTCTCTCTCACACACACACTTTACTCTCTCTCCCTCTCTCACACACACACTCCCGCACTCACTCTCTTTCTCTCTCTCACGCACACACATACACACACTTGCTCTCTCATACACACACTCCCTCACTCACTCTCTCTCTCTCTCTCACACACACACACACACACACACACACACACACACACACCTTCACTAGTCCAGTTGGGTAGTGCACATATTAAATGATACCGTTACCGAGGTGATAAAAGCACCAAATTTGACATGAAGCTTCTTTAGGACCTCCTAATTGATTTCAGCCTAGGAGCCCAGCTGAAATATTGAAATTTAGTGTCAAATCACTTAAAAAACAATATTCATGAAAAACGTTTTTTATTTTTTTTCTCTCAAGTAAAACTTTCAGGGTAATGGCCTTTTAAGACCACTGAATAAGCTTCCTTTTGTTAATTTGTGCTCAGGCCAGTAGATCTTCCAAATTATAAGTGTAAAACAGAGTGCCAAGACACCTTATAAAAAAAAAAAACCCTCAAAAAGCCCTGTATAATATAGGCGGAATTATTAAAAAAGGCAGCAAAAATGCTTAAATGTTAAGAGATCTTGGTTTTCTCTTTTATTTTTCAATTAAACTAGGTCATTCATATAGCTGTCTACTGAGTTCATAGTTTGGTCATTAGTTTTATGTTAGGCTGCATCACATCACATTAAATCCTATTTGTGTGTGACAGTACATATCTAGATGTACTTTCAGTTATTTTGGTTGCCAATTGTAGACGTGTTGCAGGTCAGAATTTGTTTGTTCTTTTATGCTTAATATCCAACTAAGGAATACATTTGGAATACACTTGGCGACCTCTTAGAGTGCTCTGGTTGGACGACAGCACTCACTGACGCAGAAGTAGCATATTCTGGAAAGGCTGACTCATTTCTGAAAGCAGCACACCTAACTAGGCATGGTGCGAGTCATGGAGACCAAGTCACTCTACTGTCACTTCACAATCTACAGCAGGAAGCTTTTAGGCTTATTGCTGGCCCCAAAGATGAAGATACCTTTATCACTTGGAGAAATGACATGCTGAAGAAGAGTCCAACTTTCATGTATTGGGATCTAATACTAAGATATGAAACCCTCATTCTCATTTTTGTCAGAGCTCACACAGAGAAGAACTTCCTTCTATATGTAGAAGTTTTAGAAGAACTCATCCCACTATTTTTTTCCTTGGACCATACAAACTATGCAACATGGGTGTCTGTCCACATCAGGGACATGAAGGGCCCTATTTTAACGATCTGAAACGCAAGTATCAAGCGCAAAACGCAAGTAACTTTGTGGGCGGGTCTTGGGCGCTGTTGCTATTATACCGGCGGGATAAATGACTCTTGCGCCTGACGCAAATCTAAAATGGGTTGGTCTGAAGTAGCTTCATTATTCATAGGTGTGTTTTGGGCGTAACGTGAAATAAACCAATCAGAGCGTCATCTCACATTCCCTTTAAGAGCAGGCGCACTTGTTCTAAAGCGGATTCCTATTATAACGGCGGATTTGCCAGGCGAGCACCAGGAGCGGTTCACAGCCGAGGAGACCGACGTTCTCGCCAGGGACGTTGGGGATGGAGAAACACACCCAAATTAACTTTGGTTAAACAGGCGTATGATAATTTGGGTAAATGTGTAAGCTAGATGTATGCTTTTATAATAAACTATCTATCTATCTATCTATCTATCTATCTATCTATCTATCTATCTATCTTAATAATGTATGATTTGCAAAAATGAAAACTGCTGCGTCTGTGTGTATATGAGAGAATCAAAGTGTATGCGCGTTGTGCACACGCTACATTGATTAAGGCCAAGCATGCGCCCTTAAAATAGCATATGAATAACATGCGCAATGCGCCACTAACTTTAAACTGTTTTTTTTCCGGTCAGTGGCGGAATTGTTTTCTAAACCTGTAAAATAGCATGAGGGAACGTTTGTGCCAGAACACGCCTCCTCTTTGCGCTGAACCGCCCCGGGGAGCGCAAGTGTATTTCTTAGTTAACCGACGTGCGTCTGTGGAGGGAAAAGTCAGTTTTGCGCGGGTGCAAAATAGGAATGATACATGCGTCGGTGTACAAAGTCAATTGCGCTGGGTGCAAGATAGGGCCCGAAGTCTTTGCCCAGCACCATCAAGGAGGAGTTTAAAAAACATTCACACTGGGTTCTCTCAAAGACATACAACAAGTTCTCTGCAATACCTTTCGACCAAGCTCATGAACAAGAGAATAAGATTGTGAAAGGTTGCAGTGGTGCAGTTGGTCTCACAGAAAACCCAAATGCTTTCAGACGATGGATGATCTCTGGACCAGAGTTAGGAAGATTACTGAAAGAATTTGAAGAGGACTTTCTTCCTGAAAATGCCATAGATAATCCTAAGAACTTCCAGCATCATGAACAGTGTCTTTCCACACAGAAGACATTTCAAAGACATGTAGCCAACCTGTCTGAAACTATTAAAAGAATGGGCAACCCTTTCTTGGATGATTTTAAAGATCTAGTCACTCTTGACAGCCATAACTGTGCAGATGAATCTGTAGCTAAAACAGAGTTCATCTTAGAAGAGAGAATATCCTTTCTGGGCACAGACAGTCTATGACAGCACAGCTATCGCCACAGCGCAGACTGGACATTCAGCGCATGACGGAATCCTTCCGCTGCGGCACTATAGTCCCGCTCAGACAGTTTCAGAGAATGCTGGGTCTCATGGCCTCAGCGTCATCTGTACTCCAGTTGGGCCTGCTTCACATGCGCCCACTGCAGTTCTGGCTAAAAGCGCGAGTACCGCGCCGAGCATGGACTTCCGGTCTGTTCCGCCTCAAGGTCGATCAGAAATGCGTCTCGGCTCTGAAACCTTGGAGGGTGACCGATTGGTACCGGTCAGGTGTAAGCCTGGGGACTTCCTCGAGTGTGAAGGTGGTGTCTACTGCTTGGAAATGATGGCAGTCGACAATGTGCTGAGGCGATTTTGTCCCCAGATAAAAGGACACCACGTTCTGGTCCGTTCGGACAACACGTTGATGGCAGCCTATATAAATCACCAGGGAGGTATCAGAGACACAGACTGTCCAGGAACAATGTTCCGGCAGGAGAATGGTCTCTACACCCACAGACAGTCCAACTGCTGTGGAAGACATTCAGCAGAGAGAAGGTTGACCTGTTTGCGTCTCAGGAAAACGCTTACTGTCCGGAGTTTTTCTCCAAGAGCAGGGATGCGCTGGCCCATATCTGGCCCCGCTGCCCGCTCTATGCCTTTCCCCCCATCTCTCTCCTGCCTCAGGTATTAGAGCGAATCAGGGAAAACGGATGCTCGGAAAACTTGTGGCTCCGTTCTGGACGAACCAAGATTGGTTCCCGGTTCTGATGCAGCTGACGAGCACTGCCCCATGGCCAATACCAGTGAGGAAGGACCTCCTCTCTCAGGCCAAGGGCTCGATCTGGCATCCTCGCCCAGAGCTTTGGTCCCTACATGCGTGGGCCATCAACGGGTACCCGTTAACCTCCTGGTAGAAGTGTTAAACACGATCACGCAGGCTAGAGCCCCGTCTACTAGACGGCTCTACTCCTCGAATTGGTCTGTGTTCACTAGCTGGTGCACAGCTCATGGCTTTTCACCCTCAGACTGTGGGGTGACGGAGGTTCTCTCCTTCCTGCAAGAGCTACTGGATAAGGGCAGAACCCCATCCATGCTCAAGGTCTATGTGGCGGCCATAGCAGCGTTCACTAAACCGACGCTTGGCCAGTCACTGGGAAGGAACAATCTGGTCATTCGCTTCCTTAGAGGAGCTAAGAGGCTGAATCCTCCCAGACCTCCCTCAGTTCCCATGTGGGACCTTTCTACGGTCTTGGAAGCCATGAAAGGTGCCCCATTCGAGCCAATCCGATCAATAGATATCAAACACTTGTCTTTCAAGACAGCGTTTCTTCTGGCTCTCGCTTCAGTAAAGCGCGTAGGGGACTTGCATGCGCTCTCAGTAAGTGCGACGTTTATGGAGTTTGGGCCAAATGACTCAAAAGTCATACTCAAACCAAGGCACAGGTATGTTCCAAAATCCCTCAACACACCGATTAGGGCTCAGAAATCACTTCCCTGTCGGCCCTGCCGGTCTCCAACTAGGAGGAGGACGCAAGCTTCCTTTGCCCGGTCAGGGCAGTAAGGGCTTATCTGTCTCGCTCGACTGTCTTCAGACAGACGGAGCAGCTCTTTGTTTCGTTCAACGGACGTTCTAAGGGACTAGCTGCGTTGAAACAGAGCCTATCCAGGTGGATAGTTAATGCTATTGCGCTGGCTTACGTTTCTGCCTGCAGTGCCCGTTAGGTGTCAGAGCGCACTCCACAAGAGGCATGGCCTCTTCGTGGGCTTGGTCTAGTGGGTTTGCCTTGCAAGATATCTGTATGGCGGCAGGCTGGGCCTCCCCATCTACATTTATGAGGTTTTATAACCTAGAGGTTCCCGCCATCTGCCAGATGCTATCGGCTCGGAATACTGAAAATGGTTCGCTTCGGTGATGAAAAACCAGATTTCACAGCCTGTCGAGCTATATTTATAGGCCCAAGCCACGCCCGTTTCGGCAGGACGTGACTCATTGGATCTGACGTCACGAGGGGCCTCTTTCGATAGGCTGCTGCAGTTGCCGCAGGGCAGCCAATAGGCGCGCGAGCTGTCTCGCCTATGTCTGCATGCTGCTGCTGTTGCTGTAAGGGGGATTGTTCCACATGCAAATGTGGCAAAGCAAGTTTAGACTGCTCACCTCTTTGCAAATGCAACTGTAACGACTCATAATTATCAATTACAGGGCCAATAAAGGCCATATTGCTGATCCTTCAACATGTATTGAAGCTTTAGTTATGTAAAAGTTAATAAACATAAATAAACATATCAAAATGTTAACTTTGGGATTCATTTGAATACTTTATCTTGTGCAGGAAATTGAAAATCTCAGTGTTTTTAAGCATATTTCATTGATAATGATATACTTCTAATAAGACATGTTACAACATTTTTTTCCGAGGGCTCCTAGGCCAAAATTACACTATAGACCCTAAGGAAACACCATGCAAAATTTGGTGCTTTTATCACCTCGGTAACAGTATTTTCATTACGCCACCGGACTACACCTGGACTGTTCCTGCTGGGGAAATAACACACACACACACACACACACACACACTCTTCTCTCTCTCTCTCTCTCTCTCTCTCTCTCTCTCTCTCTCTCTCTCTCTCTCTCTCTCTCACACTCACTCTCTTGGTCTCTCTCTCTCTCTCTCTCTCTCTCATTTTAGAGCAGTGTTCTGGCATTCTCCACTTTGGAGGTAGGGAAGGGTTAATAAAATGTACATTTATTAACATCACATTTTAAAAACATAACATCAAATAACAGCATTACAAACTTTCAAATAGAGAAAATAAAAGTGCAATTATATTATCACTTTGCCTGAAATAAGATTTTGTTCAAAAGTAAATGATAATAATAAAGCAATTGTGTTTTGCCTATGATAACATCAAATTAAAATAAAATAGATAAGTGTGGACTAGTTGTGCTTTGCTTCATTTTGTCACTTTGCAAACTGCATGCAAAAAGAACAAACAAAATTGACAAAAAATCAATAATCTTATTCACTATTTTGTCAAAGGCGGCCGTTATTTAGAGCAGTGGGTCTCAGCCTTTTTTGGGCCAGCGCCCCCTATCCAATATCCAGGTCCCTTGCACTTAGCTTTTATTACGCATTTAGGAGAGTGCTGCAAGAAGCTGCTTACATTAACCTTACTTTAGGAAAAATAAATTAATACAGTTATGATTTTTCATGAAAATTATGTCAGAATTGTAGGCCTAAAATACCTTGGCATCAGCTTGTTTTCATCAATGGTATAATTAATACAATTACAATTAATTTGGTTTGTCGTGATTAATTTGTGTTCATAATCAGTAAAAAAAAAAAATCTTCCAACAAGAATAAACACATATGAACAATTCAGTTATTATTGTATTATTAATTATTTTTAGATCTTGAAACTACCCAAGCATGTTTCCGCTCAGATGTGACGGCGGGATGAATACATTACCAACATGTGACTGCAGGATATATTTAAATTATCCATCTAATTGTCATTTTCTCCTCACTGTCTTACTGCGAGTTAACAATAACTAAGTTAATGCCTAAAAATGTACCGGTAAAAGTTTTTAAAAGTTTGTAAAAGGCCCTTTTGAATAAGAAATAATATCAAGTCGTCAAGATACAACTCATCAAAACTCACAACAAGCGTATCGGTGAGAACACACATTTAAACAGCATACACACACACACCCGAACTCGACTGAACATCATATTTTTGACATTATTGACACTGCTTTCAATCGTAATGCAATAGAGATGAACACAGAAAACCTGCCTAGTGCCTCCAGCGCTGACGGTGGACTGCGGTCAGGAGTAGAGCGGCTGCGGACCAATGGTGTTTTTTTTAGCGCTTCTGACATATTCTTTCACGCGCACCATAGACGCGCGTGCACACACAATATGACATCACACTTTGCGCTAACACTTTGACATAGCCCTAACACTTTTTAAATAGCCCACTTAAAGTGTTTATTACAAATAAATTACTAACTGCTTGAATAAAAGTAAATGAACAAAAAATTGCGTTATATATTTAAACTCGTGAACATTAACACCTGAACGCCCCCCTTTCAAAACTCTTGCTTCCAACGCCCCCGTTGAGAACCACTAATTTAGAGCGCGTCACTTTATTGTTTCCATGGTGACGCATCATTGCTAGTCACGTGACCCACCGCAACCACAAACGCGCTGAATGACTGATGATCTGCTTTTCCCCCTTTTTTATTCAAAATATTCACAAATGTGTTAGCTATAGCATGACATATCTGATATTCCGATTGTCAAATATGTGCAGGTGGATGTGTTTTGTTGTTTAAACACCTCTACAACAATCGCGTTAGTTTGAGCTATAGCGTTATATGCAGTGGTGAAATGGGCAAAATTTACTGGGCCCAAAAAATTTGAATTTTTATATATATATATATATATATATATATAAAATAACTAAATTATATAAATAATTTATTTTATGTTTCATTTAACCCCTGGGGTCGGCTATTGCAAATGATAAAAACAAAACGTAAATATAAATAAACATGATGCGTTGTCCTGTCTCTCTGTCATAATATCATATAGGCTAGTGACAAATGGTCAAAAAGTGCTTTAGTTTTTGAGATACCCCTACCGGAGGTAGAACTAAACCCAACAATGTTTTTCCTCATCTCTAAGGTCTCCCATATATGAAATGGATTCTTGGCTCAAAATATTTTACTGCTAAGATTTTTAAATTAACAGATATTGTTATACACCCCAAAACTAAAAAAGGACTAAAATATTGCCTGTCCGTAATGGAGTTAAGGCATATAAACTAGTGCAGATCAGTCACACAAGCTCTGAGAGCTTTGAAACTTGCCATGTTTGTAGTCAGGAAGTTGCTTTACCTCCTAGAAAAGACTGGATGTGAATATCTTGATGTATGGAATAAATAGAGACATATAAACACATACCTAAAATAAGCGGAAATGCAAAAATTGAATATTTATGCAAAATGTTTTAATTTACTTTGTGGTTGGTTTGCCAGGGATTATCATAGAGACACATATGATGACTTGTTGGAAAGATGGGGTTGTGCTGAATCCAGCAATACCAAATATGTGAATATAGCACAACAAATCAGGGTGTTCTGTCACTCAATGTATGAGGTGTCTAAAATGAAGGAAAATGGAATGGAATGAAAACAAATGATATCGCTCAGTCTTTTTACAATTTAGTGGGCGTAACCACAGTCATTCCGGCCGACGGTGACATCACACGCATAACCTATTCTAGCATCTATGCTGTGAGTAAACCAGTTTTGTCAGTGGAATTATTTTTTTTCATTTTTTTTCACAGTTCGGCAGACAGAAGAGAACCTTTTGTAAAATAAATGATTTTTCAATAAATACTGTTAATAATTGCATCCTTTTCTTTCACCATTGCAACACACCAATGTCACTCATCCACATTATCATCAGTGACAAAGTGGATCATATTTGGACAGTCTGGGAAAGGGCAAGAGCAAAACTCTGTGCAGGTCAAGCCTACTGAAAGACACTGGCATTTGGTGGCATCGTTGCAGTTTCCATCTTTACAGTAGAGGTGGGTGATGTCTCTAACTTCTTTAGGTGCTGGTGCCTTCTGTAACATTACAGGTTCAATGCACCCATCTTCTCTGAGCCTCCATCCCCTACCAACTGGGTTCCAGAGAAGAGGTTTGACCAGGTGGCTGTGACGCTACACTGCTGTTTGGTACAAGGCTCTCAGCACATGTTGCTGGAAGGCATCTTCTGTTGGGGGTAGATTTGCTGCTGACAAATCTGTGGTAGACTCTAGTGTACCTCAGCTCATCCAGGTTGGTTCAAGGATGCCCATCCACCTTTTTCTTTTGGCCATACAGGAGGAGGGCACACCTTCTTGCCACAGGAAAAGCCTTTTCCATGCTACCAGAGAGTCCAAATTTGGTAATTTCCTGTAACTTACAAAGATGGGTCTTCAGTCTTGTGAAGTCAGTGGCCTTCCCAATTCTGTACAAACTGCTTGTGGTGTCACAACCCACGAGGGCGTGGCATGCAGGTAAACACTCACAAAGCACTGCTCCATGGTTCTGAGCAATCAAACAGATTGGGACAAATCTTTCCTTAAGGCAATGCCCAGAGTGCATAAATACTGCTGAGGATCCAAACATCCCTTTGCTTGAATAGTACAGAAGCAAAACTAGTACATCTGTATCCTTACATTTGACAATTAGACGAGAATGTGACTGTGCAAGATGTATTGCATGTAACACCAGCCCCGTGTCAGCCTCCTCCTGGTCACTGTAAAGATCTTTCAAGCAGTCAATGCCTGACTTGCTAACCCTCTTAACCTCCTGAGCATTTTCAAAGTCACCTGCCAAGATGAAAGTGTTCCCTGAAGAAATTCTCGTTGACCCAGTACTGACGATAAAAAAAAAAAAAAGAAAGAAAAAAAAGAAATGGCGCCGAGTATGGCTGCCGTGTCTCTCGCGCCTCCACGACCACGCAGCTTTTTAGTTATTTTATTATACTTTAGCTTAACATATGTATGTAAAGTTGTTAGCCTGCTAGCTTATGACAGAGACACTTTATTATAAATTCGAGACTCAGCGATCAACTGCCCCATTCCGGAGTATATTCATATTGACCCACTGGTTGCATTAACAGAGGAATACCCATATACCAACTCAGCGGAGAGACCAAGGCAAAGACGCAACAAACGGCGGAAAAGAGGACGCAGAGCCGGGATACTTGTGAGACTCAGGCGGCGAGCAACCTGACCTCCACTCCCCAGTATACTGCTGGCAAACGTTCAGTCTCTGGATAATAATCTGAGTGAACTCTGGGCTAGAACATCCTTTCAACGTGAGACAAGAGACTGTAATGTTATTTGCCTAACAGAAACCTGGCTATCACCGAGCGTGCCCGATCACGCAGTTGCCCCCCATGGCTTCTCTGTGTTTCGGGCGGAAAGATCAGCTGACCTCTCAGGTAAGAAGAAAGGCGGTGGAATCTGTTTCCTTACCAACAATGCGTGGTGTAATCCGGACAGTAGATGCATTATACGCTGAAACGTAGCAGGTGCGTTTCGCATCCCAAAAGCTAGAACCTGATATTGTAGGAAGCTGTCAGGCGTGACAAACGCTGAAACCTCAGAGGCACGTTGGCTGAGTGGCACTACCCCAAGGCTGTGTGCTTAGCCCTCTTCTTTACTCACTGTACACATATGACTGCACACCATTACACAAGTCAAACCTCATTATCAAGTTCGCTGATGACACCACGGTAGTGGGCCTGATTAGAGGTGACAACGAGTTGTTGTACAGGGAGGAAGTGGAGAATCTGGTACAATGGTGTCAGGATAACAATTTGTCACTAAATGTGGCAAAAACTAAAGAGCTGGTGGTGGACTTCAGGAAGCAGTGCAGTGTTAAGTTCCTTGGGATCAACATCACCAATAACCTCATCTGGGACCTACACATTACAGGAATAGTGGGGAAGGCCCAGCAACGCCTGTTCCACCTTAGGCGTCTGAGGAAATTTGGCATGGGCCCCAATGTTCTCTGTGCCTTCTATCGGGGCACAATTGAAAGTGTCCTCACAGGGGCCATAACCTCCTGGTATGGCAACTGCACTACAAACAGCTGCAGAGCAATACAAAGAGTGGTCAAAACTGCTCAGAAAATCTGTGGCTGTGAGCTTGCACCTATAGCAGACCTGTATCAGGAGAGGTGCAAGAAGAAGGCCCAAAGGATGGTCAAGGACCCATTCTCTTTCTCAGATGCAACCGGACCACTTGCAATGTTGATTAGTTCCTCAGGAATGCTATCAAGATCAGAGGGATTCTGCCTCTGCTCCACAGCTTCCATTATCTTCTGTATGTCTCTTTCATCTTGGTCCATTCTGGATGCTCCATGCTTTCGGGCTCTGATCATCAGTGTCACAAAGCTCTTTCATGACATCCACATATGCTGTGGTCACATGTCTTGTCATCAACCATCTTATCTGAGCTCCTTTTCATAATTTGAAGCCAACAACTCCACCCTGACTCTTGCCTTCTCGATTAATGGTTTGCTCCAGTGCCTGATCAGTAGCCAGACAGTTGAAGCTTCAATGCTCAGACCGGCGAATAACAAACCCACCTTGCTGCATGAATGTGTATGCTTCTGGTTGTTCATGTTCAAATGCTTTCATTTCTGCAACAAGCAGTTTGTACAGAATTGGGAAGACCACTGCCCCCACAAGAGGTTAAGAGGGTTAGCAAGTCAGGCATTGACTGCTTGAAAGATCTTTACAGTGACCAGGAGGAGGCTGACACAAGGCTGGTATCACTTGCAATACATCTTGCACAGTCACATTCTCGTCTAATTGTCAAATGTAAGGATACAGATGTACTAGTTTTGCTTCTGTACTATTCAAGCAAAGGGATGTTTGGATCATCAGCAGTGTTTTTGCCCTCTGGGCATTGCCTTAAGGAAAGATTCGTCCCAATCTGTTTGATTGCTCAGAAGCTTGGAGCAGTGCTTTGAGTGTTTACCTGCATGCCACGCCCTCACGGGTTGTGACACCACAAGCAGTTTGTACAGAATTGGGAAGGCCACTGACTTCACAAGACTTAAGACCCATCTTTGTAAGTTACAGGAAATTACCAAATTTGGACTCTCTGGTAGCCTGGAAAAGGCTTTGCATATGGCAAGAAGGTGTGCCCTCCTCCTGTATGGCCAAAAGAAAAAGGTGGATGGGCATCCTTGAACCAACCTGGATGAGCTGAGGTACACTAGAGTCTACCACAGATTTGTCAGCAGCAAATCTACCCCCAACAGAAGATGCCTTCCAGCAACATGTGCTGAGAGCCTTGTACCAAACAGCAGTGTAGCGTCACAGCCACCTGGTCAAACCTCTTCTCTGGAACCCAGTTGGTAGGGGATGGAGGCTCAGAGAAGATGGGTGCATTGAACCTGTAATGTTACAGAAGGCACCAGCACCTAAAGAAGTTAGAGACATCACCCACCTCTACTGTAAAGATGGAAACTGCAACGATGCCACCAAATGCCAGTGTCTTTCAGTAGGCTTGACCTGCACAGAGTTTTGCTCTTGCCCTTTCCCAGACTGTCCAAATATGACCCACTTTGTCATTGATGATAATGTGGATGAGTGACATTAGTCGCGTTTCCATTAAATATTTGCGCAAAACTTTCGCGATTTTTTTCTAAATATCGATACAAAACTATTGCGAAATGACGGCGTTTCCATTAACCGATGTTATGCGACTAAAATGTAATTTTTTCCTCTCGTGATATGTCATTCCAAAAATCATGGCAACAGACGTTGGTAAGTTTATATATATATCACAGCCACGTACCGCACTAAACATTATTATTAATGGAAGGAAACAGGCGTGTTATCCAAGCATTAATGGCAAGGAAAGTTATACTGTGTCTGTGAGCAGCACATATGAGGTGTTTCTCACTCATTTCTGCTCCGAGGTCTTGATTGTGGCATTTCTTTGAGGTTTAGAATCCAGTATTTCTGTCATTCTTTTGTCTTTTATGAATTCAGTAAAGAACTCTGTCTCGTATTCTGTCCAAACACACCGCGCCTTCTAAGTCAGATGACCTGTAAATGCGCAAAAACTGTCAAACTGCAATCCTGACTCCTGGTCTCCTGTTTGTGCTATGGTAAGGTGTTATCTTTCAATATCAATCTTTGTTTCCATATAGTGTGCCATATGAAATGTTTCATTATTAAATGTATCTTATATTAGAACTTCTCAACATTCTTCTCATCAGTGATAATGGGCTTTGGACTAAATTATGTCAGTGTTCCATTTTCCTTCATTTTAGACACCTCATACATTGAGTGACAGAACACCCTGATTTGTTGTGCTATATTCACATATTTGGTATTGCTGGATTCAGCACAACCCCATCTTTCCAACAAGTCATCATATGTGTTTCTATGATAATCCCTGGCAAACCAACCACAAAGTAAATTAAAACATTCTGCATAAATATTAAATTTTTGCATTTCCGCTTATTTTAGGTATGCGTTTATATGTCTCTATTTATTCCATACATCATGATATTCACATCCAGTCTTTTCTAGGAGGTAAAGCAACTTCCTGACTACAAACATGGCAAGTTTCAAAGCTCTCAGAGCTTGTGTGACTGATCTGCACTAGTTTATATGCCTTAACTCCATTACGGACAGGCAATATTTTAGTCCTTTTTTAGTTTTGGGGTGTATAACAATATCTGTTAATTTAACAATCTTAGCAGTAAAATATTTTGAGCCAAGAATCCATTTCATATATGGGAGACCTTAGAGATGAGGAAAAACATTGTTGGGTTTAGTTCTACCTCCGGTAGGGGTATCTCAAAAAATTTGGGGGCATTGTCACTAGCCTAATATACTGATTCTGATATTAATAATATGACAATATTTGCAGTCAATATTGATTAAATGGGAGGGGAAAACCCTGCCCATACCGCAGTTATGAAAAAATTATAAAAGCACTTATGTTCATCTACTTGAATAAATAAATTGAATAAAACAGCTAAATAACAACAACAACATTAAAGGGATACTTCACCTCTGGGAAGATGAATGTGTATTTAAAATAGGTCATTAAGTAGAAGAAATGTGAAGAAATTTTTGAATTTGGAGCTTTCTAGACTGAGAAAAGCCAGAAAATGTATTTTTGGCTTATGTGGATAAAAGACAACAACTCCCAGAATGCACTTGCTTCGCTGCCCTAGGAGGCCACGCCTACCGGTAAGAGTGTACAGTTGAAAACAAAAAGGCTAGCCTACGTGATGAGTTTGCCAGGGATTTAGAGATCGTTCAAAATGTCCGGGATTCGGCTTTTGCGTTCTACAGTCGCCATTCATCATGTTTACTGTGGCGAGCAGGAGCGAGGCCGGTGGCATGATTACTGAGATCTCTCACGGAGGAGCGGGAATTTTCTTAGCAATGGTAAAACGCACATCAACCGATCACTTGTTTAGCGTTCATGTAAACACTACATTCAGATTCACCGATCGGAATGAATTCAGTTAGATTGAAACAAAAGCGGTGTGCATGTAAACAATGAATAGCGACCGCAGAAAGCAAAAGCTGAATCCCGTACATTTTGAACGATCTCGCCCGCCGTACAAGTCCGGGAAAAGGAGGATGGTAACCCCTACTTACTCAGCTTTCTCCTAGTACTCAGCTTTCTCCTACTATTCAGTTTTCTCCACAGAACAAGATCCTGCTAGCTTAGCTTCCAAAGAAAGACAGCTGACACTGTGTACATTCTGAGTGAGATCCCACCCTCTATGGGCGGGCTGAAAACATGCGGAACAACGCCTTCTACTGGCTGTAGTCTTTAGCCTCTGGCCAGAAAATCCTCTGATGACGCAAAATGTAAAATGATTTTTGCGTCATCGGAGGATTTTTTTCCAGACAAAAAATGCATAAATCTCTCCTCTCAGGGGGATATGAGGGTGGAAAGCATGGTAATTTGAAAATACTACAGGTTTTCTACTAATACAAAGCTTAATGCTAAATCCTGAAGTATCCCTTTAAACATCTGTGATATTAATAATATGACAATAATATTTGCAGTCAATATTGATTAAATGGGAGGTGAAAACCCTGCCCATACCACAGCTATGAAAAAAATGATAAAAGCACTTATGTTCATCTACTTGAATAAATAAATTGAATAAAACAGCAAAATAACAACAACAACATTAAACATCTTCATAAAGCAAAAAAGAGATTACCTTAGATAAAGTTTGATTAATATGTACATACAGTACCGGTAAAAGTCTGGACCCATTACTATTTTTAATGTTTTTGAAAGAAGTTTCTTATTATGCTCTACAAGCCTGCATTTATTTGATCAAAAATACAGAAAGAAACAACTGTTAAATAATCAAAAAATCCTGAAAAAAAGTATCACAGGTTATAAAATAAATATTAAGCACCATTTCTAACATTTGATAATGAATCAGAATATTATAAAGTTTTCTGAAGGATCACGTGACACTAAATTCAGCTTTGCATCACAGAAATATATTTTAAAGTATAGAAAACCATTATTTTAAATTTTAATAATATTTCACTATATTATTTTTCTGTATGTTGATCAAATAAATCCAGGCTTGATGAGCATAAGAGACTTCTTTCAAAAACATAAAAAATAGTAATGTGTCCAAACTTATGCAGTGCTGTGTAAGTAAAAATATACTAAATTTAAAATTAAATGTTGTATAAATAAAAAGGTTAGGAATCATATTTTCTTCAAGTGTTTTTTATTGGGGGTGGGGGGCCTCCAACATGAGTTTTTATTGTTTCTATGGTGACGCGTCATTGCTAGTCACGTGACACTCGCAACCACAAACGCGATGAATGACTGATGACATGCTTTTTTCCCTTTTCTATTCAAAATATTCACAAATGTGTTAGCTATAGCATGACATATCTGATATTCCGACTGTTTAAACACCTTTACAGCAATCGCTGTATAGTCATTTTGAATGTACACAAATAAAAATATACATTTTACAGTTTCGAATGACAGAGTATGAAACTATAAAGTATTAAGTTATTTCCCCAACTGAGGAACAAATCCAAGTGATGGCGCCGGCGAATCGCGCTATTAACAACATCGGTTCACTTCTGGCATTAACTTGAAATCGCAGCCGTTTCATTATTAAATTATTATTAATTCCTGTTCAGTTTTAAACGTTGGACCGAACGAAAGATGCGCGAACCCAACTTTGCGGTATAGTTTCAGTTTCGATTCAAATAAATTCGTTTAGGCTTGGCGTTTAAAATAGGCTAAAAGTTGTTGGTAGGCTAATAAAGGGCACAATGTGCTATTTTTATAGACTACTATGCATTTATTATTATTATTATTATTATTATTATAAGTGGTTACTTATTTTTCATTTCTTGTTTTCTGATTCCATTCATTTAAGGATTTGGCTATGGGGAAGTAAAATACGCATATGTTATTAATAGTGTTTATAATGTTAATGTTATATTTTATTTACAAGTCTTTTACACTATTTCGGAATAGACTAGCCTAATAATATAATGCGTGTTTCCCTCTCAACATGACTGAGTGCGCCACGCACAAGCGCGCATCCTTGAGATATAAATTATAGGCCGATACATTTTAATAAAATAAGGCCTACATCATAAAACTCAGAAGAGTATGTATTTTAATATCTCTGATGTTCTCTGTTCTCTGGTTGTTAGACAGTAAGTCTGAATGACAGTTCATGAACGTTAGGATTATAGCCTACAGTCAATTATTACCTTTTTGTAGCTATTGTTTAAAATATTTAATTTACAACGAATTATATTGATTTAAATCTTAATTTATTATTATTATTATTATTTAAAACTTACTGGACGAGGGCGACCATGGTAGGCCAACAGTCGTCATTTACCCTGTATACAGTATATCTATACAGAAGAAAGACCTGTCTAGGCTCTTCGGTACCGGTTGTGTCGAACCATTCGTTAATCTGGTTGTTTGATGAGAAAAAGATGAAATGTAGTTGCAATAAACGCGTTAAGAATCCGTACAACTGCAGCAGAGGATGACTATTTTATTCTGCAGTGCGGAACTGAGGAAGAGCTGATGACGGAACAGTTTGATCAAGATAAATAGCAATCTTGTGAACTTTACTTCTTTAAAAAAAATTTTCCTTCATCTCAGTAGCAGAAGATTATTAGCCTGTTGTTTATTTTTTATCAATACACATACAAATACAAAGTTTATTAGCCTATATTCAAAGTTAATACAATTATTTGAATTGTGACTAAAATATGCCTCTAAGTCTTGTCTTTAATAGCACCTTGCTTGAGATTTTTGCTAAAATATACACTTCAAAACATGTCAAACAACAACATAAATGATATATACATCATCCATATTTCCACAATTGTATTAATGATGCTATAACGCAAACCGAAAGTTTCTCGTGCGCACGCGAAAGTTCTATTTTTTTTTTCACAGGTCCCCTCAGGGGCTCCGTACTTCTCTCCTTCAAAAACATTATTTTTTATCTGAATATTACTCTTCAGCTCACAGTCTGTAAATTCTACATTGTTATATGCTATTTGTTTGAATCCCTCTTTGTTTGTGTCTTTAACCTAACTTTGTTAGTGACCTCTGAATATTATGCCTACTTTCTGCCCTTGGTGTGTGTATCGTGCTTTGATGTTGATGTTTATTTTGTTCTATTCTTTAACCCAGTCCCAGTGGTTCTCAAACTTTTTAGAGTTGAACCCCATGAGGATTTTAACATCCTTCTGCGTACCCCACTCTTCACTCACACCTTTTTCAGTAAGGGACAATATATGCCCCCTTAAATCGATTTTTCCAGTGTATTTTTACCTTTACAAATACCTTTATAAAATAAATAATGCTTTAAATAATAAATGTTCATAATAAATGTTCAATGAAGAAATATGCAATGATGGTAAAAACAAAGTGATGCTTTTAAATAATAAATTAAAACCGCCAGTAGGTGGAGAGTCATCGAGTCATTCATTCAGAAATGAAGCAAGTGGCTGTATTTATGAATTAACATTGAATCATTGACTCTAATGATTCATTCACACACACTACTGTGTGCTGCAGTTCTGCTGTGGCTTTCGTTGGAGCTAATGGGGCGTCGCTAGACACCTTTTACTGGGGCACGTGCCCCAGTATAAATCTGCTGTGCCCCAGTAAATCTGAAGTTTGAGTTTAACAATTTATTTTATTTGTCAGTGTATTTAATAGAAATTATATTATAGGGTAATAGAAATTCTCTATTTGCAACGCAGTAATAAAACATGTATTTAATAGAAATTATATTATAGGGTAATAGAAATTCTCTATTTGCAACGCAGTAATAAAACAATCAACGCTTAAAAGCAACGCAGTTTAACCGAAAACAGAAACTGAACCGCGCGACAGAAATCCATATCCGCGTGCGTCTGTTTCCTAGCAACTGCAGTGAAGCGCGCACATATTTGAACACACTGAAGTCCGGTCAGGTGTTGGCACGCTACTAAGGTAGGCTATGAAAACATGACGAAACAAAAGTTTGTAAATAATACAAATAATCTTATTTTTATTCATTATTGGCTTCTGTAGATGGACATCAGATTTTTTTTTTTTTTGTACGAAGCAGGGACAGGGAAGCAGAAAGGAGAGATGATGATTGAGGGAGGTAAGACTTGATAAACAATTTACATCATCAGACATCAGATGCAAAAGCATCAAGCCATATGAAAAACCTCTGCCAAGAAATGGAATTGCACTTGGCAAAAAAACTTTTATACAGAAAAAGAGTGCACTAGTCTCGCATTAGCCTACAATGAATGAGAGAAAGTGCAACGAGCATTATGGCGGAATAAGTCCCGTATTGTTCCGATCAGACTCAGACTGTAAAAGAAGACGGCCGACGCCGTACTCTCTCTTCCATTGAAGAAAAGTGAAGCCGCCAAAGATTTCAGAGTCTGCGCAGTAGTGAGCGTGAAGTGAGAAACTTAGTTTTGAGAAAGAAAGAAATAATTTTTACCCCCTTGAATTTCTGTTTCTATGCATTCTGTTTACATACATACATACACACACACACACACGCACACACACACAGTGCTTTAGAAATAGAGTTGAGTTTCTGACTTGCCATTTTTGCATATTCAGTGTGTGTGTGTGTGTGTGTGTAGATCCGTATTTATATACATATATGAGCTACAATATATTGTTTCACAGCAGCTTCACAATAGTAACAAATTAAAACATCGCCTGAAAAGCAGCTTGGCCAACAAGCCAATAGTGTCAGTATTCAGTTAATGGTCACTTCAGTGTTGATTCAGTTCAGTTCAATAACTGTAACATTAATCAAACATCCTGTATAATATATACAGTGTTTTTGGGCACATACATGTACGTGTGACAAACTCTCATACACTTCCACTGCACACTGAACAAGCAAAAGACACAAGATAGTAGTGTTTTACATAATTCATGTGTGTATGTGGGCTAATCATTTTATGTTTGTGTGTAGAGTTACTACGCAAAAACAAAATTTTTGGAAGAGTTAAAATAGTTTTGAATGTTGACAATACACATTAACATTTTGTAGTGTGGATCATTCATTGCAACATTTATCCTTTGTTTAAGAATCTGTTATCTGCTTGATAAATAATTTATGCTATGCTGCCATTCTATTAAAGCTATTGTTATCCAATTTGTTTGCCTTTCAAACACCTTAAAATACACATATGTAGGTCTGAGAAATCCAAATTTTCTCGGGGGACCATACCCCCGAACCCCCCTAACTTACCCAACTACCCAGCCTGGTGTTTTTGGAAACAAACGCCCCTGCCTGCAGCACATATACAGAAAATACACACAATGTTGTGTTCTGTACTACTGTCTTTGATTGTTTGTGATAACAATGAATCATTCTTTCGGATATTAGATTTATATTTAATTGACCTATCGGTAAGCCACGGCCTCTTTAGTTACTTTTGCTATCTCAGACAAAAATGGGGGACCTGTGCCCCAGTAGAGCTTTATGTCTAGCAACGCCCCTATAATACTGACAACTGTGTTGAAAATAAACATCACTTAATATTAATATTTTGTTTGTTGAACTGTTGTATAAAATAAATGTCACATTTGCAATTGTGTGGATCTTCATATAATGTGATCAACATTAAACACAGGAACTCACACAGGGAATGTCTTTGTATCAAAGAGAGTTTGACTCTTATATGGATCTCCATGCACAGCCTGTGTCTATATTTGTTCTTCATGCTAGTAAGTGTTAAATACCTACTTTTACAAAGGTAATGTACATTGTCGAGAACGGTAGTATAGCGCGATCTGCACGAGACCTGTCATATTATAGCCTACACGCTGCTTAAACGCAGAAAGTTTTGACAGCAAAAGATGAGGTAATTTGATCGGATCGGATGTCATGTATTTACAGCATTTTACCTGATAGAAAAGCATGCTCAGTTTAAATCTCATTTTAAGGCAGTATTAAAGGAACGGCAAAATTCAGCATTTTGTTCCCGCACCCCCTTCTGTCACCTCACGTACCCCAGTTTGAGAACCACTGCATTTACTACATATCTTTGTAAAGCAACCTTGGGTGTTGGAAAGGCGCTATATAAATAAACATAATTATAATAATAATAATTATTAACCACCCAAACACAATTTACACCCATTTTTTTTTTTCTTTCAACTGGAATGCCGTTCCCACTCACTCGCCACACTCTCTTACACACACTCTGCCTCCTCTTTCAGTGAGAATTTAAAAACTATAGAACTTTATACACTATATATTTTCTTATTTTTGAAAAATTTAATGTATACATTTAATATACCTTGCGTTATTCTGCCCTGACATAAAATGACTAAATAAATAAATGACTAAATAAATAAAGTAACAGTAACTGGTGTTTCTAATAGTACTGCCAAGGGAGTGACAGTAAATTTGATGTTTCTCTATTCTGGCTGCCTTAATCCATTTCTCTATTTTTATTTTATATTGAAAAAATCATGGGAATTCAACAGTAGATTTGTTCTCTATTGGATAAAATGGTAAATTAATTTGCTCTGGCCTCCCATGCCACTAAGTTTACCCTGCTATTATTCCAATCAAGGAAATGTAAAAAGGCTTGTCACAGTTATGTGCTATTGGACAGCCCCAAACAAGGTTTGAATAAATAAATAAATAAATGCAATATCTGGCTGTATGTTGTTAAAGTCACACTCCGGATGTTCGGGGTCTTTTTTGACCCCATATAGGATCCATAATGCCCCACTAGACCATAAAACCGATAACTTGTCATGAAAATCACAAGGACAAGCTTCTCCACAGTTTTGAGATTCCACAAAGAATCTCAAGAGATCTCTCGCATATTGCCAGTGTTTTCTTGTTAGACTTGGTTGGACCAGAATGCACATTGCTGTGGAGAAACAGTTGTCGTACGTACGTTTAAGAACTTAAAAAAAAAAAAAATAATAATAATAATACACAGATATATAATTGTTTTGTTTACTTCTCATGTATACATTATTGCTGTGCTTTGGGAGATCTGAAGTACTTTTGTAGCCTACCTATTTACTGCAAAACCCCTCAGCTACACCATTAGCATGCATATGAAATATTACATTTTTAAGAAAGAAAAAAACACATTCATTAATAATGATCAAAATTAAATATGAGTTGTTTCTCGATCTATTTGTTAGATGCATAATTCTGCCATCTGGTCAGTTTGTTTAGCAGATAATATAGTTTTAGCCAGAAAGTGTAATTGCCCCATAGAGATCCACTCATTTTTCTGGATGTGACTAACTGCTCTTCTAACAGCTTTTGTTATGAATATATATTCAATCATTTTAAAATACATTAAATCAGTATTTTTGTCAAAGTTTTGATTTTTTTGTTTTTGTTTGAGGTCTTCTGAAGTGTCTTCTTATTGCAATAATGCCACATACATTTTGCCACTAAAATTGCCACTAAAAGAAAATACGTGATTGCAATTACATATTTCAATAATCCAAATGTATAAAATGATTAACTTTAGAATAAGAAAATTTTAGTAAATAAAACCAACAACAACAAAAAAACAGCAATATGCGGATAGGAACATGAGTGAAGTGTGTGTGTGTGTGTGTGTGTGTGTGTGTTCATTCCACACTGCATTAGTGCTCTAGTACCAGGCCTTCATTGAAGTCTGAATCTCTGTGGATTTTAAGAGATTTCAGCCCTGTTGCTCAGAGGTCTTTAAGAAGAGGAAGGTCTGTTTTAAGTCTCTGTTGTGTGATCAAACAACCTCTGGTGTTATCTTTGTGGGTTTCCTTGAGTGAATCACAATGTCTCGTACTTTCTTTGTTTTCCTCAGTCTTCTGTGTATGAACCTGGAACTATTCATCTTCACACTCCGGCTCTAAAATGCAGATCTCCTCTCATCTCTCTGCAGATTTCCCCTCTTAATGGACCTGCTTTAAAACTATTGCCTAGTTATTTCTTTTTTGTAAATGCTGTAACAAAACTGTGTGTTGTTCCATTTGTTCCTTTCTAAATACAACTTTTAAAGCCTGTTTTGTAATTGTATTGTCAGTCATTGTATTTAGTCTTGCCCAAAAGATTACAACTCAGAAATGTGTAATGGTAAAAACTAGACAAATCTTTCATATTTGCATAGTGTCTTATCTGACTGCCATGTGGTGCAGTGGTTTGAACACTGGGAACAGTTTCGTAATGTCTCGTCTCCAGGGTTTGGAAATTAACTTTTTCTCTCATCAGACAATTTGGCCACAAAATGTTTAAGTTACGGCCATTCAGAACTTCTACAGTGTTATCGCTAGTGTTGTCAAAGTACCGGCACTTCGGTACCAAGTCAGTGCTGAAAAATGTGTCGATACCAGCATTACTGTAGTACCGGGAATATTCGGTACCCACTAATAGGAGCTGCTTTAAGTCGCTTCTAGGGCTGCAACGATTCATCGAGTTACTCGATTTACTCGATTACAAAAGTTCCTCGAGGCAAAAACCCTGCCTCGAAGCCTCATTAAATTCCTATGACGCGCACTACACGGATCGTTGTTCAATGTTCAAGAAGCACACCATAGCGCGTGATACATTTTGAATTTAGTTGGCGCGATGGCGGAGAGTAAAGATGTACATATAAACGGCAGAGAATGTCTAAAGTTTGGGATCGCTTCCTTTCAGCGTTGCTGAAACAAGGTAATGATTCTGTCCCCCGCATTTTTTTTTTGACCCAGCGCCAATATTTCCGCCCGTGCCTAAGCCTATACAGGTTCGCTGATTTTAATCCCATACTGTAGTGATGTCGTGATGCGGTTTGACTAGATATGATGTTTAGCTTTGATGTTTTTAAGTAGTAACGTATTCACGTTCAATTGCAAGAGAGTATATAGCCCCTTCACACACACACACACGCACACGCACCCTCGTCTCTCTCACGCGCCAGTCAGACCAATTGCGGCAATGCATCACATATGCTTAAACTTTATGTAGCCACGCAACAATAATTTCAGCATGCATTACTGTATACACCGGGACGTGATGGAGGAACAAATATTGTATTGCAGTCTTTGCGAGACCTTGTTTGTAGGCTATGTCACGTCTGCCAAATAGTTACAGACAACTTCAAAAAAATGAAACTCCCCACCAGCCTGCTTCTCCAAATCCACTCGTACTTTTGGGGAAGACATAATCGGCTACCAAAGTAATTGAGCATAGAACATTTTCAATTAAAAAAAAAAAAATATATATATATATATATAATACTACAAAACGTGCTAATATACTTCGATAGCCTAAGTGAAAAACAAAATGCTGTTCTTTTTCTATTTAACAACATGCATATTTGCAATAAAACATTCCCCTTTTCAAAGCTACACTTATTTTTTTTTTATAAATTGTATACATTGTGTACCTGTTTGGCTTGATATTTTATATTCATTTTATTTATTTTTGTTCTCAGGTGGGTAATTTGCAGAGGGTGCATCCTTTTTTTGTAATGTTGTATTAAGAAGACAAAAAAACTAAGGCCAAATGGCCTTTACTATTTAAGTTTGTATTCATAGTTTTACATGTTATACATGTTTTACAATAAGTTGACTTAACTGTATTGTTATATAATTGTTGGCACTGGCACTTATAAACACTACATGGGTAAAAATTACAATAAATAGGCTTAGTTTTGGAACCAAATGTTGGAGATGGAATAAATTACTCCTTTTTTTCCCCTTTTCTTTTGAGAAATAAAAGCCAAATGCTTGATCATTTTACAGCCACATCATTTTCGTTATGCATTATTTGTTTTGGTTGTTTAAAAACACACTACATTTTTTATCCAATTACACGATTAATCGATCGATAAAGTGGTAGATTAATTGATTACAAAAAGAATCGATAGCTGCAGCCCTAGTCGCTTCTGTGTTTTTATCTAAGCGCAGGGCTCCAGACTAACTTTTTTACTTGGAGCACTGTCTGTAGTCGATATATACCACGTTATATAGTGTCTGTGTATATTAAACTGCAAAAAGACTATTTGAATATTAACCCTGCATGTTCTGCTTGTCTCTGTGTGAATGAATGGCACAGACGCGTGGTTTCATTTACCTCACACACACACACACACACACACACACACACACACACACACATGTGTGCACCGATACCAATACCGGTATCTGGTATCGGCCTCGATACCACATTTTCTAAAGTACTCGTTAAAAGTCCCTCGATACCGGGGACCGATACCACGCACGGTCTGAGAAATGTCTATGTTTGAACGGCGTGTAAGGGGTTAATCACAGGCACCGAGTGCCCGCCCCCCAGGCTCCGGCTGCAGCTCAGAGCGGGAAGAAGGCGAGGCGAGACATGTCGGCCGTGTGGAACTATTTCAAAGTGAATGAAGGCAACAAAACAAAGGCGGACTGCAAATTGTGCTCAGCAAAATTGTCCAGAGGAGGCTCAAAAGGTAGCGCATTTAACACAAGTAATTTAATCAAGCACCTAAAATCCCAACACGACAACGAGTACAAAGAGTTTACCCACGCTTCTAAATCAACACAACCCACGCTGCAGCAAACTCTTGCAAGACGAGAGAAAATGTCCAGAGACAATCCACGTGCTGTGAAAATAACACAGGCAATTATCGAGTACATTGCATTGAGTGACCAGCCACTCTCGGAGGTAGAAAATGTGGGATTCCTGCGTCTCCTCCATGTTCTGGAGCCCAGATATGATGTCCCAAGCCGCCGCTACATGACTGACACGGAGCTGCCTAAACTTCACGACTCCGTGAAAAAACATATCCACAGCCTACTGCAAGCCTCCTCTGCGTTTAGTTTCACCACGGATATTTGGACAAGCAGTGTTAGCCCCGTGTCGCTAATTAGCCTAACCTCCCAGAGGATAGACGAGAGTTTCACGCCGCAACGAGCCATATTACATGCAAAACAATTCCGTGGCTCGCACACCAGCCAGGCTATAGCGCATGTATTTGAGGAAATGCTCCAGACATGGGGTATACCTAAAACATCAGTACATGTTGTGCTTCGTGACAATGCCAAAAACATGATTAAAGCCATGAATGACGCAGGGCTCCCAAGTCTACTGTGTGTCGCGCACACGATCCAACTGGCTGTTCACGAGGGCTTATTAGCAAAGAGGAGCATAGCTGATGCTATAGCAGTGGGGCGGGAAAATATTTGGGCATTTTAAACATTCCGCCTTAGCCTACTCCCGCCTCGACGACATTCAGGGACAGCTCAACCAGCCAATAAAGAGACTGCAGCAGGACGTACAGACGCGCTGGAACAGCACGTATTACATGCTCCAGTCCCTCATTGAGCAAAAGCGAGTGCTGGGGGTGTATGTGTCCGAGCATGAACTCCCTGACTATCTCACCGCTCACCAATGGGCTCTTATGGAGAAGACTGTTGCCATCCTCACCCCCTTTGAGGAACTAACTAAAAAAGTGAGCAGCTACGACGCACTAGCCTCTGATGTCATCCCAGCTGTGACTGTGCTAGTGAGACTTCTAAACAGAGAAACAGATGAGGACCACGGCGTCAAGACAATGAAAGCAACCTTACTGGCAGCTGTCAAGAAGTGCTTCAGTGACGTCGAGACCAACCCCCTGTACTTCATCTCCACCATACTTGACCCAAGGTAAAGTCTGTGTGCTATAGGTATTCAATGATAGACTACAGTACTAAATGTAAGATTAATTTCCATCTGAAATATTATATTATATTCTTGTAACTAAAATACACAAATACAAATGTATGCAATATATTTAATAATATTAAATATATTTCCCTTATTACTACCAGAAAGCCAAATGGCTGGCATTTGTGACAGTGGTTTAGGGGAAACTAAAATCTGTCCTATTTTTCCACATATTAATACATTCATGAATTTTGTTCAGGTATAAAGATCGCTTCTTCTCCAACAACACTGCCCCGGAGGCCAAGCTGCACCTGAAGCAGGAGCTGCAGATGATGTCCAGAGCTGAGGCAGAGGGGAGTCGGGCAGAAGCTGCAGAACCTCCTGCTAAACTGTTCCCCAAGGCCCAGGCCAGCACTAGCAGCAGTCTGGACACTGTATTTGAAGAAATCGCTAAGGAGCAGCCATTGAGCTCGACACATACCTCGGAGAGGCCCCAAGCCCTCGTGAAGACAGTCCTCTGAAGTGCGGGGGTGTCAACAAAATCAGGTTCCCCACTTTGGCTAAAATGGCCCATAAATACCTCTCAGCCTCATGTAGCAGTGTGGAAAGTGAAAGTCACACATTATAGATGAAAACAGAAACAGGCTGACTGCTGATAATGCAGAAAAGCTACTTTTCTTAAAAAAAAAACCTGCCACTCACTTTTTCTAAATAGGCTCCATTAAGTGAGTCATCTTAGACTTGATGTTAATACCTACCTCAGTTGCACTGACTGCCACAGTTCTATGTTGGTGGATTCGGTGGATGTTGTTAGTTTATTCAAATATTGTACACTAAATAGCAAAGATGTTTATTAATGCCCCTTGTGTTGTCCAAAGCGGCAGAGTTTACAACAAACTGAAAAAAAATACTTGAGTTGCACTGTCACTGTTTAAATCTTTTTTATAATTATTTATTCTGTAATATGTTGCATACAACATGCTTTTCATTTTAAATAAATGTTCTTAATTCTAAACTAGTCCCTTATTTTTTTGTTAAATTATATGACTAAAGCTGTTACCTGTAAATTTAAATCATGTTTTTTTTTATTAAGTACTCGGTATCGGTATCGGCGAGTACTGAAATGCAAGTACTCATACTCGTTTTCCAAAAAAGTGTTATCGGTGCATCCCTAGTCAAAATAAAAGTTCGGTTTAACTTGAAGAAATTGACAGAAATAATTATATTAAGGTCCCATGACATGAAATTTTCACTTTCTGAGGTTTTTTAACATTAATATGAGTTCCCCTAGCCTGTATATGGTCCCCAATTTTCTAGAAATTTCAATCGGTGTAAATCGAGCTTTTGGTATCTTTCTCTGCCTTTGAGAAAATGGAAGCTCAATCGCGCTGATCTTGAATCTCCTCCTTGTGACGTTATAAGGAGGAATGTTACCTCCCCTTTCTCTGCTTTGCCCGCCCAGGCGCCCAGAGAATATTTCCTGCCCATGTGAAAATGTGATAGGAAGTAGGAACGCGCGCGCGATTTTAGTTTGTCTACGAGAGATATCATGGCTTTTGAGCGAGCGAAGCATAACAATTGCTCAATAATTGGATGTATAAATGAACACCGAAGGGTCAATACAGAGCTGGGCTTGCTGAATGTCTGAAACTAAAGTCTGGATCACTCTCTTTGGCTCAGCTACACACCTCGGACAAGTAAGTCAACTAATGATAAGTGTGTTGCTTTACTGTTTATGGTTACCTAGATTGTTACACGTAGAATGTGGCTGTAACATTAGCTATGCAGTTTATGTGTGTGAATACACACATTGTAACGCGAGTGTTTTACACTTCTTTGTTATTTGGATAACCGTTTTCCTGTAGGTTATGGCGCTCGCGATATCTGCATTTCAAGATCGCAGAGCTTGATGTAATTGTAATAAGATAAATACAGACGTTACAGATCTCTCATGAAAAGGCAACAGTAGGTTAGTGTTAGCTACATGATAATAACTATAAACCATCCGAATAAAGTACCGTATCCAGACTATCCATTTTAAACTAACCATTCGGAAACGTCCTGCTGGAGCCGCTGAGTTGCAACTTCTTCATCCGTTGCTTCTCCATCCGGATCAGATTCTGGGTCAAACTGAAATGCTTGAAAGACTGCTTGTCTTCGTGCCATTGCTATATCCAACGTAAACATCCACGCCATGCTACCGTTGCGCAAGATGGTCAAGGCCACACCCACCCACCACCTTGCGCCGCCTTTCTCCTCCTTATTAGTATTTAAAGCTACAGACACCGAAACGGCCTGTCTGAAGGAAGCTCATTCTGGGACTGGCTTGTAGTGGCTATAATTCTGCACCGAGGCTGAATTTTTGGAAAGAGATTTCAGATACAGTACTAGGGACCACTAAGGCCTATATTAAAGCCTACAAAAAGTAGCATGTCATGGGACCTTTAGGCTACTGTACAGTAGATTTAGCTACGTCTCCATGGGATTTTATTTTGTAAGCAATATTTACGTTTTAACAGCATGTAGCCTTTAATGCTTATGTATTATTTACTTATGATTAAAGTAATTGACGTCATAATGTAATTGAATTCTATTTAATATTTTTTTAAAATAGTTAAAATAGAAAAATAGTTCCAACAAATTTTGCTGTGGTACCGAAATTGGTACCGGGAACCGTAAAATTTTAATGGTATCGGTACCGCTCGACCTGCCACTCGTCCAGTCACTGTTATATGCACCTGCCGTTATATGCGCCTGCCACTCGACCAGTCACGGATATATGTGCCTGTCACCGCGCCTGTCACAGATGTAACCAGTCTTGCCACCTAAGAGCCACAAGATCTCTCACTGTTTTCATCTACCAGACACTCCGATTGATACACGAGAGCAAACAGTGCATTCCTGCTCTTATTTACCTATTTCTCATCTTATCTTATATTTTATTCGCTTTTTTTGCCCGTAGTTAGCCTTTCGCCGAGCCCCGCCCCCCTTAGTTACTGTTGCTACGTCCGACAAACAAATGGTCAAACACGACCAGCGCGACAAGAAGAGGTATACCCGTGCGTGTCAGTGACCTTTTTTGGAGCAATACCTCCGCGATATCCTCCAGATCGACGCAAAAGGGGTTACAGTATGCAGTGGAGGGATATATTCAAAATATAAAAATACGCAATGAAGGAGAGACAACTACTATCGAGGCTAATGCTTACCGGTCTCAAGCGAAATCTGAGAAACCCCATGACAATCGCAAAAAAATATCTAATACCCATGCAATCGACATAAACAACCAGCATCCGTAGGCATCGTAGACCTCTTCTTCTGTCTTGATTTTCTCCGATTTGTTGCAGACAATCGCAGTTATCTGAGCTGTTAGCTATGTTTTGCTCATTTTTATTAGCAAATTTGATTTTAATTTTTTTTGTTCCGGTTCAGCCCTGCTAACGTTGTGTGCTTTGTTCTTGGGGAAGGGGAAAAACTAACGTTAGGGTTGCCAAATGTCCCGTATTTGGGGCAATAATTTATTTGTCATAATTAATAATGCATAATTTATATCTCCCTTGTCCTGTTTTTTTGACTGCAAAGCTGATCTAACCACTGACTGATACAGCAGCAGTGCTGATCACGACACCAGTTATCATCCTATCAATAATAATAATAATATATCATTATTTAGAGACAAATCATTGTTTGATTTACCGCTCCGAGCGGGACTTTCAATGTCAGCATTTTGATTTCGGCAAATCAGTTTAGGCAAATGCAAACAACGTGATTATTGATTCCAACATCCACCCACGCAAGAAAATGTGCAACCTACCTGAGGGAATAATACGCTGATTTACTGCTCAATAAATATTTCTGATTATCAATGTAGAAAACTGTTTTTTTTTTTTTTTTTCAGGATTCTTTGATGAATAGAAAGTTTCAGAGTTTTCTGAAATAGAAAGCTTTTGTAACGTTATAAATGTCTATACTGTCACTTTTGATCAATTGAATGCATCCTTGCCTATTACTTTTCTTAATTTCTTAAAAAATCTTACTGACTGCAAATTACTTTTACCGGTTCTTTGTGGCAAGCTTTATGTGTGCAGTTGAGTGTGGCTATATTACGTAAACGGTCATTATCCTGTAGGCTATATAGCCTATTTAAGTAATTCAATTAATATAAAGGGACGATTTGTCCACTAATGGCTTAAATGAATAACTATAGTCGACTAGAAAATGTATTTTTTTTGTCGGAGGCAGCCCTTATTCCACATATTTACAAACGCCGTGGGCGCACCGCTTCACCATCTTGCTTGGAGAATGTTTGTCGGACCTGCTCACATAGTAACGGTTGCTATGATGTGTGATTGGACAATGGCCGTTTTGGGGGAGGGGCTGGCGAGAGGTCAATTGAGTGCATCTCGTGGCTCTTACTAAGTGTTACACCTGCCACAAGATCTTTCACTGTTTACATCTACCAGACACTCCGATTGATACACTAGAGCAGTGGTTCCCAAACCTGTCCTGAAGGCACCCCAACACTGCACATTTTCTTTGTCTCCCTAATCAAACACACCTGATTCAACTCAACAGCTCATTAACCCATGTGATAAAAAATCAACACCGGTACGGCAAATCCAACACAAATGGACTCGTATACTGAATTTAGAGTGTGAAACTGACAGTATTTTAATGATTAATCTAAAATATTAAAATAAAAGAGAGGACACGGCAATATTTTGCACTTAGTTGTTATTTTGCCAGTTTTTCACACAAACATCTAATGCGAAAGATGGGAGTTATGTAAGGGATAATGTATAGTGAGCCGGTTGTTATAGTGAATAACAACCCCGACATGCTGAACGGGATCCCGACTCGAAGCGGAGGGATCTTGAATCAGCCTGAAGGGGTTGTTATTCACTATAACAACCGGCTCACTATACATTATCCCGCTTATTACATGGCTACCTACAAAATAAAAAAATAATTTGACACAAATTATTTATTCAAAAAGGAGTTTATTGATTTAAAAACGATTGTATTGCTTCCGCTAAAGAAAATAGTCCGTTCCACGTCCATTGCAACGCGCTGTTTTTCATGGCAACGGTCTGTCTGTTATACTTCGCAGCGGTCTGTTATCAAGAAATAACAGACCACATTCTACATTGGAATTCAGCCAAGCCAATCCTATATTCATAAAAGAAAAAAAAAAGAACAGCGACGACAGATCTTGTGGTCTAGCCAGCAAACAAGGGTCTTTATATCTGTATTTTGTTTTTTTCTTTGTTAGTTGTTGTCTGTTTTGTTTAATTTCGATCCCTGGATGGTATGTTCGTTATTACTGTGACGTCTGTTGTGAGTGAGTGAATAAATAGATTTGAGCGATTTCGCCATTTACTCGTTCTTGTTTATGTTACGTAGATCTTCTCTTAGAGCTGATATTTTTTATGAGAAGTCTATTTGATCATATGCATCAGTGCCTGGTAGTAGCTGTAAGGCAGGTGAAAAGCATTTAGTTAATGTTGAATATTGGGTGAATATTGACCTATTGTGTGTACCGTTCTGGCTCCCGCTGGCTACAGGGGATCCGCGCTGCAGTTTGTTTAAAACACACCTTATATATTGTGTAAGATCCCGAGGCAGGCGCATATATCCATGACGGGTCCCGAGGCAGGCGCATATATCCATGACGGGTCGAGTGGCAGACACATATATCCATGACGTGTCCCGAGGCAGGCGCATATATCCATGACGGGTCCCGAGGCAGGCGCATATATCCATGACGGGTCGAGTGGCAGACACATATATCCATGACGGGTCCCGAGGCAGGCGCATATATCCATGACGAGTCGAGTGGTAGGCACATATATCTGTGGCAAGCCAAAGTATTCATAAACGCCTGGTCAGGCGTCTGATTGCACACTGACACGTCAAAAGCGTGTGTTTCGACAGCCAAACGCGCGTCCCTGATGGGCGATTTGGCATAAAAGCATGCATAAAAGCGTGCGTCAGGACGTGTGATCTGCCATTTAAAACGCACGTTCTCGACGTGCGCTTTGGGGTCACCGAAAACGCACGTTTTTGAAAATTTGACAGAGGAGAGGATTATAATTGGTGAGTTATTATAATCCAATAGTTATCATTTAGGTTAAAGGTCCCGTTTTTCCTGTGTTTTTGAAGCTTTGATTGTGTTTACAGTGTGCAATATAACATGTGTTCATGTTTCGCGTGTAAAAAAACTGTATTTTTCACACAATTTACTTATCTGTATACCGCTGTTTTCACTGTCCTAAGAACGGGTTGAACAACATCCTTGTTCTATGAAGTCCCTCCTTCAGAAATACGCAACGAGTTCTGATTGTGTCAGCGGTTCCTGTGTTGTGATTCAACAGCAGCTTAGCGCACATTGCCCGGAAAGGTCACGCCTCTTACCATAACGTGGAGATGCATGCACTCAGTGTTATTGTAAACATGTCTTTAATATTACCTTATCAATTCGAGCCGGAATCAGACCCGGAGAACATAGATGAAGAGGATCGAGTAAAGCCTTTTCAAGCACGACTTTTGCAGGATGTTTTACAATGGTAAGCTGTTTATTTAGTAGTTGTCATACCTTTACGTTTGACTGTTACCTTGAATTGGTTAAATTGTAATGTTAAATGTTACAAACTGTTATGAAAGCTTGTGGTATATGGTTTTGTCCGTCTGTCGAATTAACAATGGTGTTGTTGAATTTTTAAAATAAGTGCATTGTTTATTCCTACCTTAGTTACACGTGAGCATGAGTTTTGATTAGTAATATATGTTTTATAGGTGTACATGTGGTAACTGTGACAAAATGCCAACGGAGGTTGAAAATATCTGCTGCAAAGAAATACAAAAAGTACTGTACCACCTCCTAATTAAATAATTAAATAATGTATAGTTCTTTTGAAATTGTTTTCATCCAAACAACTTTATATAAATACACTTTATTTTCACCATGAATATAGCCTTAAAAGCTGCCATGTTGTGTAAAAGAAATCGTTGCCATGCATTATAATAATTATTTATTAAAAGTTGAATATTACGTGACTGCACATTAAATTATGGATGAAAATAACAGCGTCTCGACGACATGGCGACAAACACACTCTACAAACGCAACTCTTCCTCTTCTCCGTGGGAGCGCAACAAGACCACGCCCCCTGTTTTTGTGTATTCTTGTGGGCGGAGGTTAGTCAAAAAACTGTTCTAGTGACGTCATTAAAGCAGGAAGTAGAGGGATGTAGTCCAAACCGGCCGTTCGATGTAGGCTTTGAAAGGGGACTTCTGTTAAATAAAATATCTCGCTTGGCATTGAACTTTGAGCTTTATAATTTTACAGATATTATTTATGCTCTAACAGCAACATTACACACTAACTAAAGTTTGATAAATGGGATCACGAAGAACAGGACCTTTAAAAAAAAAATTCTAAAACTTAAACTTCATAACTTTTTTAAACTTTACTTTAACAACTTTGTTTAACTTCTTTACTAATCTGGGAAGTGTACCCTTTTAGTACCCTGATAGTTCGCAGTGCATTAATGTAAACAAATGCATCTTTTGATTTTAATAATTATTAGTCAAAAAAAAAAAAAAGATCAATAAATGCTGTAGAAGTGCAGTTCATTATTAGTTCATGTGAACTAATGTAGTTAAATAATGTATGAAACCTTGTTGTAAATTGCTACCGAAACTACAACTGTCCGAGGTGCTGAAATAAAAAACTGTCTGGTTTGTCTCTTTCTTCTTCTCCTTTTTTTTTTTTTTTTACCTAAATGATAACTATTGGATTATAATAACTCACCAATTATAATCCTCTGTCAAATTTGCAATCGACAATTCCATGCTGTTCTGCTTGGGTTTAATGATAATACAAGAGTCCTAAACCACATACAGGGACTAAAGCATGACAGACTCGAGCAATGACGCCTTCAGCGTGCGATTTCGAGAACACTATAGGGAACGAGCACGTTCTTTTCGCCTGTTTGGACACTTTACACACGTTTGCACTGCCTGTTTGGTTTACCTATTTACACGTTCATAACGTGCTTTTTGTCCTACTCAAAACATACGTTTTAGACGCCCATTTTTGTTAAGATAAACACACGTCAAAAACGTGCGTTTTCGGTGACCCCAAAGCACACGTTGAGAATGTGCGTTTTAAATAGCAGATCACACGTCGAGAATGTGCATTTTAAATAGCAGATCACACGTTGAGGATGCACGTTTTGATCCGTGACCACAAAGTGCATGTTAAGAACGCATGTGTTTATGGCAAATCGTGTGTTTGGCTGTCGAAACACACGCTTTTGACGTGTCAGTGTGTAACCAGACGCCTGACCAAGCGTTTATGAATACTTTGGCTTGCCATAGTGCACGGCTCGAGCACGCTCGTAACCGTGCACTCAGACAAAGACGAGACAAAACCGAGAGTGTCAGAGCTCTGTCACAAAACCAATAATTGAACTAGACAGAAGTGACAGAACCCTGACATTTTGTTGTTTATGATGGGATAATTCTCGAGTTTCAGTCAGAGAAAGCGTGCACTTCGGTTCAGCGATGACTAATCTGAACGCCACTGATTGGCCATCACACTCAAACTCAACAGAAACGTGTGTGATTGGTTATAAATGATTAAAAATGCTTCGTCACAGTTTTTAATAAATGTGATAAGTGATACTGTTCGAAGGCAAATGCTTGGATGGGTGAAAAAAAGAAGAAAAGTCTGAAAATTGCTTTCCAAAACAACAATTGTGGCTGTTCATGCGTTTATGTCTAGGATTGTTGTTGATCTTTAAAATTATAGTAATGAACAATATGACATATTTTGAAATGCAGTGCTGTTATAATAACATTTTCTCTGTACTTTTATGGGGGATTTAATTTTTGTATTTTATTTATTTGTAAATTGACTGTGAAATAAAGTTTTAAACATATATATAAAATAACCTCTCTCACACACATGCCGTGCCATAAATGGGTTCACAGACATGTTGGAGAAGGTTATCTGTTTGGGTGATCAGTATAAGATAGAGGTCTCTTAAAGAGTATGTTGGGAAATGAAGGAGGAAGTTCCAGTACTATGTCTTTGTGAGGTTTCTACAGCTTCTATAGTATCAGAGTCTATACATTATTTTCTCAACACATTCTCACTAACAACTCGTCTGGATGCTTTGTCAGGACTGCTTGGTGTCACTTTTTAACACACTGGGACCCCTTCAGTGTTCAAAAACTATTATAAACTCTCAGTCTCACATACACACCAGCCAGGATGATTCTTACTGATCCACTTACTTGAGTTTGTCCAGTGTGCAGTCTGGATGCTTCATTGCATCAGAGAGCAGCTTCAGTCCTGATTCTCCTGGGTGATTGTAGCTCAGATCCAGCTCTCTCAGGTGTGAAGGGTTTGAACTCAGAGCTGAAGCCAGAGCAGCACAACCTTCTTCTGTCACCAAACACTGAGATAATCTACAACAGGTAAGTAGTAAGTGTTCATATCAGTGTGCTTCATTTTTAGAGAATATACACTACAATAAACAACACGGCTCTTCAACCCATCAATTATCTTTACAAGGACCTCTGATTGATTGCAATTAGTGATGTTGAGATTACCAGATTTCAAAATTGGCCGTGATTACAATGGTCACGTTATTAAACAGTAAGAATTTGGAAGCTATGTTTAAAAAAATAAATAAATAAATAAAATAAAATAAATAAATAAATAAATAAATAAATAAATAAATTTGTCTTTCAGACTTGTGTGTGGCATGACTCTGCAGTGGCGGAGCCAGGAATTTGTCATAGGGGTGCAAGGGCCAGCAACCAAAGGGTGGGGTGGCACAGAAATCTTAATTATTAATCATCTCAGTATCTGTGCATCTCTGCACCTGAACTGATCATCTCTGTATCTGTGGATCTCTGGACCTGAACTGATCATCTTTTCATCTGTGCATCTCTGCACCTGAACTGATCATCTCTGCATCTGTGCATCTCTGCACCTGAACTGATCATCTCTGCATCTGTACATCTCTGCACCTGAACTGATCATCTCTGCATCTGTACATCTCTGCACATGAACTGATCATCTCTGTATCTGTGCATATCTGCACCTGAACTGATCATCTCTGTATCTGTGCATCTCTGCACCTGAACTGATCATCTCTGTATCTGTGCATCTCTGCACCTGAACTGATCGCTGTACTTCTAGATTGTTACAAACACTACCTTTGAAAATCCTCCCGTCTGCCACAGGAGGTCTCCCTCATCTGAGTATTAACAGTATTAACTGAGTATTGACTACAAATCCCAGAACTCGCATACCTGGACTGATTGCAAAAACACCTGATCCCTGTTTCATGGACTATTTAAGAACTGAGCACATTAGGCTCAGTGCAAAGTCTTGTTTTGCCATGACTAACATTTCTGAGCATTTTTCTCACAACTGATCAATTCATCGATTTAGTGATCCGTATTGACTATCTCATTCACTTTCGGAGAACAAACAGATTCTCTAACCCTCTGCACTAAGCAAACTTCTCTATGGATGACACTGAACCCATGCAGGATGAACTCGTCTGTCCACAGAGGAGCAAGAACGCTGCATCAGGGAACATCTATGTCTGTATTGCAGTCAAGCAGGACATCTGAGAGCAAACTGCCCAATTTGATCACAACAGTATACTCTGAGGATGAGTACTAGGGATGGAGAAACAAAGCTTCTTGAATCTTTGAAGCTTTTCTTTGATTGTTTCGGAAAAAGATTCGAAGAAAATCTATTACAGAAATGATAAGATGTTCAGGCAGAATTTGTAGCAGAATGATCATTTAAATGTTATTTCTCTTAATTGCATTTACACTCGTAGGTAAGACACTTGCGATTGCATTTTCATTAAATGTCAATGAATGTAGAAAAATTCAATGTGCAAACTGAAAATGCATTCCGAGCCAATCACGTCCCCACCCCGTCCCGCCCTGTCAATCACTGCATCAAGGGCTCGGCAACAGGTAAACATAGGCAAATGTTCATGTGGGAGCGCGCAGATGTTAGTGCAGAGAGGAGACCCTGAAGCGGAATGAATGATCATCGTCAGAAGAGCCGAGTGGTGCTGTGAAAGAGGTTTGTTTTAAAGAAAAGCGTCCATTGGACAAGCTAGATATTGTGGGGAGCATGCAAATGCCTGTATGGAGCAGAAATGAAACAATGCTGTGCTGTTGTTGTCTGATGCTGGACTGTGTAAATGATGGTTTCGTTTTTATATAAAATATTCTCATTGTTTGATGTATGCTTATCTTTATTTAGGCCAAATTAAGGACATTTAGGCCAAAGTGGGCAAAGATAAAAATCTTAAATCAGTCAAGAGTAGTGAGTGATTTTCTCTTTTGTTGTTTTATTAACATTAAAGG
Organism: Scardinius erythrophthalmus; assembly: GCF_964197995.2. Classification (NCBI taxonomy): domain Eukaryota; kingdom Metazoa; phylum Chordata; class Actinopteri; order Cypriniformes; family Leuciscidae; genus Scardinius; species Scardinius erythrophthalmus. The sequence goes on along the minus strand of NC_138221.1, from coordinate 69,753,799 downwards.
GATGACATTAATGTAGAAATGTTTACCCGGCAAAGCTTTAAAGCACGAGCAAATAATTTGAGACAACTTTTGTGATTGCGAATAAGTGCAGTGTCCTGTGAGTGTAACTCTACCGCTGCATTAACATGTGATGTGAATGTATGTTGAGTTTTACAGTATTGGGACTGAGGCGCCAGAATTGCAGCTGATAGAATGTGCGCTGTAGCACGATACTATCATATTTCTTCAAAAGCAGATCGTGGAGACATTATGTCGTATGACATGTCACTGTCATGTGGCATATGTCGCACTATAGGCCTACAGCCCTGCTTATGCTAATGCAAAGCCTCATTGATGTAATATTTATTTATTGCAATATTTTATGCCTCATTCTCTCACAACTTTTTATGTTCATTTAAGACTTTATTTAACTCATTTATGACTCATTTATGACTGCTCAGTCTGCTCTTATGAGGATACTCGACAAAACGGACATTTTGGCATAATTGCACGTGTTAGTGTTCGTTCAATTTCAAGCCGAAAGAGAACTCGATTCTGGTCTTTCTGTTTGTCGTGTGCGTGTCTTGAATGGTTTAAAAGCATTTGCATGAATAAGAGCGCATCATATAATGTGACGCCAACCAAAGGATGACTGAAAAAAAAATGGATGCTGCGTTAACTGCGTTAAACATTTACCACTGAGTCTTCTCCTCCCATTTCTACCAGTGACGCTTATCCTACTTCCCAACTACTACCTGCGCAGACGTCAACAGCGCAACTGGGTTGTAGGTTGCCAGGCTGAGCTCACAAATGGGTTGAAATGTGTATGAAGTGTTGATTGTGTGAGTAGGATACGTTTAATAAAAGATCTGGCAATCAGACAACCTTGGAATAATAAATTGATGTGGTTATTCATATAACGAGGTTTGGGCCATACAAATTATGGGAGTTTGACGGGAGAAATAACAAAACGGGAGGGGGGTGGGAGATGGGTATGAAATACAGGAGACTCCAGGGGGAAACAGGAGTGTTGATAGGTATGCACGTTAGCTTGTTTGAATTGGAAACTGTTTACCTGCCGCCTGCTTTCTGCGCATGTTGCTAGCGCGTGGTCACACACTTGCGCACATCATAGAATTACCGCGAGAGCGTTTAGAGAACAGACTGCTTTGTAAGCTTTCGAATCGCTCTTGCTGTAATTTGATGCCCCTATGGATCGGGCCCATTGTTACCGATGCCCAATCTAAAATGTTATTCCATATCGGAGCCGATACCCGAAACAAATATCAGATCGGAGCATCCCTACTATTGACATGCACTGCCTTTAGAAAAATTGGGCACACAATGTTAACATTTAGTAGCCTGACTTCGTCATACTCATATTCTAGTCAGAATGTGAGTCTGATACTGCTCCATAGAGATTTGATTATGGGGCGTGTCTCAACCGAACCAGAAAAAAAAAAAAACCCTGCACTCAATTGGATAGACCTATTTTCAACCAACAAAATGTCGCGGCTCACTGTTCCTCTTTTAAAATGAATGCACTGTGGATATCTTCAATAACGGACGCGATGGCGGAATCTACACATGATGTTTCATAAACAAAGTTCGGGAGGAGCACGTACAAATAATCAATCCAATATCAACTTGTCATCAAACAATACCATGTCTAACGTTACCCTATATCAGCATGAGGAAGCATATTCACTCTGTCAACTTACCTAACACTCCTTGACAGTTTTTCAGCATCCCTCCACCACCCCGAATCCTCACTCTTGTCTTGTTCTCTCACAACCAGGAACACGGGGGGAGTATGGCTACCGAGCCCACAGCCTTAGGACAGCACGTCATATACGCATTTAGTCTATCTGACTTATTTGTGTGAACTCGTGAAATCTTATACGCATTTATTCTATCTGACTTGTTTGTAAATGTGAACTCGTGAAATCTCAATTCTCCAGCTGCACTCGTCTTTGTTGTAAACTAATTCAAATCAAGCGCTCTTTGGTGACGTGGGTGATTACGTTACCGTTGCTCATCTGTCAATCATCGTATAAAGCCCGCCCTGACATTGTGATTGGTCCGAACAATTTTTGTTCGGGCATAATAGATCCTCAACGGAGCGAGTCCAGACCGAACTTCCCGACCAAAAAATATTGTGGGCGGGGTTCGGGCTGGCACCCAGGCTAAACATTTAGCCTACTTTGCTTAAATCTGATGCAATAATAGAAGCCTACATTTGTTTCAGTTCTAAAGTTTCAATGTAATTTCAGTTTTGTGATTATGAATTTGTTTAACTACAATGTTTTACTTGAATTTATCTGCTACCAGCTCTCAATCGCTCTCAATGAGCCGCAGTGCAGCGTCAGATTACGTAATAGAGATAATAAACTGACACTTTTCAAAGTCTGTGATTATAGTGTCACTTAGAGGTAAAAGGCAGCAAATACACATCCCCAATTTTACCGCTGCGGGAATGGCGTATTATTCTGGTTGAGTAACAACTGTACTTTTAAGAATTCCTTGTGCACGCCCAAATCACTCTTTGCTATAGTTAACAATCTCACTAATCCACCACAACATGTTATTTCTGGCTCTGCAGTGCTTGTGAATAGCTTTTCTCAATTCTTTTCAGACAAATTGAAGTCAACTGAATCCATTACCAAAGACATCAAAGTGACTCAAATGTTCATTTGATGTAAGCTGATTCAGCTCATTCAACAAACTCTCTCTGCTTTCACTCTGACTACCTCTGCTGCCACAAGGGATCTAATTATGAAGTCTAATTCCACATCCTGCCAGCTTATATCTAATATCTAATTTACCATTCTTAAGCAAAATACTTGAAAAAGTTGTGGCTTCACAACTGAGATCATACTTAGATCCTAATGGTCTTTTTGAACCTTTTCAGTCAGGATTTCGCCCATCTCATAGCACTGAAACTGATCTCCTTGGGGTGGTTAATGACATTCTTCTGTCCATGGATTCAGGGTTAATTAAAGGGATACTTCACCTCTGGGAAGATGAATGTGTATTTAAAATAGGTCATTTAAGTAGAAGAAATGTGAAGAAAATTTTGAATTTGGAGCTTTCTAGACTGAGAAAAGACAGAAAATGTATTTTTGGCTTATGTGGATGAAAGAAAAGCAACTCCCAGAATGCACTTGCTTTACTGCCTTAGGAGGCCACGCCTACCGGTAAGAGTGCGCAGTTTAAAACAACAAAGCTAGCCTACGTGATGAGTTTGCAAGGGATTTAGAGATCGTCCAAAATGTGCGGGATTCAGTCGCCATTCATCATGTTTACTGTGGCGAGCAGGACGAGGCTGACGGCCGCGGGAGAACAGCGCGAGGCCGGTGGCATGATTACTGAGACGCGCCGGGTCTCGCATCTCTCACGGAGGAGCGGGAATTTTTCTTAGCAATGGTAAAACGCACATCAACCGATCACTTGTTTAGCGTTCATGTAAACACTATATTCAAATTCACCGATCGGAATGAATTCAGTTAGATTGAAACAAAAGGTGTGCATGTAAACAATGAATAGCGACCGCAGAAAGCAAAAGCTGAATCCCGTACATTTTGAACGATCATTCTGCTCACATTACTCCTCTGCTCATCACTGGTTACCCGTGGCATCACGTATTCACTTTAACCCCCAATTTCCACCAGATGCAGAACGGCTGCGGAACGGCTCCGCTGCGTGACAGCTCCGTGTTCCGTAGTCCGTCAATACCCACCAGGTCCGTATTTGTTGCGGAACGGCTGCGGCCATGACTGACAGCTGAAAGCACGAGGACCCACGAGATCTCGCGAATTCACGTAAGATCGCGCGATATAAGTGCTGAATTGCTGCGGAGCTCTCCGGCATCCGGCAAAAATAGAAGCTCTGCGTATCTGCTCCGGAGGGCTGCGGATCGCCGGAGTCGGAACGCAGCTGTACCGCATTCAGTGGAAATACACTCATTGACTTTAATGGAAACCTATTGACTCCGCCGCCGTGCCGGAGCTGTAACGCAACCGTTACGCATCTGGTGGAAATTGGGGGTAAGATATTACTTCTAACATTTAAGGCATTAAATGGTCTTGCACCTCCATATCCATCTGAACTACTTTACTCCTACCACCCTCCCCCTGGTCCCTTAGATCAGCTGAACTTGTTTTTTTTTTTTTGTCCACTGTAGGTGGAAATTCATTTAGTGTTAATGCTCCTAAATTATGGAATTCACTACCCCTTACACTTCATTATATCTCATCTATGGCTACCTTCAAGACTCAGCTAAAAACATATCTATTTAACATAATGTTGGATAATGTGGCTATATGTATCCTTATGTGTTTGGAATGTGTGTGTGTGTGTGTGTGTGTGTGTGTGTGTGTGTGTGTGTGTGTGTGTGTGTGTGTGTGTGTGTAAATGTATTGTAATGCACAATGTAAAGCGACCTTGAGCTACGGAAAGGCACTGTATACAGTACCAGTCAAAAGTTTGGAAACATTACTATTTTTAATGTTTTTGAAAGAAGTCTCTTATGCTCATCAAGCCTGCAGTTTAAAAAAACAAAAAAAAACAAAAAAAAAACAGTAATATTATGAAATATTATTACAATTTAAAATAATGGTTGTCTTTTTTAATATACTTTAAAATGTAATTTATTTTTGTGATGCAAAGCTGAATTTTCATCAGCAAGTACTCCAGTCTTTGGTGTCTTATGATCCTTCAGAAATCATTCTAATATGCTGATTTATGATCAATGTTGGAAACAGTTGTGCTGCTAAATATTTTTTTTATAACCTGAGATACTTTTTTCAGGATTATTTGATGAATAAAAAGTTAAAAAGAACTGTATTTATTTCAGGGCTTAAAGTGAAAAAAAAATCCTGAGCCTGAACTTTCTGTGGCTCAACCAGGACTTTTACCAAGCCGGTTTTTTCTATTAACCAATTCTATGAGCAACAGCACAGTCATATTTTCAACGCATTAACAACTATTGTGCCAAAATAACAAACTTTTGCAGTACTAGGCTTACTGTGTCAAGAAAATAACAACTCCAAAAAAATTTAGTAACTAAACTGAATTTTATTAGGCTTAGTGACAACATGTTACAATGTTTAGCCTAGGCTACATGGTACAATTTCTGGTTTTCAATTCAATTCAATTATTGTGATTTGATTTAATATTGACTCAATTAAATAAATATTAGGTAGGCTAAACAAGATAGGCATTAATTTTTAGAAAAAAAACATCTCACCTAATGATGTAAACATGGAGAGAGATGTATAATGCGTTTTTTAATTATAATAACAACTATATTTAATGATATAAGTAAAAATATAATAAATATGTAATATAGTACACATATTTAGCAAAATACTCTCTATAGCTCTTTTTTTCTAGCCAACTAACGTGCTATAGCCTATATTATGGTCATTAAATGGCTTTCCTGAGGTAAATGTTATGTGACATACTTGTTCTCCAGTTGTTTTATTGACCCCTTTGTTTGATTGATTGGTCGATATTATGTTTGAGGAATATACATTTCGGTAAGTTTTACAGTATCTTTCAACATTGTTCATTCGTGTTTATTTACTAGCTAGAGATGATCGGTTCACCTGCCGCTAGGGATCTGTCGTGTCCACTGATCTATATAATGTCATTCATCAGATAGATCACACATAGAGCAGTGGTCGCATCACATTTACAAGCGCCAAAACGGTATTTATTGTTTGAGTTTCGTAATAAAAGTGACAGAATCTGAGAGCTGAGATTTTTTTATATCATAACTAACCTGCTCTGTCTAGTCTGTCGGTCTCCGTGTCCTCTTTGCTTCGCGATTTTTCTGTGCATGAGAAAATGGATGTGTGTCATGAGAGCGTGTGAAGTGTCAATTGCGTGTGTCTCACGGTGAATGCGTGAGAGTTGGCAGCTCTAGCTAACAGCGAACTAGTTCCTACACAAGACCCGCCCTCCTCTCTAGCAATTGGCTAAGACAACCTAATATCATGCTCCCATTGGCTGTGACAACTGTGCGCGCTGACTCTTGAATCAAGGTGGTAGGTTGAAGGGGACCGGTGTGTTATTCAAGTCAGATTAGGGCCTGTTCAAATATCGCGTCTTTTACGCGCTCAAGTTCGTTATTTCAAATGTAGCCGCGCGGTATGCGCGCTCATAATGGAAGCGACGCGCTCGTTTTTTTACAAGCGAAAGTGCCTCCGCTCGACTGTAATTTGCAGCCTGATAATAAAATTTTGCCTGCGCCGGATGCCGGACCTGCCCTCAAGCCGGAAATCCGGCCCCCGGCCGGAGTACTTTAAGCCCTGTTATTTAGAATAGAAATCTTTTGTAACAATATACGATAATATTACATAACAATAACAATAATATTTTTCAGGATTATTTGATGAATAAAAAGTTAAAAAGAACTGTATTTATTTCAGGGCTTAAAGTGAAAAAAAAAATCCTGAGCCTGAACTTTCTGTGGCTCAACCAGGACTTGTACCAAGCCGTTTTTTTCTATTAACCAATTCTATGAGCAACAGCACTGTCATATTTTCAACGCATTAACAACTATTGTGCCAAAATAACAAACTTTTGCAGTACTAGGCTTACTGTGTCAAGAAAATAACAACTCCATTCTCCATAGCGTGTGTACAAGCTACATAGCTGCCAACTTTTGAGTTTTGCTTGGAGTGAGATTTATGGCGGTGGGGGGGTGAGAGATGTTGGGGGGGGGGGGGGTTGTAAAAAAAATTTAGTAACTAAACTGAATTTTATTAGGCTTAGTGACAACATGTTACAATGTTTAGCCTAGGCTACATGGTACAATTTCTGGTTTTCAATTCAATTCAATTATTGTGATTTGATTTAATATTGACTCAATTAAATAAATATTAGGTAGGCTACACAAGATAGGCATTAATTTTTAGAAAAAAACATCTCACCTAATGATGTAAACATGGAGAGAGATGTATAATGCGTTTTTTAATTATAATAACAACTATATTTAATGATATAAGTAAAAATATAATAAATATGTAATATAGTACACATATTTAGCAAAATACTCTCTATAGCTCTTTTTTTCTAGCCAACTAACGTGCTATAGCCTATATTATGGTCATTAAATGGCTTTCCTGAGGTAAATGTTATGTGACATACTTGTTCTCCAGTTGTTTTATTGACCCCTTTGTTTGATTGATTGGTCGATATTATGTATGAGGAATATACATTTCGGTAAGTTGTACTGTATCTTTCAACATTGTTCATTCGGGTTTATTTACTAGCTAGAGATGATCGGTTCACCTGCCGCTAGGGATCTGTCGTGTCCACTGATCTATATAATGTCATTCATCAGATAGATCACACATAGAGCAGTGGTCGCGTCACATTTACAAGCGCCAAAACGGTATTTATTGTTTGAGTTTCGTAATAAAAGTGACAGAATCTGAGAGCTGAGATTTTTTTATATCATAACTAATCTGCTCTGTCTAGTCTGTTGGTCTCCGTGTCCTCTTTGCTTCGCGATTTTTCTGTGCGTGAGAAAATGGATGTGTGTCATGAGAGCGTGTGAAGTGTCAATTGCGTGTGTCTCACGGTGAATGCGTGAGAGTTGGCAGCTCTAGCTAACAGCGAACTAGTTCCTGCACAAGACCCGCCCTCCTCTCTAGCAATTGGCTAAGACAACCTAATATCATGCTCCCATTGGCTGTGACAACTGTGCGCGCTGACTCTTGAATCAAGGTGGTAGGTTGAAGGGGACCGGTGTGTTATTCAAGTCAGATTAGGGCCTGTTCAAATATCGCGTCTTTTACGCGCTCAAGTTCGTTATTTCAAATGTAGCCGCGCGGTATGCGCGCTCATAATGGAAGCGACGCGCTCGTTTTTTTACAAGCGAAAGTGCCTCCGACTGTAATTTGCAGCCTGATAATAAAATTTTGCCTGCGCCGGATGCCGGACCTGCCCTCAAGCCGGAAATCCGGCCCCTGGCCGGAGTACTTTAAGCCCTGTTATTTAGAATAGAAATCTTTTGTAACAATATACACTACCGTTCAAAAGTTTGGGAACAATAACTATTTTTTTTTTAAGAAATTAGTACTTTAATTCAACAAGGATGCGTTAAATTGATAAAAGATGATGGTAACGATTTAATATTGTTAGAAATGTCTTTATTTTGAATAAATGCTGTTTTTATGTTTTTATTTATTATGCTGTTAACGTTTTACTCATCAATGAATCCTGAAAAAAGTATTCCAAAAAAATATATTAAACAGCACAACTGTTTCCATCATTGATAATAACTGAGTATCAAATCAGCATATTAGAATGATTCCTGAAGGATCATAAGACACCAAAGACTGGAATACTTGCTGATGAAAATTCAGCTTTGCATCACAAAAATAAATTACATTTTAAAATATATTAAAAAAGAGAACCATTATTTTAAATTGTAATAATATTTCATAATATACTGTTTTTGTTTTTTGTTTTTTAACTGCAGGCTTGATGAGCATAAGAGACTTCTTTCAAAAACATTAAAAATAGTAATGTTTCTAGGGCTGCAACTAACGATTATTTTGATAATCGATTAATCGGTCGACTATTTTTACGATTAATCAATTAATCGGTTTATGTACTTATATTTTAGTTTTGCCCATTTTTTCCCAAGTAAATTATTAACAAAGGGTCTTTATCATTCAACTTAGACTTTTTAGAGATTTTAACCATTTTGCATTGTCATATCCTCATCAAAAACATACCTGGAGTTGTTTTATTATGTGTTAGTAATCCTTTGTCGAACTCTTCTGCAATCAAAACACTGACCCATACGTACTCTAGCAAATTTCACAAGGAGATTTCAAATAATGTTTTCACCATGGCTGTCCTTAGGGCTACTAAAGTAGTTTAACATCCCGAACAAAGCTTATTAAGGAATCTTTCAGAACATATTTTCACGGAGGATAAGAATAAAACATAATAAAATTGCAGTAAATGGCATTTTATAATTTTTTTCCTGTAAACACACAGCTTATACCTGGGAAACAGCTTTATAGCTTTATAGCTTATGCTGTGAAATTGTAAACAATGCTTTGAATAAAGTGCCAATGGCATGAAACCTGAATAGAACTCACATTTTAAAGTAAAATTTAAAGTACAATCCATCAGAAGGTTGTCCAGAAAAAAATTGGACACACACAAAAACCTGCTGTGTGAAAAAGAGCAGTGAATACTTAGAAAAAAAGTGCATTTCAAATACATTTATACTCTCTCATTCAGTCATAATTAGGCTGCAAGACTGAATTATGAACTGGTAAACGACAAACTGATCACAAAACATGTTTGTAAAGCTTTAAACAGCAATGTTATCAGCTTTTACGACTAAACATTTGCAAACAACATTGCACTGCAGAATCTGCGTATCGATTTTGATTAATATGCGCGAGTGAGAGAGAGCAAGACAGCGCTCGGGTGAGTGCGCGCGCGCGGCCGTGGCTCGCTCTCTCTCTCTCTCTCTGCTCGTTCATATGCCCTGTCAAGCGCGCCCTGTTAAACTGGCAGGACTTAAAAGCACATGGAAATGATACACTTTCACTCTATGATGGTTAGACTGTGCAATTAATTATTTTTTCTGAGAGAAGCCAGCTTCCATTGAAAATGAATGACTTCCGATAACTTTGGAAGCTCAAGTCGGCAGCGGTGTGAACGTACAGTTACTCCACTGCCGCTTGCCTCCGCCATCTCGCTGAATGCTGCAGAGACGCTGTGCGGGAAGCACATGACATAAAACGAGGCCAGCTATTGGCTATTCGCTCCTTCTCCTGCTGTACTAGCTGAGTAAAACCTCCGGTGGCTCATTACTGCCACACTTTGGTCACCGCAGATTTAAAATATGCACGAAATGAGCCGCTTATGGTAAATAAAAGTTATTTAGCAACTAATCGATGACTAAATTAGTTGACAACTATTTTAATAATCAATTTTAATCAATTAAATCGATTAGTTGTTTCAGCTCTAAATGTTTCCAAACTTTTGACTGGTACTGTACATAAAACTTCTAAGTACCTCAAAATGTTGAGTTGACAGTTTGGATTCTTCAGTCCAGCACTGAGCAGCTTCACTCCTGAATCCTGCAGATCATTTTTACTCATGTCCAGCTCTCTCAGGGAGTTTGATGACTGTAGAACTGAAGACACAACTTCACAGTGCTGATCAGTGAGATTACAGGCTGTTAATCTGAAAAAAAGACAGGACTCTTGTTAAAAGGTTATGATCAGTCAAGAGCTAATAATGGAGAAGCTTTTGCATACTGGAGAGACGTTAGAGAGCTGGAAGGCCTGGGTTGCACTTTTATTTTACATTACATGCACTTATATGTTCTTACAGTGTACTTACTCTAGAAAGTACTGGGTAATATAAGGTAACTGCATGGGTTAAGGTTAGGTTTAGGTTCATGGTTAGTATAGTTACCTAGTTAGTACCCAGTTATTGTAATTACTATTATAACATATTAATTAGTTTATGTAATAAGTACATAGTATGTACAAGAGGAAAAGGACTCTAAAATAAAGTGCTACCAAGGACTGAAAATGGATGCCGAGGTTACTTTGTTTCTGGTCGATAGGCAAATAACATTGTTTTTTTGCTGTTTTAAAGAACCAAGGTATGATGTTGTTGTTGCTGAAGCACAGCAGTTTCATCCATTTTTACTCAAACTGTCTGATGCACCAGCTGTTAGATGTTGCGTGTGTAATCTGTGTATGGTAACCAGATTTCTCTTGGCGGCATACAAGATGGGATGGAAAGGTACAGTATGTAAAAGTTTGTAGTTTTGAAATAATGATGTTTATGCATGGTTTGTGAAAAAATGTGGTTTGTGCAGACAACTTTAGTGTTTCTGATGAGAGTTTTAGTGAGAGTGCAGAACGCGGTAAGTAAGTGATGGCTGAAAAGGGAGCCCTATTGACGATCTAAATAATAGTTTTGTTTTTCATGCTTCTAGAGGACCAGTGGTTACGTTCACACTGTAAGTGATAACTGTATTTAAATGTGGGAGTGAATCTGCTAAATTTTAGTCCTGTGAGTCATGAAATTGCGATGATTGACACAGTAACCATAGCAACATTATGGCTTCTAATTAGGGATGCACCGATACCGATACCAGTATCGGGTATCGGGCCGATACTGAGCTCATGTACTCGTACTCGTACTCATAAAAATGTCCCGATACCAACAACCGATACCAGGCAGCGCGTGTACAGTGTTTGTGTCCAGACAAAGAAACACTGACAACAGAAATTATAATGGGGATAAAAAAGAAGGCTGTCTATCAGGGCCGTGCAGAGACCTCTGGAGGGGCAGGTGCTCAACGTATAAAAGGGGGCACATGGAACAAGGCTTTAAATAGGTCTGTGATCAAAATACAGTAGGGTTTTTCCAGCCTCAAAATGAGGCGGAGGTGGTAAAATCCTAATAATGTATTTTAATAATAAGATAATTAAATTAGTATTTTATTGTAGATCATCATATAGCCTAATGTGTTTCCCACATTATTTATGTGGGAGGAGTTTGGTATCTCTAGGGGGGTCCGGGGGCATGCCCCCCCGGAGGAAAATTCTGTACATTTTAAAGATAAATTCATTAATCTGGTGCACTTTGAGTCACCCGAATCCACTGTTAAAAATAAATAATCCACCCGCAAAACCGCCCATATTCTTTGATTTTGATATCTGCATCTGATCATCACATTACAATTATTCAAATTCTCAGTGTTAAGCATGATAATATGGTAACATCATACTGAAATAGGCTGATTTAAAATGAACATTTATTTAAAATAAAAGTTCTTCTTTTGGCAATTAAAATTACATTTCCTTAATAGCCTAAACAGAGGCTTTTCTCCCTTCAAACTTAAATTGTCAATGTTTCATTACATCACTGTTTGAAAACACAAATTTTTTGTACCTTTTATAAAAGGCATTTTTCCCTAATTTTATTAAATGTATGCTCCATCTTTCATTTCAAATTCTCAAATTTGATCAATATTCAATTAAAATAATAAGACACTTGGCTGTTACCAATCAAATTAAATAATTAACATTGAAAAATTATAACTGTATTAAATTAGATTATTTTAAATATTTTTGAATATACAAATAAGGAATGTTGAAAAGAATGATACTTTATTAAACTAAACCGCCAGTAGGAGGCGGCAGGCGACCGTCTTAATGAGCGAGTCATTGAGTCATTCATTCAAACGATTCATTCAAACGGCTGATTTATTCAGAATGAGGCAGTTTATGAATGGGTAATTGAATCTTTGACTCAACCGATTCGTTCAAAATGCTGAATCATTCAGTAATGCAACAAGTGTTGCTGTGAGATGGCGATGGTTCTGCTTTGATCTTTGTTTGAAACTATTTTCGTTGCTGAAACAGAACAAAAATAGTCATTGCGTCTCAAATGTAAGTGACTTAATTTGAACTATTTGTTTATTGACCTGCTTTGAAATCAGTCTCGGTTTCAATCTTGATGGCATTCAGGAAAACAGTTACTTCTATAGCCTAACGTTCCACACAGCAATTTAAACAACATCTCTGCATGCTCTCTTCACGTCGTCCTTGTAAAATAATTATAATAAGTAAACGAACATCAAAATCACTTCGCTGAGAATGAAACGCCACTTACCAGCAGCCGCAGATTTGAAGATATCCTCTGGTAGTGCGCATAGCCGCGCGAAATTAAAAAAAAAATGTGCGTGCAGCGTGAGGAATGAGTTAGTCAGGTGAAAGATCATCATGTGGGTCATTTTATCTACGGCTAAATTATTATTAATTAATTTTACTAATAGTTAGATTGGGCAGGCATCCACAAAAGGGCCTTTAATTACAAAAAAAGTAGAGGAAATTTTGCCTTGACAAAAGGGCACTTTGGGCACCAAGGGGCAAAGGGGCAGGTGCTCAAGCACCCAACGCCCCCTCCCCCCCTCCCCTCCCCTCCCCTCCCCTCCCCTCTGCACGTGCCTGCTGTCTATGAGATAAATATATCTTATTAGTGAAACATTAAACAGAATATAGTAACGCCTGTGGTGCGCGAGCTGATCAAAGAAAAACGCAGATTGAGCGCGCAAGCGGCACAGACGCGCGAGCTGGTCGAGCGCATCAGACGTCAGTGGAAAGTTTGTAGTTCAGTCGGATGTCAATGGCAAAGAAAGTAAAACGAGGCATGTAGCTTATTATTAACGTTAACTGACCAGAGAGAGAGAGAGAGAGAGAGAGAGAGAGAGAGAGAGAGAGAGAGAGAGAGAGAGAAAGCACTTCTGAATGCTCTTGATTGCTGATCGTTCACTCAGCACGTGTTATTTGGATTAAAACTAAATCGTATATGTAAGTAAAACATAAACTGTTACCTTATTTGTGTTTAACGAGTGGTTGCCTACATTATTACAGGACATTTGCAGGTCAAGAAGTTACAGGAACTTCAAACATCCAAAGCGCGCGCCCCGAAAACCACCCAGCAAACACAGAACGTTGGCGCAACGTAGCCAACCTTCTAACAACGTTTTAACAACATGGCCAAAAGGTTGCTATAACTACGTTGTGTAGTGAAGGTTGTTACAGCGTTGTCACAATGTTGGGATTAAACCACCGTTCAGGGCCATTGCTTAAGGTTGTGCCAACGGTGTCAGGACAACCACTGGACTACATTATGTACTCGTCACTGCCCTGAAGCGGGAAAATCAGCCTTTAATTCCAACCACCTGTTGTTGGGCTCGTTGTGTTCTCATTCATCATCGAGCAAGGATACGTGAGTATTGCGTTTAGCTATCAAACACAATCTACAACTTTAATTTCTAATGTGATTGATGTAGCATCGCTCGCACTGTTAAGTTTGTCATTTGATTTTTCCGCTATTTAATTGATATTGATTTTCTTTGCTCCTCTGGATTTGTGGATGTTTCCCCAGTGACACCGGCTTTCGGCCACTGTCTGCCAAACAGACCCGGTTTTGTTCATTAAATGTTCTGATCTGCCTTTGCTTTTTATGTTTTATTTATTATACTTAAAATAAATATGTATATTCGTTTTTCGTTTTTTTTTTTTTTTCACAAATGTATGACTTTTGGAAGTGCAATTTGATTAAATGCAGTTTTAATAAAGTTGAATTAACGAAACTTTGTCATTTTTACTCTTCAAAGTGTAGGCTACACTTGCAGGTGTTGATAGCCCTATTAAATAAAAATATAGATAAACAATAAACTATAAAAGTATATAATTATCTAACAAAATGCAGCATATAAAAATATTGTCAGAACGTCGTCTCACAGTTGCTGAATGTCGCGCAACAACGTTGCTACAGCCCTGTCGCGTCTTACAATTCTACGTTGTTACAATGTTGCGAGCACGTAGACAGCGACGTTGCCATAGCAGAAATGCAACGTGCCAGAGACGTTGCCACAACGTAAATGTGTTTGCTGGGCATCGCCTCAGACAGCGCGCGATACTGAATTGTCTTTCACGTCTTGCGCTTGTACGGATGAATTCACTTTTCAGTGTTGGCGAGTATCCTAGTAAACAAAGTCTGTTAGGCTATATCTCAAGTGAACGTAGACAGTATAATTCAAACTAGATTAAAAAGTTCGTCGAGACAAACTTTAAGTTGGCTTGAGAAAGCCGGACCAGAAAGTTTGAAGAAGTTTGAAGTTTAAATTAGTTTAAAGTAGTTTGAAGTTTAAAGTAGTTTAAGTTTAAAGTAGTTTAAGTTTAAAGTAGTTTAAAGATTAAAGGAGTTTAAAGATTAAAGTAGTTTGAAGTTGAAAGTAGATTGAAGTCAAAAGTAGTTTAAATTAGTTTGAAGTTTAAATTAGATTAAGGTTTTAATTAGTTTAAAGTTTAATGTAGTTTAAAGTTTAAATTAGTTTGAAGTTTAAATTAGATTAAGGTTTTAATTAGTTTAAAGTTTAATGTAGTTTAAAGTTTAAATTAGTTTGAAGTTTAAATTAGCTTAAAGTTTAAATTAGTTTAAAGTTTAAAGTAGTTTAAAGTTAAAAAGTTGTTGGGGGTTTTCTAGTTAGTTGCTAGGGTGTTCTGGGTGGTTGCTAGGCGGTTGCTAGGGTGTTATGGGTGGTTGCTATGCTGTTGCTAGGCGGTTGCTAGGGTATTCTGGGTGGTTGCTAGGCGGTTGCTAGGTTGTTTTGGGTGGTTGCTAGGCGGTTGCTAGGGTGTTCTGGGTGGTTGCTATGGTGTTGCTAGGCGGTTGCTAAGTTATTCTGGGTGGTTGCTAGGCAGTTGCTAGGGTGTTCTGGGTGGTTGCTATGGTGTTACTAGGTGGTTGCTATGGTGTTCTGGGTGGTTGCTAGGCGGTTGCTAGGGTATTCTGGGTGGTTGCTAGGTGGTTGGTAGGGTGTTCTAGGTGGTTGCTATGGTGTTGCTAAGCGGTTGCTAGGGTGTTCTGGGTGGTTGCTAGGGTGTTGCTAGGTGGTTGCTAGGGTGTTCTGGGTGGTTGCTATGATGTTGTTAGGCGGTTGCTAGGGTGTTTTGGTGGTTGCTATGGTGTTGCTAGGCGGTTGCTAGGGTGTTCTGGGTGGTTGCTATGATGTTGCTAGGCGGTTGCTAGAGTGTTTTGGTGGTTGCTATGGTGTTGCTAGGCGGTTGCTAGGGTATTCTGGGTGGTTGCTAGGGTGTTGCTAGGCGGTTGCTAGGGTATTCTAGGTGGTTGCTAGGGTGTTGCTAGGCGGTTACTAGGTTGTTCTGGGTGGTTGCTATGCTGTTGCTAGGCGGTTGCTAGGGAGTTTTGGTGGTTGCTATGGTGTTGCTAGGTGGTTGCTAGGGTGTTCTGGGTGGTTTCTATGATGTTGCTAGGTGGTTGCTTGGGTGTTTTGGTGGTTGCTATGGTGTTGCTAGGCGGTTGCTAAGGTATTCTGGGTGGTTGCTAGGTGGTTGCTAGGGTGTTCTTGGTGGTTGCTATGATGTTGCTAGGTGGTTGCTAGGGTGTTCTGGGTGGTTGCTAGGGTGTTTCTAGGCGGTTGCTAAGGTATTCTGGGTGGTTGATAGGTGGTTGCTAGGGTGTCCTGGGTGGTTGGTAGGAGTCACATATGGTTACTATGGAGTTTTTATAGAGTTCTTTTCATGATCTTGGCATGATTTAGCATTTAACTAATCGCTATTAGCATGTAGCTATTCACTGCTAGCATGTGTAGCATGTTGGAAGTGCTGTTTGCTAGCATGAGTCAAAATAGCCAAACCTCATCTCCATACGATGTTCTGATACAGAGATATAGGTCTTGCAAAACGGTTGCTAGGGTACTCAAGTTTGGTTGCTATGGAGTTGCTTGGGAGCTGGAAGCTTTAAACTTAAGAAGTTTAAAGTGGTTTGAAGTTTAAAGTAGTTTACGAGTTTTGAGTTTACAAGTTTAAATGAGTTTAGTGTGTGTGTGTGTGTGTGTGTGTGTGTGTGTGTGTGTGTGTGTGTGTGTTCACACACACACACACACACACACACACCCAGAGTTTATGAGTTTAGAGTTTATAAGTGTATAAATTGATGAGTTTATAAGTGTTAGAGTTTTTGAGTTTAGAGTTTATAAGTTTTAAATGAGTTTAGAGTTTATAAGTTTAAATGAGTTTAGAGTTTATAAGTTTAAATGAGTTTAAGAGTTCAGAGTTTATTAATTTATGAGTTTAAGAGTTCATAAGTCTATGAATTCATGAGTTTATAAGTTAATTAGTTAATAAGTGTATGAGTTTAGAGTTCATTAGTTTAAATGAGTCTCATTGGCTAATATAGTATATAGAACGACAGTTTGGTTTAGTCTTCAAGGTATTTTGATTTGAATTTTCGTCGGTTGGTCAGTTTGAATCTGGATTTGAATTTTTTAGAACTCCCCAATGCAAGTCAATGGGAGTTTTTCCGAGTTTTGATCGTCATTTTTAGGAAAACCGTAAGTCCGATCAGTCTGAAAAGATATAGCACACTTGGTCAGATCAGTTTGAGTGTCTGAGCCGAGTTTGGAGTATGTGGAGTTAAAGCTCTAGGAGGAGTTTCATATAGAAATTTTAGTCTCGGAATAATAATAATAACTAGATTAAAAAGTTCGTCGAGACAAACTTTAAGTTGGCTTGAGAAAGTTTGTACTGGAAAGTTTGAAGTTTAAAGTAGTTTGAAGATTAAAGTAGTTTGAAGTTTAATTTAGTTTAAAGTTTAATTTAGTTTAAAGTTTAAATTAGTCTAAAGTTTAAATTAGTTTGAAGTTTAAATTAGTTTAAAGTTTAAATTAGTCTAAAGTTTAAATTAGTTTGAAGTAAATTAGTTTAAAGTTTAAAGTAGTTGAAAGTTTAAATTAGTTTGAAGTTAAAATTAGCTTAAAGTTTTAATTAGTTTAAAGTTTAAAGTAGTTTAAAGATAAAAAGTTGTTGGGGGTTTTCTAGTGGGTTGCTAAGGTGTTCTGGGTGGTTGCTAGGCGGTTGCTAGGGTGTTCTGGGTGGTTGCTATGGTGTTGCTATGCGGTTGCTAAGGTTTTTGGGTGGTTGTTAGGGTGTTCTGGGTTGTTGGTAGGGTGTTGCTTGGTGGTTGCTAGGGTGTTTTGGGTGGTTGCTAGGGTGTTTTGGATGGTTGCTAGGTGGTTGCTAGGGTGTTCTGGGTGGTTGCTAGGCGGTTGCTATGGTATTTTTGGTGGTTGCTAGGGTTTTCTGGGTGGTTGCTAGGGTGTTCTGGGTGGTTGTTAGGGTGTTGCTAAGCGGTTGCTAGGGTATTTTTGGTGGTTGCTAGGGTGTTGCTAGGCAGTTGCTAAGGTATGTTGGTGGTTGCTAGGTGGTTGCTAGGGTGTTCTGGGTGGTTGCCATGGTGTTGCTAGGCGGTTGCTAAGGTATTTTGGGTGGTTGCTAGGGTGTTGCTGGACGGTTGATAGGGTGTTCTGGGTGGTTGCTAGGGTGTTGCTAGGCAGTTGCTAGGGTATTCTGGGTGGTTGCTAGGGTGTTCTGGGTGGTTGCTAGGCGGTTGCTAGGGTGTTTTAGGTGGTTGCTAGGCGGTTTCTAGGGTGTTCTGGGTGGTTGCTATGCTGTTGCTAGGCGGTTGCTAGGGTATTCTGGGTGGTTGCTAGGCGGTTGCTAGGGTATTCTGGGTGGTTGCTAGGCAGTTGCTAGGGTGTTTTGGGTGGTTGCTATGGTGTTGTTAGGCGGTTGCTAGGGTGTTCTGGGTGGTTGCTATGCTGTTGCTAGGCGGTTGCTAGGGTATTCTGGGTGGTTGCTAGGCGGTTGCTAGGGTGTTCTGGGTGGTTGCTATGCTGTTGCTAGGCGGTTGCTAGGGTATTCTGAGTGGTTGCTAGGCGGTTGCTAGGGTATTCTGGGTGGTTGCTATGCTGTTGCTAGGCGGTTGCTAGGGTATTCTGGGTGGTTGCTAGGCGGTTGCTAGGGTGTTCTGGGTGGTTGCTAGGCGGTTGCTAGGGTGTTTTGGTGGTTGCTATGGTGATGCTAGGCGGTTACTAAGGTATTCTGGGTGGTTGCTAGGCGGTTTCTAGGGTGTTCTGGGTGGTTGCTATGGTGTTGCTAGGCGGTTACTAAGGTATTCTGGGTGGTTGCTAGGCGGTTGCTAGGGTGTTCTGGGCTGTTGCTATGGTGTTACTAGGTGGTTGGTAGTTGTCACAGATGGTTACTATGGAGTCTTTACAGAGTTCTTAGCATGATCTTGGCATGATATAGCACTTAACTAATCGCTATTAGCATGTAGCTATTTACTGCTAGCATGTGTAGCATGTTGGAAGTGCTGTTTGCTAGCATGAGTCAAAAGAGCCAAACCTCATCTCTATACAATGTTCTGATACAGAGATATAGGTCTTGCAAAACGGTTGCTAGGGTACTCAAGTTTGGTTGCTATGGAGTTGCTTGGGAGCTGGAAGCTTTAAACTTAAGAAGTTTAAAGTGGTTTGAAGTTTAAAGTAGTTTACGAGTTTTTGAGTTTTGAGTTTATAAGTTTAAATGAGTTTAGAGTGAGTGTGTGTGTGTGTGTGTGTGTGTGTGTGTGTGTGTGTGTGTGTGTGTGTTCACACACACACACACACACACACACACACACACACACACACACACACACACACACTCAGAGTTTATGAGTTTAGAGTTTATAAGTGTATAAATTGATGAGTTTATAAGTGTTAGAGTTTTTGAGTTTAGAGTTTATAAGTTTTAAATGAGTTTAGAGTTTATAAGTTTAAATGAGTTTAAGAGTTCAGAGTTTATTAATTTATGAGTTTAAGAGTTCATAAGTCTATGAATTCATGAGTTTATAAGTTAATTAGTTAATAAGTGTATGAGTTTAGAGTTCATTAGTTTAAATGAGTCTCAATGGCTAATATAGTATATAGAACGGCAGTTTGGTTTAGTCTTCAAGGTATTTTGATTTGAATTTTCGTCGGTTGGTCAGTTTGAATCTGGATTTGAATTTTTTAGAACTCCCCAATGCAAGTCAATGGGAGTTTTTCCGAGTTTTGATCGTCATTTTTAGGAAAACCGTAAGTCCGATCAGTCTGAAAAGATATAGCACACTTGGTCAGATCAGTTTGAGTGTCTGAGCCGAGTTTGGAGTATGTGGAGTTAAAGCTCTAGGAGGAGTTTCATATAGAAATTTTAGTCTCGGAATAATAATAATAATAAGTTTAAATAGGATTTCAGTAAGTTGGCTCTCTCAAGCCAACTTAACTAGATGCAAAAGTTCGTCGAGACAAACTTTAAGTTGGCTTGAGAAAGTTTGGACCAGAAAGTTTTTTGCTAGGTGGTTGCTAGGGTGTTCTGGGTGGTTGCTAGGCGGTTGCTAGGGTGTTCTGGGTGGTTGCTATGGTGTTGCTAGGCGGTTGCTAGGGTATTCTGGGTGGTTGCTATGCTGTTGCTAGGCAGTTGCTAGGGTGTTTTGGGTGGTTGCTAGGCGGTTGCTAGGGTGTTCTGGGTGGTTGCTATGCTGTTGCTAGGCGGTTGCTAGGGTATTCTGGGTGGTTGCTAGGCAGTTGCTAGGGTGTTCTGGGTGGTTGCTATGATGTTGCTAGGCGGTTGCTAGAGTGTTTTGGGTGGCTGCTAGGCGGTTGCTAGGGTGTTCTGGCTGGTTGCTATGTTGTTGCTAGGTGGTTGCTAGGGTATTCTGGGTGGTTGCTAGGCAGTTGCTAGGGTGTTCTGGGTGGTTGCTATGATGTTGCTAGGCGGTTGCTAGGGCGTTGCTAGGCGGTTGCTAGGGCGTTGTTAGTCGGTTGCTAGGGTACTCTGGGTGGTTGCTATGGTGTTGCTAGGCGGTTGCTAGGGTGTTTTGGGTGGTTGCTAGGTGGTTGCTAGGGTGTTCTGGGTGGTTGCTATGCTGTTGCTAGGTGGTTGCTAGGCAGTTGCTAGGGTGTTCTGGGTGGTTGCTATGATGTTGCTAGGCGGTTGCTAGGGTGTTTTGGTGGTTGCTATGGTGTTGCTAGGCGGTTGCTAGGGTATTCTGGGTGGTTGCTATGCTGTTGCTAGGCGGTTGCTAGGGTGTTCTGGGTGGTTACTATGATGTTGCTAGGTGGTTGCTAGGGTATTCCGGGTGGTTGCTAGGGTGTTGCTAGGTGGTTGCTAGGGTATTCTGGGTGGTTGCTTTGGTGTTACTAGGTGATTGGTAGTTGTCACATATGGTTACTATGGGGTTTTTATAGAGTTCTTAGCATGATCTTGGCATGATTTAGCATTTAACTAATCGCTATTAGCATGTAGCTATTCACTGCTAGCATGTGTAGCATGTTGGAAGTGCTGTTTGCTAGCATGAGTCAAAAGAGCCAAACCTCATCTCTATACGATGTTCTGATACAGAGATATAGGTCTTGCAAAACGGTTGCTAGGGTACTCAAGTTTGGTTGCTATGGAGTTGCTTGGGAGCTGGGAGCTTTATACGTAAGAAGTTTAAAGTGGTTTGAAGTTTAAAGTAGTTTATGAGTTTTTGAGTTTTGAGTTTATAAGTTTAAATAAGTTTTCAGAGTGTGTGTGTGTGTGTGTGTGTGTGAGTGTGTATACACACACACACACACACACACACACACACACACACACAGACAGAGTTTATGAGTTTAGAGTTTATAAGTGTATAAATGGATGAGTTTATAAGTGTAAGAGTTTTTGAGTTTAGAGTTTATAAGTTTTAAATGAGTTTAGAGTTTATAAGTTTAAATGAGTTTAAGAGTTCAGAGTTTATTAATTTATGAGTTTAAGAGTTCATAAGTCTATGAATTCATGAGTTTATAAGTTAATTAGTTAGTAAAGTGTATGAGTTTAGAGTTCATTAGTTTAAATGAGTCTCATTGGCTAATATAGTATATAGAATGGCAGTTTGGTTTAGTCTTCAAGGTATTTTGATTTGAATTTTTGTCGGTTGGTCAGTTTGAATCTAAATTTGAATTTTTTAGAACTCCCCAATGTAAGTCAATGGGAGTTTTTGAATGAGTTTTTTCGAGTTTTGATCGTCATTTTTAGGAAAACCGTAAGTCCGATCAGTCTGAAAAGATATAGCACACTTGGTCAGATCAGTTTGAGTGTCTGAGCCGAGTTTGGAGTATGTAGAGTTAAAGCTCTAGGAGGAGTTTCATATAGAAATTTTTAGTCTCAGAAGAATAATAATAATAATAATAATAATAATAAGTTTAAGTACAATATCAGTAAGTTGGCTCTCTCAAGCCAACTTAACTAGATTAAAAAGTTCGTCGAGACAAACTTTAAGTTGGCTTGAGAAAGCCGGACCAGAAAGTTTGAAGAAGTTTGAAGTTTAAATTAGTTTAAAGTTTAAAGTAGTTTGAAGTTTAATTTAGTTTAAAGTTTAAATTAGTTTGAAGTTTAATTTAGTTTAAAGTTTAAAGTAGTTTGAAGTTTAATTTAGTTTAAAGTTTAAAGTAGTTTGAAGTTTAATTTAGTTTAAATTAATTAGGGTGTTCTGGGTGGTTGCTATGGTGTTGCTAGGTGGTTGCTAAGGTATTCTGGGTGGTTGCTAGGCGGTTGCTAGGGTGTTCTGGGTGGTTGCTAGGGTGTTGCTAGGCGGTTGCTAGGGTATTCTGGGTGGTTGCTAGGCGGTTGCTAGGTTGTTCTGGGTGGTTGCTATGGTGTTGCTAGGCGGTTGCTAGGGTATTCTGGGTGGTTGCTAGGCGGTTGCTAGGGAGTTCTGGGTGGTTGCTATGCTGTTGCTAGGCGGTTGCTAGGGTATTCTGGGTGGTTGCTAGGCGGTTGCTAGGGTGCTTTGGGTGGTTGCTATGCTGTTGCTAGGGTGTTCTGGGTGGTTGCTATGGTGTTGCTAAACGGTTGCTAGGGTGTTCTGGGTGGTTGCTATGATGTTGCTAGGCGGTTGCTAGGGTGTTTTGGTTGTCGCTATGGTGTTGCTAGGCGGTTGCTAGGGTGTTCTGGGTGGTTGCTATGATGTTGCTAGGCGGTTGCTAGGGTATTCTGGGTGGTTGCTATGATGTTGCTAGGTGGTTGCTAGGGTGTTTTGGTGGTTGCTATGCTGTTGCTAGGGTATTCTGGGTGGTTGCTAGGGTGTTGCTAGGCGGTTTCTAGGGTGTTCTGGGCGGTTGCTATAGTGTTACTAGGTGATTAGTAGTTGTCACAGATGGTTACTATGGAGTTTTTATAGTTCTTAGCATGATCTTGGCATGATTTAGCACTCAACTAATCGCTATTAGCATGTAGCTATTCACTGCTAGCATGTGTAGCATGTTGGAAGTGCTGTTTGCTAGCATGAGTCAAAAGAGCCAAACCTCATCTCTATACGATGTTCTGATACAGAGATATAGGTCTTGCAAAACGGTTGCTAGGGTACTCAAGTTTGGTTGCTATGGAGTTGCTTGGGAGCTGGAAGCTTTAAACTTAAGAAGTTTAAAGTAGTTTACGAGTTTTGAGTTTATAAGTTTAAATGAGTTTAGAGTTTAAGTTTAAATGAGTTTAGTGTGTGTGTGTGTATGTGTGTGTGTGTGTGTGTGTGTTCACACACACACACACACACACACACACACTCAGAGTTTATGAGTTTAGAGTTTATAAGTGTATAAATTGATAAGTTTATAAGTGTTAGAGTTTTTGAGTTTAGAGTTTATAAGTTTTAAATGAGTTTAGAGTTTATAAGTTTAAATGAGTTTAAGAGTTCAGAGTTTATTAATTTATGAGTTTAAGAGTTCATAAGTCTATGAATTCATGAGTTTATAAGTTAATTAGTTAATAAGTGTATGAGTTTAGAGTTCATTAGTTTAAATGAGTCTCAATGGCTAATATAGTATATAGAACGGCAGTTTGGTTTAGTCTTCAAGGTATTTTGATTTGAATTTTCGTCGGTTGGTCAGTTTGAATCTGGATTTGAATTTTTTAGAACTCCCCAATGCAAGTCAATGGGAGTTTTTCCGAGTTTTGATCGTCATTTTTAGGAAAACCGTAAGTCCGATCAGTCTGAAAAGATATAGCACACTTGGTCAGATCAGTTTGAGTGTCTGAGCCGAGTTTGGAGTATGTGGAGTTAAAGCTCTAGGAGGAGTTTCATATAGAAATTTTAGTCTCGGAATAATAATAATAACTAGATGCAAAAGTTCGTCGAGACAAACTTTAAGTTGGCTTGAGAAAGTTTGTACTGGAAAGTTTGAAGTTTAAAGTAGTTTGAAGATTAAAGTGGTTTGAAGTTTAATTTAGTTTAAAGTTTAATTTAGTTTAAAGTTTAAATGAGTCTAAAGTTTAAATTAGTTTGAAGTTTAAATTAGTTTAAAGTTTAAATTAGTCTAAAGTTTAAATTAGTTTGAAGTAAATTACTTTAAAGTTGAAAGTAGTTTAAAGTTAAAATTAGTTTGAAGTTTAAATTAGCTTAAAGTTTGAATTAGTTTAAAGTTTAAAGTAGTTTAAAGTTAAAAAGTTGTTGGGGGTTTTCTAGTGGGTTGCTAAGGTGTTCTGGGTGGTTGCTAGGCGGTTGCTAGGGTGTTCTGGGTGGTTGCTATGGTGTTGCTAGGCGGTTGCTAAGGTATTTTGGCTGGTTGCTAGGGTGTTCGGGGTGGTTGCTAGGGTATTCTGGTTGGTTGCTATGGTGTTGCTAGGGTGTTGCTAAGCGGTTGCTAGGGTATTTTGGGTGGTTGCTATGGTGTTGCTAGGCGGTTGCTAAGGTATTTTGGCTGGTTGCTAGGGTGTTCGGGGTGGTTGCTATGGTGTTGCTAGGTGGTTGCTAGGGTGTTCTGGGTGGTTGCTATGGTGTTGCTAGGTGGTTGCTAGGGTATTCTTGGTGGTTGCTAGGCGGTTGCTAGGGTGTTCTGGTTGGTTGCTATGGTGTTGCTAGGCGGTTGCTAGGGTATTCTGGGTGGTTGCTAGGTGGTTGCTAGGTGGTTGCTAGGGTGTTTTGGGTGGTTGCTAGGCGGTTGCTAGGGTGTTCTGGGTGGTTGCTATGGTGTTGCTAGGCGGTTGCTAGGGTGTTCTGGGTGGTTGCTATGGTGTTGCTAGGCGGTTGCTAGGGTATTCTTGGTGGTTGCTAGGCGGTTGCTAGGGTGTTGCTAGGCGGTTGCTAGGGTATTCTGGGTGGTTGCTAGGTGGTTGCTAGGGTGTTCTGGTTGGTTGCTATGGTGTTGCTAGGCGGTTGCTAGGGTATTCTGGGTGGTTGCTATGCTGTTGCTAGGGTGTTCTGGGTGGTTGCTAGGCGGTTGCTAGGGTGTTTTGGGTGGTTGCTATGGTGTTGCTAGGCGGTTGCTAGGGTATTCTGGGTGGTTGCTAGGCGGTTGCTAGGGTGTTCTGGGTGGTTGCTATGGTGTTGCTAGGCGGTTGCTAGGGTATTCTGAGTGGTTGCTAGGCGGTTGCTAGGGTGTTATGGGTGGTTGCTATGGTGTTGCTAGGCGGTTGCTAGGTATTCTGGGCGGTTGCTAGGCGGTTGCTAGGGTGTTCTGGGCGGTTGCTATGGTGTTGCTAGGTGGTTGGTAGTTGTCACAGATGGTTACTATGGAGTCTTTATAGAGTTCTTAGCATGATCTTGGCATGATATAGCACTTAACTAATCGCTATTAGCATGTAGCTATTCACTGCTAGCATGTGTAGCATGTTGGAAGTGCTGTTTGCTAGCATGAGTCAAAAGAGCCAAACCTCATCTCTATACGATGTTCTGATACAGAGATATAGGTCTTGCAAAACGGTTGCTAGGGTACTCAAGTTTGGTTGCTATGGAGTTGCTTGGGAGCTGGAAGCTTTAAACTTAAGAAGTTTAAAGTGGTTTGAAGTTTAAAGTAGTTTACGAGTTTTGAGTTTATAAGTTTAAATGAGTTTAGAGTTTAAGTTTAAATGAGTTTAGTGTGTGTGTGTGTGTGTGTGTGTGTGTGTGTGTGTGTGTGTGAACATAAGTGTATAAATTGATGAGTTTATAAGTGTTAGAGTTTTTGAGTTTAGAGTTTATAAGTTTTAAATGAGTTTAGAGTTTATAAGTTTAAATGAGTTTAAGAGTTCAGAGTTTATTAATTTATGAGTTTAAGAGTTCATAAGTCTATGAATTCATGAGTTTATAAGTTAATTAGTTAATAAGTGTATGAGTTTAGAGTTCATTAGTTTAAATGAGTCTCAATGGCTAATATAGTATATAGAACGGCAGTTTGGTTTAGTCTTCAAGGTATTTTGATTTGAATTTTCGTCGGTTGGTCAGTTTGAATCTGGATTTGAATTTTTTAGAACTCCCCAATGCAAGTCAATGGGAGTTTTTCCGAGTTTTGATCGTCATTTTTAGGAAAACCGTAAGTCCGATCAGTCTGAAAAGATATAGCACACTTGGTCAGATCAGTTTGAGTGTCTGAGCCGAGTTTGGAGTATGTGGAGTTAAAGCTCTAGGAGGAGTTTCATATAGAAATTTTAGTCTCGGAATAATAATAATAACTAGATTAAAAAGTTCGTCGAGACAAACTTTAAGTTGGCTTGAGAAAGTTTGTACTGGAAAGTTTGAAGTTTAAAGTAGTTTGAAGTTTAATTTAGTTTAAAGTTTAATTTAGTTTAAAGTTTAAATTAGTCTAAAGTTTATATTAGTTTGAAGTTTAAATTAGTTTAAAGTTTAAATTAGTCTAAAGTTTAAATTAGTTTGAAGTAAATTAGTTTAAAGTTTAAAGTAGTTTAAAGTTTAAATTAGTTTGAAGTTAAAATTAGCTTAAAGTTTTAATTAGTTTAAAGTTTAAAGTAGTTTAAAGTTAAAAAGTTGTTGGGGGTTTTCTAGTGGGTTGCTAAGGTGTTCTGGGTGGTTGCTAGGCGGTTGCTAGGGTGTTCTGGGTGGTTGCTATGGTGTTGCTATGCGGTTGCTAAGGTTTTTGGGTGGTTGTTAGGGTGTTCTGGGTTGTTGCTAGGGTGTTGCTTGGTGGTTGCTAGGGTGTTTTGGGTGGTTGCTAGGGTGTTTTGGATGGTTGCTAGGTGGTTGCTAGGGTGTTCTGGGTGGTTGCTATGGTGTTGCTAGGCGGTTGCTAAGGTATTTTTGGTGGTTGCTAGGGTTTTCTGGGTGGTTGCTAGGGTGTTCTGGGTGGTTGTTAGGGTGTTGCTAAGCGGTTGCTAGGGTATTTTTGGTGGTTGCTAGGGTGTTGCTAGGCAGTTGCTAAGGTATGTTGGTGGTTGCTAGGCGGTTGCTAGGGTGTTCTGGGTGGTTGCTATGGTGTTGCTAGGCGGTTGCTAAGGTATTTTGGGTGGTTGCTAGGGTGTTGCTGGGCGGTTGCTATGGTGTTGCTAGGCGGTTGCTAAGGTATTTTTGGTGGTTGCTAGGGTTTTCTGGGTGGTTGCTAGGGTGTTCTGGGTGGTTGTTAGGGTGTTGCTAAGCGGTTGCTAGGGTATTTTTGGTGGTTGCTAGGGTGTTGCTAGGCAGTTGCTAAGGTATGTTGGTGGTTGCTAGGCGGTTGCTAGGGTGTTCTGGGTGGTTGCTATGGTGTTGCTAGGCGGTTGCTAAGGTATTTTGGGTGGTTGCTAGGGTGTTGCTGGGCGGTTGCTAGGGTGTTCTGGGTGGTTGCTAGGGTGTTGCTAGGCAGTTGCTAGGGTATTCTGGGTGGTTGCTAGGGTGTTCTGGGTGGTTGCTAGGCGGTTGCTAGGGTGTTTTAGGTGGTTGCTAGGCGGTTGCTAGGGTGTTCTGGGTGGTTGCTATGCTGTTGCTAGGCGGTTGCTAGGGTATTCTGGGTGGTTGCTAGGCAGTTGCTAGGGTGTTTTGGGTGGTTGCTATGGTGTTGCTAGGCGGTTGCTTGGGTATTCTGGGTGGTTGCTAGGCGGTTGCTAGGGTGTTTTGGGTGGTTGCTATGGTGTTGCTAGGCGGTTGCTAGGGTGTTCTGGGTGGTTGCTATGCTGTTGCTAGGCGGTTGCTAGGGTATTCTGGGTGGTTGCTATGGTGTTGCTAGGCGGTTGCTAGGGTATTCTGAGTGGTTGCTATGCTGTTGCTAGGCGCTTGCTAGGGTATTCTGGGTGGTTGCTAGGCGGTTGCTAGGGTGTTCTGGGTGGTTGCTAGGCGGTTGCTAGGGTGTTTTGGTGGTTGCTATGGTGATGCTAGGCGGTTACTAAGGTATTCTGGGTGGTTGCTAGGCGGTTTCTAGGGTGTTCTGGGTGGTTGCTATGGTGTTGCTAGGCGGTTACTAAGGTATTCTGGGTGGTTGCTAGGCGGTTGCTAGGGTGTTCTGGGCTGTTGCTATGGTGTTACTAGGTGGTTGGTAGTTGTCACAGATGGTTACTGTGGAGTCTTTACAGAGTTCTTAGCATGATCTTGGCATGATATAGCACTTAACTAATCGCTATTAGCATGTAGCTATTTACTGCTAGCATGTGTAGCATGTTGGAAGTGCTGTTTGCTAGCATGAGTCAAAAGAGCCAAACCTCATCTCTATACAATGTTCTGATACAGAGATATAGGTCTTGCAAAACGGTTGCTAGGGTACTCAAGTTTGGTTGCTATGGAGTTGCTTGGGAGCTGGAAGCTTTAAACTTAAGAAGTTTAAAGTGGTTTGAAGTTTAAAGTAGTTTACGAGTTTTTGAGTTTTGAGTTTATAAGTTTAAATGAGTTTAGAGTTTAAGTTTAAATGAGTTTAGAGTGAGTGTGTGTGTGTGTGTGTGTGTGTGTGTGTGTGTGTGTGTGTGTGTGTGTGTGTGTGTGTGTTCACACACACACACACACACACACACACACACTCAGAGTTTATGAGTTTAGAGTTTATAAGTGTATAAATGCATGAGTTTATAAGTGTACAAGTTTTTGAGTTTAGTTTATAAGTTTAATTGAGTTTTGAGTTTATAAGTTTAAATGAGTTTAGAGTTTATATGTGTAAATGAGTTTAAAGAGTTCAGAGTTTATTAATTTATGAGTTTAAGAGTTCATAAGTCTATGAATTCATGAGTTTATAAGTTAATTAGTTTATAAGTGTATGAGTTTAGAGTTCATTAGTTTAAATGTGTCTCAATGGCTCTTATAGTATATAGAATGGCAGTTTGGTTTAGTCTTCAAGGTGTTTAGATTTAAATTTTTGTCGGTTGGTGAGTTTGAATCTAAATTTGAATTTTTTAGAACTCCCCAATGCAAGTCAATGGGAGTTTTTCCGAGTTTTGATCGTCATTTTTAGGAAAACCGTAAGTCCGATCAGTCTGAAAAGATATAGCACACTTGGTCAGATCAGTTTGAGTGTCTGAGCCGAGTTTGGAGTATGTAGAGTTAAAGCTCTAGGAGGAGTTTCATATAGAAATTTTAGTCTCGGAATAATAATAATAATAATAATAATAAGTTTAAATAGGATTTCAGTAAGTTGGCTCTCTCAAGCCAACTTAACTAGATGCAAAAGTTCGTCGAGACAAACTTTAAGTTGGCTTGAGAAAGTTTGTACTGGAAAGTTTGAAGTTTAAAGTAGTTTGAAGATTAAAGTGGTTTGAAGTTTAATTTAGTTTAAAGTTTAATTTAGTTTAAAGTTTAAATGAGTCTAAAGTTTAAATTAGTTTGAAGTTTAAATTAGTTTAAAGTTTAAATTAGTCTAAAGTTTAAATTAGTTTGAAGTAAATTACTTTAAAGTTGAAAGTAGTTTAAAGTTAAAATTAGTTTGAAGTTTAAATTAGCTTAAAGTTTGAATTAGTTTAAAGTTGAAAGTAGTTTAAAGTTAAAAAGTTGTTGGGGGTTTTCTAGTGGGTTGCTAAGGTGTTCTGGGTGGTTGCTAGGCGGTTGCTAGGGTGTTCTGGGTGGTTGCTATGGTGTTGCTAGGCGGTTGCTAAGGTATTTTGGCTGGTTGCTAGGGTGTTCGGGGTGGTTGCTAGGGTATTCTGGTTGGTTGCTATGGTGTTGCTAGGGTGTTGCTAAGCGGTTGCTAGGGTATTTTGGGTGGTTGCTATGGTGTTGCTAGGCGGTTGCTAAGGTATTTTGGCTGGTTGCTAGGGTGTTCGGGGTGGTTGCTAGGCGGTTGCTAGGGTGTTCTGGGTGGTTGCTATGGTGTTGCTAGGTGGTTGCTAGGGTGTTCTGGGTGGTTGCTATGGTGTTGCTAGGGTATTCTTGGTGGTTGCTAGGCGGTTGCTAGGGTGTTCTGGTTGGTTGCTATGGTGTTGCTAGGCGGTTGCTAGGGTATTCTGGGTGGTTGCTAGGTGGTTGCTAGGTGGTTGCTAGGGTGTTTTGGGTGGTTGCTAGGCGGTTGCTAGGGTGTTCTGGGTGGTTGCTATGGTGTTGCTAGGCGGTTGCTAGGGTGTTCTGGGTGGTTGCTATGGTGTTGCTAGGCGGTTGCTAGGGTATTCTTGGTGGTTGCTAGGCGGTTGCTAGGGTGTTCTGGTTGGTTGCTATGGTGTTGCTAGGCGGTTGCTAGGGTATTCTGGGTGGTTGCTAGGTGGTTGCTAGGGTGTTCTGGTTGGTTGCTATGGTGTTGCTAGGCGGTTGCTAGGGTATTCTGGGTGGTTGCTATGCTGTTGCTAGGGTGTTCTGGGTGGTTGCTAGGCGGTTGCTAGGGTGTTTTGGGTGGTTGCTATGGTGTTGCTAGGCGGTTGCTAGGGTATTCTGGGTGGTTGCTAGGTGGTTGCTAGGGTGTTTTGGGTGGTTGCTAGGCGGTTGCTAGGGTGTTCTGGGTGGTTGCTATGGTGTTGCTAGGCGGTTGCTAGGGTGTTCTGGGTGGTTGCTATGGTGTTGCTAGGCGGTTGCTAGGGTATTCTTGGTGGTTGCTAGGCGGTTGCTAGGGTGTTCTGGTTGGTTGCTATGGTGTTGCTAGGCGGTTGCTAGGGTATTCTGGGTGGTTGCTAGGTGGTTGCTAGGGTGTTCTGGTTGGTTGCTATGGTGTTGCTAGGCGGTTGCTAGGGTATTCTGGGTGGTTGCTATGCTGTTGCTAGGGTGTTCTGGGTGGTTGCTAGGCGGTTGCTAGGGTGTTTTGGGTGGTTGCTATGGTGTTGCTAGGCGGTTGCTAGGGTATTCTGGGTGGTTGCTAGGCGGTTGCTAGGGTGTTCTGGGTGGTTGCTATGGTGTTGCTAGGCGGTTGCTAGGGTATTCTGAGTGGTTGCTAGGCGGTTGCTAGGGTGTTATGGGTGGTTGCTATGGTGTTGCTAGGCGGTTGCTAGGTATTCTGGGCGGTTGCTAGGCGGTTGCTAGGGTGTTCTGGGCGGTTGCTATGGTGTTGCTAGGTGGTTGGTAGTTGTCACAGATGGTTACTATGGAGTCTTTATAGAGTTCTTAGCATGATCTTGGCATGATATAGCACTTAACTAATCGCTATTAGCATGTAGCTATTCACTGCTAGCATGTGTAGCATGTTGGAAGTGCTGTTTGCTAGCATGAGTCAAAAGAGCCAAACCTCATCTCTATACGATGTTCTGATACAGAGATATAGGTCTTGCAAAACGGTTGCTAGGGTACTCAAGTTTGGTTGCTATGGAGTTGCTTGGGAGCTGGAAGCTTTAAACTTAAGAAGTTTAAAGTGGTTTGAAGTTTAAAGTAGTTTACGAGTTTTGAGTTTATAAGTTTAAATGAGTTTAGAGTTTAAGTTTAAATGAGTTTAGTGTGTGTGTGTGTGTGTGTGTGTGTGTGTGTGTGTGTGTGTGTCACACACACACACACACACACACTCAGAGTTTATGAGTTTAGAGTTTATAAGTGTATAAATTGATGAGTTTATAAGTGTTAGAGTTTTTGAGTTTAGAGTTTATAAGTTTTAAATGAGTTTAGAGTTTATAAGTTTAAATGAGTTTAAGAGTTCAGAGTTTATTAATTTATGAGTTTAAGAGTTCATAAGTCTATGAATTCATGAGTTTATAAGTTAATTAGTTAATAAGTGTATGAGTTTAGAGTTCATTAGTTTAAATGAGTCTCAATGGCTAATATAGTATATAGAACGGCAGTTTGGTTTAGTCTTCAAGGTATTTTGATTTGAATTTTCGTCGGTTGGTCAGTTTGAATCTGGATTTGAATTTTTTAGAACTCCCCAATGCAAGTCAATGGGAGTTTTTCCGAGTTTTGATCGTCATTTTTAGGAAAACCGTAAGTCCGATCAGTCTGAAAAGATATAGCACACTTGGTCAGATCAGTTTGAGTGTCTGAGCCGAGTTTGGAGTATGTGGAGTTAAAGCTCTAGGAGGAGTTTCATATAGAAATTTTAGTCTCGGAATAATAATAATAACTAGATTAAAAAGTTCGTCGAGACAAACTTTAAGTTGGCTTGAGAAAGTTTGTACTGGAAAGTTTGAAGTTTAAAGTAGTTTGAAGATTAAAGTAGTTTGAAGTTTAATTTAGTTTAAAGTTTAATTTAGTTTAAAGTTTAATTTAGTTTAAAGTTTAAATTAGTCTAAAGTTTAAATTAGTTTGAAGTTTAAATTAGTTTAAAGTTTAAATTAGTCTAAAGTTTAAATTAGTTTGAAGTAAATTACTTTAAAGTTGAAAGTAGTTTAAAGTTTAAATTAGTTTGAAGTTTAAATTAGCTTAAAGTTTTAATTAGTTTAAAGTTTAAAGTAGTTTAAAGTTAAAAAGTTGTTGGGGGTTTTCTAGTGGGTTGCTAAGGTGTTCTGGGTGGTTGCTAGGCGGTTGCTAGGGTGTTCTGGGTGGTTGCTATGGTGTTGCTAGGCGGTTGCTAAGGTATTTTGGCTGGTTGCTAGGGTGTTCGGGGTGGTTGCTAGGGTATTCTGGTTGGTTGCTATGGTGTTGCTAGGGTGTTGCTAAGCGGTTGCTAGGGTATTTTGGGTGGTTGCTATGGTGTTGCTAGGCGGTTGCTAAGGTATTTTGGCTGGTTGCTAGGGTGTTCGGGGTGGTTGCTAGGCGGTTGCTAGGGTGTTCTGGGTGGTTGCTATGGTGTTGCTAGGCGGTTGCTAGGGTGTTCTGGGTGGTTGCTATGGTGTTGCTAGGTGGTTGCTAGGGTATTCTTGGTGGTTGCTAGGCGGTTGCTAGGGTGTTCTGGTTGGTTGCTATGGTGTTGCCAGGCGGTTGCTAGGGTATTCTGGGTGGTTGCTAGGTGGTTGCTAGGGTGTTTTGGGTGGTTGCTAGGTGGTTGCTAGGGTGTTCTGGGTGGTTGCTATGGTGTTGCTAGGCGGTTGCTAGGGTGTTCTGGGTGGTTGCTATGGTGTTGCTAGGCGGTTGCTAGGGTATTCTTGGTGGTTGCTAGGCGGTTGCTAGGGTGTTCTGGTTGGTTGCTATGGTGTTGCTAGGCGGTTGCTAAGGTATTCTGGGTGGTTGCTAGGTGGTTGCTAGGGTGTTCTGGTTGGTTGCTATGGTGTTGCTAGGCGGTTGCTAAGGTATTTTGGCTGGTTGCTAGGGTGTTCGGGGTGGTTGCTAGGCGGTTGCTAGGGTGTTCTGGGTGGTTGCTATGGTGTTGCTAGGCGGTTGCTAGGGTGTTCTGGGTGGTTGCTATGGTGTTGCTAGGTGGTTGCTAGGGTATTCTTGGTGGTTGCTAGGCGGTTGCTAGGGTGTTCTGGTTGGTTGCTATGGTGTTGCCAGGCGGTTGCTAGGGTATTCTGGGTGGTTGCTAGGTGGTTGCTAGGGTGTTTTGGGTGGTTGCTAGGTGGTTGCTAGGGTGTTCTGGGTGGTTGCTATGGTGTTGCTAGGCGGTTGCTAGGGTGTTCTGGGTGGTTGCTATGGTGTTGCTAGGCGGTTGCTAGGGTATTCTTGGTGGTTGCTAGGCGGTTGCTAGGGTGTTCTGGTTGGTTGCTATGGTGTTGCTAGGCGGTTGCTAAGGTATTCTGGGTGGTTGCTAGGTGGTTGCTAGGGTGTTCTGGTTGGTTGCTATGGTGTTGCTAGGCGGTTGCTAGGGTATTCTGGGTGGTTGGTAGGCGGTTGCTAGGGTGTTCTGAGTGGTTGCTATGCTGTTGCTAGGGTGTTCTGGGTGGTTGCTAGGCGGTTGCTAGGGTGTTTTGGGTGGTTGCTATGGTGTTGCTAGGCGGTTGCTAGGGTATTCTGGGTGGTTGCTAGGCGGTTGCTAGGGTGTTCTGGGTGGTTGCTATGGTGTTGCTAGGCGGTTGCTAGGGTATTCTGAGTGGTTGCTAGGCGGTTGCTAGGGTGTTCTGGGTGGTTGCTATGGTGTTGCTAGGCGGTTGCTAGGTATTCTGGGCGGTTGCTAGGTGGTTGCTAGGGTGTTCTGGGCGGTTGCTATGGTATTGCTAGGTGGTTGGTAGTTGTCACAGATGGTTACTATGGAGTCTTTATAGAGTTCTTAGCATGATCTTGGCATGATATAGCACTTAACTAATCGCTATTAGCATGTAGCTATTCACTGCTAGCATGTGTAGCATGTTGGAAGTGCTGTTTGCTAGCATGAGTCAAAAGAGCCAAACCTCATCTCTATACGATGTTCTGATACAGAGATATAGGTCTTGCAAAACGGTTGCTAGGGTACTCAAGTTTGGTTGCTATGGAGTTGCTTGGGAGCTGGAAGTTTTAAACTTAAGAAGTTTAAAGTGGTTTGAAGTTTAAAGTAGTTTACAAGTAAGGAGTTTTGAGTTTACAAGTTTAAATGAGTTTAGAGTTTAAGTTTAAATGAGTTTAGAGTGTGTGTGTGTGTGTGTGTGTGTGTGTGTGTGTGTGTGTGTGTGTGTGTGTGTGTGTGTGTGTGTGTGTGTGTGTGTGTGTGTTCACACACACACACACACACACACACACACACACTCAGAGTGTATGTGTTTAGAGTTTATAAGTGTATAAATTGATGAGTTTATAAGTGTAAGAGTTTTTGAGTTTAGAGTTTATAAGTTTTAAATGAGTTTAGAGTTTATAAGTTTAAATGAGTTTAAGAGTTCAAAGTTTATTAATTTATGAGTTTAAGAGTTCATAAGTCTATGAATTCATGAGTTTATAAGTTAATTAGTTTATAAGTGTATGAGTTTAGAGTGCATTAGTTTAAATGAGTCTCAATGGCTCATATAGTATATAGAATGGCAGTTTGGTTTAGTCTTCAAGGTGTTTAGATTTAAATTTTTGTCGGTTTGAATTTTTTAGAACTCCCAATGTAAGTCAATGGGAGTTTTTGAATGAGTTTTTTCGAGTTTTGATCGTCATTTTTAGGAAAACCGTAAGTCCGATCAGTCTGAAAAGATATAGCACACCGAGTCAGATCAGTTTGAGTGTCTGTGCCGAGTTTGGAGTATGTGGAGTTAAAGCTCTAGGAGGAGTTTGAGTTGTAAATTTTTGCGCTCAGAAGAATAATAATAATAATAATAATAATAAGTTTAAATAGGATTTCAATATGTTGGCTCTCTCAAGCCAACTTAATAAGTTTAAATAGGATTTCAGTAAGTTGGCTCTCTCAAGCCAACTTAATAAGTTTAAATAGGATTTCAGTAAGTTGGCTCTCTCAAGCCAACTTAATAAGTTTAAATAGGATTTCAGTAAGTTGGCTCTCTCAAGCCAACTTAACTAGAATGTACATTTCCTGAAGAAAATGTGAAGTGGTGCTTGCAGTGGCAAAACTCTCCACTTGGTTGCTATGGTGTTGTACATGATTGCATTCGAGCCAACAACTATGTCTGTACGATGTTGTGGAGCTGAAATATGGCTTCTATATGTTGCAATATGGTTGCTAGGTGGCTCTAAACGGTTGCTAGGGTGTGAATTCAGTTACCATGGTGATAGTTACAGACTGTTTCCCAACCAAAACAAAACAGCCAAACCCCATCTCTATACGATGTTCTGACGCAGAGACATGGGTCTTGATAAACGGTTGTTAGGGTCCTCTGTTTGGTTGCTAAGGAGTGGCTTGGCAGCTGCCAATCATGAAACTCCAAAGGCTGCTTGTCAGTATGAATGATTCAAACCAAATCCCATGCCTCTGTGACATTCAGAATGGAAGATATCCCTCTTTGGATTCGGTTGCTAGGGTACTCTGTTTGGTTGCCATGGAGTTGCTTGGCAGCTGCCAATGATGAAACTGCAAAGGCTTCTTGTCACTGTGAATGATATAAACCAACTCACATGCCTCTGTGACATTCAGAATGGAAGATATCCCTCTTTAGATTTTGGTTGCTAGGGTTCTCTGTTTGGTTGCTATGGATTTGCTTGACAGCTGCCAATGATGAAACTGCAAAGGCTTCTTGTCACTATGAATGATATAAACCAACTCCCATGCCTCTGTGACTTTCAGAATGGAAGATATCCCTCTTTGTATTTTGGTTGCTAGGGTTCTCTGTTTGGTTGCTATGGATTTGCTTGACAGCTGCCAATGATGAAACTGCAAAGTCTGCTTGTCAGTATGAATGATATAAACCAACTCCCATGCCTCTGTGACATTCAGAATGGAAGATATCCCTCTATGGTTTTGGCTGCTAAGGTGCTCGACAATGGTTGCTAAGGAGTGGCTTGGCAGCTGCCAATGATGAAACTGCAAAGGCTTCTTGTCACTATGAATGATATAATCCAACTCCCATGCCTCTGTGACATTCAGAATGGAAGATATCCCTCTTTGGATTTTGGTTGCTAGGGTTGTCTGTTTGGTTGCTATGGAGTTGATTGGCAGCTGCTAATGATGAAACTGCAAAGGCTTCTTGTCAGTATTAATGATATAAACCAACCCCCATCTCTATACGATGTTCTGACGCAGAGATATAGGTCTTGCAAAACGGTTGCTAGGGAACTCTGTTTGGTTGTTAGGGAGTGGCTTGGCAGCTGCCAATCATGAAACCCCAAAGGCTTCTTGTCACTATAAATGATATAAACCAACCCCCATCTCTATACAATGTTCTGATACAGAGATAGAGGTATTGCTAAATAGTTGCTAGGGTACTCTGTTTGGTTGCTATGGAGTGGTTTGGCAGCTGCCAATGATGAAACTCCAAAGGCTGCTTGTCAGTATGTAGGGTATAAACCAGCTCCCATGCCTCTGTGACATTCAGAATAGAAGATATCCCTCTTTGGAATTTGGTTGCTAGGGTACTCTGTTTGGTTGCTATGGAGTTACTTGACAGCTGCCAATGATGAAACTGCAAAGGCTTCTTGTCACTATGAATGATATAAACCAACTCCCATGCCTCTGTGACATTCAGAATGGAAGATATTCCTCTAGGATTTTGGTTGCTAAGGTGCTCGACAATGATTGCTAGGGAGGGGCTAGGAAGAGTGAAGGTGATTCATGATTGGCTGTTTGCTGCCCCAAGTCAAACGAGACCACCCTCAAGTTTCTATGACAATTCAGTCCGGAGATATCCCTTTGAACTCTTTCAATGGAAGTCTATGGGACTTGTTGCTAAGGTGCTCTAAATGGTTGCTAGGGCGTGGCTTGATAGCTTCACAATGATCCTGAGAGACTGATTGGTCGTCTGAATAAAATGAGCCCACCCCCTTGTCTCTATGACACTGTGATCCAGAGCTACGTTCATTACAAAATCCCTATGCAATTTACCATAGTAGGAAAAGCATGTGTGTTTCACGGGACATTCCTTCCCCATAGTAAGTCAATGGGGCAACTTTGGGACGCTCCTGCCCCCCAGGGGTGCAACTTTTACCCCATTGTGAGGTATGTTCTTACAGAGCCTGTCAACCTCTTCAAATGTGGCAAATCACACGTTTCTGCGAAATCCTCGCTCCGAGTGCTCAAAGTTCGTTGCAATGTTAAGTCAATGGAACTTTTTGGGCCGCTTTTTCGACCCTGGGGTGAACACCGCACCCCCGATCGCTTATAAAAGTCATAGCACACCTCTCCTCAATAAGCCGGTCGATTTGACACCTCATTCATGGGTCTGTGACAAACGGTGCGGGGCGAGTTACGCGCCAAACTTTTGTGTGGAAGAATAATAATAAAAAGAATAATAAGTATGAGCAATAACAATAGTGATGCCTTGCTTTCAGCAAGCACCACTAACTAGATTAAAAAGTTCGTCGAGACAAACTTTAAGTTGGCTTGAGAAAGCTGGACCAGAAAGTTTGAAGAAGTTTAAAGTAATTTGGAGTTTAAAGTAGTTTGAACTTTAAATTAGTTAGAAGTTTAAAATAGTTTAAAGTTTAAAATAGTTTGAAGCTTAATTTAGTTTAAAGTTTAAAATAATCTAAAGTTTAAATTAGTTTGAAGTTTAAATTAGTTTAAAGTTTAAATTAGTTTAAATTTTAAATTAGTTTAAAGTTTAAATTAGTTTAATGTTTAAATTAGTTTAAAGTTTAAATTAGTTTAATGTTTAAATTAGTTTAAAGTTTGAATTAGTTTAAAGTTTAAATTAGTTTAAATTTTAAATTAGTTTAAAGTTTAAATTAGTTTAATGTTTAAATTAGTTTAAAGTTTAAAGTATTTTAAAGTTAAAAAGTTGTTGGGGGTTTTCTAGTGGGTTGCTAAGGTGTTCTGGGTGGTTGCTAGGCGGTTGCAAGGGTATTCTGGGTGGTTGCTAGGCGGTTGCTAGGGTGTTCTGGGTGGTTGCTATGGTGTTGCTAGGCGGTTGCTAAGGTATTCTGGGTGGTTGTTATGCAGTTGCTAGGGTGTTCTGAGTGGTTGCTATGCTGTTGCTAAGGTGTTCTAGGTGGTTGCTAGGCGGTTGCTAGGGTGTTCTGGGTGGTTGCTATGGTGTTTCTAGGCGGTTGCTAGGGTATTCTGG
The DNA here is from genome assembly GCF_964197995.2 of Scardinius erythrophthalmus. Lineage (NCBI taxonomy): Eukaryota > Metazoa > Chordata > Actinopteri > Cypriniformes > Leuciscidae > Scardinius > Scardinius erythrophthalmus. Next base: position 69,715,898 of record NC_138221.1, on the reverse strand, counting down.
GTGGTTGCTAGGTGGTTGCTAGGGTGTTCTGGGTGGTTGCTATGGTGTTGCTAGGCGGTTGCTAGGGTGTTCTGGGTGGTTGCTATGATGTTGCTAGGCGGTTGCTAAGGTATTCTGGGCGGTTGCTAGGCAGTTGCTAGGGTGTTCTGGGCGGTTGCTATGGTGTTGCTAGGTGGTTGGTAGTTGTCACAGATGGTTACTATGGAGTTTTTATAGAGTCCTTAGCATGATCTTGGTATGATTTAGCACTTAACTAATTGATATTAGCATGTAGCTATTCACTGCTAGCATGTGTAGCATGTTGGAAGTGCTGTTTGCTAGCATGAGTCAAAAGAGCCAAACCTCATCTCTATACGATGTTCTGATACTGAGATATAGGTCTTGCAAAACGGTTGCTAGGGTACTCAAGTTTGGTTGCTATGGAGTTGCTTGGGAGCTTGAAGCTTTAAACTTAAGTTTAAAGTGGTTTGAAGTTTAAAGTAGTTTACGAGTTTTGAGTTTACAAGTTTAAATGAGTTTAGAGTTTAAATGAGTTTAGTGTGTGTGTGTGTGTGTGTGTGTGTGTGTGTGTGTGTGTATACACACACACACACACACACACACACACAGACAGAGTTTATGAGTTTAGAGTTTATAAGTGTATAAATGGATGAGTTTATAAGTGTAAGAGTTTTTGAGTTTAGAGTTTAGAAGTTTTAAATGAGTTTAGAGTTTATAAGTTTAAATGAGTTTAGAGTTTATAAGTTTAAATGAGTTTATGAGTTCAGAGTTTATTAATTTATGAGTTTAAGAGGTCATAAGTCTATGAATTCATGAGTTTATAAGTTAATTAGTTTATAAGTGTATGAGTTTAGAGTGCATTAGTTTAAATTAGTCTCAATGGCTCATATAGTATATAGAATGGCAGTTTGGTTTAGTCTTCAAGGTGTTTAGATTTAAATTTTTGTCGGTTTGAATTTTTTAGAACTCCCAATGTAAGTCAATGGGAGTTTTTGAATGAGTTTTTCCGAGTTTTGATCGTCATTTTTAGGAAAACCGTAAGTCCGATCAGTCTGAAAAGATATAGCACACCGAGTCAGATCAGTTTGAGTGTCTGTGCCGAGTTTGGAGTATGTGGAGTTAAAGCTCTAGGAGGAGTTTGAGTTGTAAATTTTTACGCTCAGAAGAATAATAATAATAATAATAACTAGATTAAAAAGTTCGTCGAGACAAACTTTAAGTTGGCTTGAGAAAGTTTGTACTGGAAAGTTTGAAGTTTAAAGTAGTTTGAAGATTAAAGTAGTTTGAAGTTTAATTTAGTTTAAAGTTTAAATTAGTCTAAAGTTTAAATTAGTTTGAAGTAAATTAGTTTAAAGTTGAAAGTAGTTTAAAGTTTAAATTAGTTTGAAGTTTAAATTAGCTTAAAGTTTTAATTAGTTTAAAGTTTAAAGTAGTTTAAAGTTAAAAAGTTGTTGGGGGTTTTCTAGTGGGTTGCTAAGGTGTTCTGGGTGGTTGCTAGGCGGTTGCTAGGGTGTTCTGGGTGGTTGCTATGGTGTTTCTAGGCGGTTGCTAAGGTATTTTGGCTGGTTGCTAGGGTGTTCTGGGTGGTTGCTATGGTGTTGCTAGGTGGTTGCTAAGGTATTTTGGGTGGTTGCTAGGGTGTTCTGGGTGGTTGCTATGCTGTTGCTAGGTGGTAGCTAAGGTATTCTGGTTGGTTGCTAGGGTGTTGCTAAGCGGTTGCTAGGGTATTTTGGGTGGTTGCTATGGTGTTGCTAGGTGGTTGCTAAGGTATTTTGGCTAGTTGCTAGGGTGTTCGGGGTGGTTGCTATGGTGTTGCTAGGTGGTTGCTAGGGTGTTCTGGGTGGTTGCTATGGTGTTGCTAGGTGGTTGCTAGGGTATTCTGGTTGGTTGCTAGGCGGTTGCTAGGGTGTTCTGGGTGGTTGCTAGGGTGTTGCTAAGCGGTTGCTAGGGTATTTTGGGTGGTTGCTAGGGTGTTGCTAGGTGGTTGCTAAGGTATTTTGGGTGGTTGCTAGGGTGTTCTGGGTGGTTGCTATGGTGTTGCTAGGTGGTTGCTAAGGTATTTTGGGTGGTTGCTAGGGTGTTGCTAGGCGGTTGCTAGGGTGTTCTGGGTGGTTGCTATGCTGTTGCTAGGTGGTTGCTAGGGTATTCTGGGTGGTTGCTAGGGTGTTGCTAGGGTGTTTTGGGTGGTTGCTAGGCGGTTTCTAGGGTGTTCTGGGTGGTTGCTAGGGTGTTGCTAGATGGTTGCTAAGGTACTTTGTGTGGTTGCTAGGGTGTTCTGGGTGGTTGCTAGGCGGTTGCTAGGGTGTTCTGGGTGGTTGATAGGTTGTTGCTAGTGTGTTTTGGGTGGTTGCTATGGTGTTGCTAGGCGGTTGCTAGGGCATTCGGGGTGGTTGCTATGGTGTTACTAGGTGGTAGGTAGTTGTCACAGATGGTTACTATGGAGTTTTTATAGAGTTCTTAGAATGATTTAGCACTTAACTAATCGCTATTAGCATTTAGCTATTCACTGCTAGCATGTGTAGCATGTTGGAAGTGCTGTTTGCTAGCATGAGTCAAAAGAGCCAAACCTCATCTCTATACGATGTTCTGATACAGAGATATAGGTCTTGCAAAACGGTTGCTAGGGTACTCAAGTTTGGTTGCTATGGAGTTGCTTGGGAGCTGGAAGTTTTAAACTTAAGAAGTTTAAAGTGGTTTGAAGTTTAAAGTAGTTTACAAGTAAGGAGTTTTGAGTTTACAAGTTTAAATGAGTTTAGAGAGTGTGTGTGTGTGTGTGTGTGTGTGTGTGTGTGTGTGTGTGTGTGTGTGTGTGTGTGTGTGTGAGTGTGTGAAACACGGACACACACACACACACACACACACACACACACACACTCAGAGTTTATGAGTTTAGAGTTTATAAGTGTATAAATTGATGAGTTTATAAGTGTAAGAGTTTTTGAGTTTAGAGTTTATAAGTTTTAAATGAGTTTAGAGTTTATAAGTTTAAATGAGTTTAAGGCGAGACACTACAGGTGAATAGGGTAAAATTTTAAAATAATAGATATCACCATGAAACTTCCTCAGTTGATTACTTTCACAAGTATATAAAAAAAATGTATTACAAGTTTTAGAAATTTGTATGTTTAATTATGCAAATTAGGCATTATCTCATTAAATATGCACGATTTTGCATATATTTTCGGTAGATAGATCTGAACATATGATAAAGCCAGGTGAAAAATTATTTTTTCATTTTGTTTACACACAAGATGAAAATAAAAACTCAGAGGGATTTCAGGATATATGCTTTCATTACCTAGGGAATCAAAATATACTGTCCATAGCCATAAAAAATAGATTTTCACCATATTTTATTTGATTAAAATGTCACATAAATCAGGCCAGGAATGATTTATTAACAAATCCCTCTGAAAATATCTTCAGAATACTGCTAAGTATATAACTGGAAAGTTTGGTGTACATAGGTGCTACATAGGCTGAGATATTTCTACTGGAGAATGACAAAAACTCATTTTGAGAAAACGGCAGTTAAAGATTTAAAAAGCTCTAAATGAGAAATCGTCCTAGCTTTAAATCCCCCTTTGGACATTCACGATTGGTTACTGATAGAAAGGAAATGCCCATATTTGGGTTACATAGCGTTGTGCAGGAGACTCAGAGCTTCACAGTGATACCGGTCATGACAGACTTCAGTAAACAGACGGAGCTCGGCGTGTCGCGTTGTAATGCTAACTTCCTGGTAAATTCGGGAGAAACTTACTGCCGCAAGTAAACAAAATGTAATAAAATAACATCTTAATGTATATTTTCAACGTTTTCTTTATAACAGCTTGAAAGAACACATATTGAAGGAGTAAACTAGCCCAAAATCTCAAAATTGACCACTGCATGAAAATCTATGTTTTTGCCTGCCGTGTCTCGCCTTAAGAGTTCAAAGTTTATTAATTTATGAGTTTAAGAGTTCATAAGTCTATGAATTCATGAGTTTATAAGTTAATTAGTTTATAAGTGTATGAGTTTAGAGTGCATTAGTTTAAATTAGTCTCAATGGCTCATATAGTATATAGAATGGCAGTTTGGTTTAGTCTTCAAGGTGTTTAGATTTAAATTTTTGTCGGTTGGTGAGTTTAGAACTCCCCAATGTAAGTCAATGGGAGTTTTTGAATGAGTTTTTCCGAGTTTTGATCGTCATTTTTAGGAAAACCGTAAGTCCGATCAGTCTGAAAAGATATAGCACACTTGGTCAGATCAGTTTGAGTGTCTGAGCCGAGTTTGGAGTATGTAGAGTTAAAGCTCTAGGAGGAGTTTGAGTCAGATTTTTTTCCGTCAAGAAGAATAATAATAACTAGATTAAAAAGTTCGTCGAGACAAACTTTAAGTTGGCTTGAGAAAGCCGGACCAGAAAGTTTAAAGAAGTTTAAAATAGTTTGGAGTTTAAATTAGTTTAAAGTTTAAAGTAGTTTAAAGTTTAAATTAGTTTGAAGTTTAAAGTAGTTTAAAGTTTAAATTAGTTTAAAGTTTAAAGTAGTTTAAAGTTTAAATTAGTTTGAAGTTTAAAGTAGTTTAAAGTTTAAATTAGTTTGAAGTTTAAATTAGCTTAAAGTTTAAATTAGTTTGAAGTTTAAATTAGTTTAAAGTTTAAATTAGTTTGAAGTTTAAAGTAGTTTAAAGTTTAAATTAGGTAGTTTAAAGTTAAAAAGTTGTTGGGGGTTTTCTAGTGGGTTGCTAAGGTGTTCTCGGTGGTTGCTAGGCGGTTGCTAGGGTGTTCTGGGTGGTTGCTATTGTGTTGCTAGATGGTTGCTAAGGTATTTTGGGTGGTTGCTAGGTGGTTGCTAGGGTGTTCTGGGTGGTTGCTATGGTGTTGCTAGGCAGATGCTAAGGTATTTTGGGTGGTTGCTAGGCGGTTTCTAGGGTGTTCTGGGTGGTTGCTAGGGTGTTGCTAAGCGGTTGCTAGGGTATTTTGGGTGGTTGCTAGGGTGTTGCTAGGCGGTTGCTAGGGTGTTCTGGGTGGTTGCTAGGGTGTTGCTAAGCGGTTGCTAGGGTATTTTGGGTGGTTGCTAGGCGGTTGCTAGGGTGTTCTGGGTGGTTGCTAAGGTATTTTGGGTGGTTGCTAGGTGGTTGCTAGGGTGTTCTGGGTGGTTGCTATGGTGTTGATAGGCGGTTGCTAAGGTATTTTGGGTGGTTGCTAGGATGTTGCTAGGCGGTTGCTAGGGTGTTCTGGGTGGTTGCTATGGTGTTGCTAGGCGGTTGCTAGGGTATTCTGGGTGGTTGCTAGGCGGTTGCTAGGCGGTTGCTAGGGTGTTCTGGGTGGTTGCTAGGCGGTTGCTATGGTATTTTGGGTGGTTGCTAGGGTGTTCTGGGTGGTTGCTAGGGTGTTCTGGGTAGTTGCTAGGCGGTTGCTAGGGTGTTTTAGTGGTTGCTATGGTGTTGCTAGGCGGTTGCTAGGGTGTTCTGGGTGGTTGCTAGGGTGTTGCTAGGCGGTTGCTAGGGTATTCTGGGTGGTTGCTAGGCGGTTGCTAGGGTGTTCTGGGTGGTTGCTATGCTGTTGCTAGACGGTTGCTAGGGTATTCTGGGTGGTTGCTAAGTGGTTGCTAGGGTGTTTTGGGTGGTTGCTAGGCGGTTGCTAGGGTGTTCTGGGTGGTTGCTATGGTGTTGCTAGGCGGTTGCTAAGGTATTCTGGGTGGTTGCTAGGCAGTTGCTAGGGTGTTCTGAGTGGTTGCTATGCTGTTCTGGGGGGTTGCTATGGTGTTTCTAGGCGGTTGCTAGGGTATTCTGGGTGGTTGCTAGGCGGTTGCTAGGGTGTTCTGGGTGGTTGCTATGGTGTTGCTAGGCGGTTGCTAGGGTGTTCTGGGTGGTTGCTATGATGTTGCTAGGCGGTTGCTAAGGTATTCTGGGCGGTTGCTAGGCAGTTGCTAGGGTGTTCTGGGCGGTTGCTATGGTGTTGCTAGGTGGTTGGTAGTTGTCACAGATGGTTACTATGGAGTTTTTATAGAGTCCTTAGCATGATCTTGGTATGATTTAGCACTTAACTAAATGATATTAGCATGTAGCTATTCACTGCTAGCATGTGTAGCATGTTGGAAGTGCTGTTTGCTAGCATGAGTCAAAAGAGCCAAACCTCATCTCTATACGATGTTCTGATACTGAGATATAGGTCTTGCAAAACGGTTGCTAGGGTACTCAAGTTTGGTTGCTATGGAGTTGCTTGGGAGCTTGAAGCTTTAAACTTAAGAAGTTTAAAGTGGTTTGAAGTTTAAAGTAGTTTACGAGTTTTGAGTTTACAAGTTTAAATGAGTTTAGAGTTTAAGTTTAAATGAGTTTAGTGTGTGTGTGTGTGTGTGTGTGTGTGTGTTCACACACACACACACACACACACACACACACTCAGAGCTTATGAGTTTAGAGTTTATAAGTGTATAAATTGATGAGTTTATAAGTGTTAGAGTTTTTGAGTTTAGAGTTTATAAGTTTTAAATGAGTTTAGAGTTTATAAGTTTTAATGAGTTTAGAGTTTATAAGTTTAAATGAGTTTAAGAGTTTAAGAGTTCAGAGTTTATTAATTTATGAGTTAAAGAGTTAATAAGTCTATGAATTCATGAGTTTATAAGTTAATTAGTTTATAAGTGTATGAGTTTAGAGTTTATTAGTTTAAATTAGTCTCATTGGCTAATATAGTATATAGAACGGCAGTTTGGTTTAGTCTTCAAGGTGTTTAGATTTGAATTTTCGTCGGTTGGTGAGTTTGAATGTAAATTTGAATTTTTTAGAACTCCCCAATGTAAGTCAATGGGAGTTTTTCCGAGTTTTGATCGGCATTTTTAGGAAAACCGTAAGTCCGATCAGTCTAAAAAGATATAGCAACTAACTTCAGATCAGTTTGAGTGTCTGAGCCGAGTTTGGAGTATGTAGTGTTAAAGCTCTAGGACGAGTTTGAGTCAACAGTTTTTAACAGAAGAATAATAATAATAATAAGTTTAAGTACAATATCAGTAAGTTGGCTCTCTCAAGCCAACTTAATAATAAGTTTAAATAGGATTTCAATATGTTGGCTCTCTCAAGCCAACTTAATAATAATAATAATAAGTTTAAATAGGATTTCAATATGTTGGCTCTCTCAAGCCAACTTAATAAGTTTAAATAGGATTTCAGTAAGTTGGCTCTCTCAAGCCAACTTAATAAGTTTAAATAGGATTTCAGTAAGTTGGCTCTCTCAAGCCAACTTAATGAGGTCCGTGCGTTCGGTCTTAAAGGTGCAGCAGTTTAATTAATCTGCTGCTGTGTTTTAATGTTAATCAAACAAAGGACAAATAAATTACTCACTGCTCTTGACTAAATAGGCTACCTTTTTTTAACTTTACAAAAATATTCATCTATATTTAATTTATACAGTAATGAATATGCAGTGCATTAAATATATATTTGATGAACAAATTGAGTTTAAATTTAATAAACAACTAATATGATTGATATTCTTTTGGTTTCTCTACCAATATATTTAAAAATTACAAATGCATTAATGAAAAATTTATTGAAAATTAAAAATACAGGTATCGGTTACGGTATCGGTATCGGCGAGTACCAAAAATGAAAGTATCGGTATCGGACTCGGTCTGGAAAAAGTGGTATCGGTGCATCCCTACTTCTAATAATGTTATGATTTTAGTTACATTTACACTTTAGTCATACGTTTACAAAACACCTTGCAGAATGTAACAGAACGTTATAGAAATAGTTATTTTTATTTATTTTTTTAATAAGAAGGATCATAAAAACATTGATTCTATTTAGTACTGCCCTTAAAAAGCTTTTTCACATAACAGATGTTCAATAGCCAAGTCCACAAGACAAAATACAAACACAAATACAAGACAAATTACATAGGCTTGATTTTTAATATTGTGTCATTACCTGAATGATCCACAACTGTTTTTTTGTTTTGTTTTTTGTAATGGTTGTGCATGAGTCCCTTGTTTGTCCCGAACAGTTAAACTGCCCAATGGTTTTTAGTAAAAATCCCTCAGCTCCTGCACATTCTTTGCTTTTCCAGCCTCTTCTGCATATTGACTCCTTACTAGCAGTGACAATGATTGAGAGATCCATTTATTCACACTGGTGACAACTTTTTACGAGTATCCTCAAAATATAAGAGCAGTCTTATGATGAACGTGAAGAGATGTGAGAGAATGAGGCGTGTGTGAGATCGGCGTCTCTGTCAGCAGCGGCTGGTCTTAAAGAGACAGCAGCCAATAAAGCTTTCTGTCAGTAAAGTTAATCAAAGAACAAAAAGAACAGAGACAATTACTCACTGCTCTTGACTAAACAACATGTTTAGCTTTAAGAAGGATTAGTCTATATTTAATTTATAATTTATGCAGTGCAGACTGTTTGATAACTGGGCACTGGTAAATATGACTTTTATTTTTTACAATTCTATTATTGAGTCAAATAACAAGTTTGCAAATATGTCAATATTTATTTTATTTATTTTAATTTGAAAACAATGCATTTAGTTGTTGTTGCTAGTTTGAGTCGAGAAATACACATTTCAGCATTATCACTAATCTGTGTGTGCATTTTACTTGAGAACCAAGCAAGTTGACTCATGAAACCATTTATTTATTATATCGCAATCGCATATCGCAATAGCAATATTGAGCACAATAATCGCAATATGACATTTTCCCCAAATCCCACACCTGGTGTGTGTGTGTGTGTGTATGTGTGTGTGTGTGTGTGTGTGTGTGTGTGTGTGTGCGTGTGTTCCTTTTTGAGAGTGTGGTTGTCAGGTGGGGTAGGGGGGCCCATGAGCTTCAGTGCCCAGGGGCCCCTGGGGGTACTAATCCGGCTCTGATGTCAATAATTAGTTATAAAACAGATAGTTCTGGACCTTGATTCTGAATGGTTGAGCCGTGTTCTAAACCGTAGTAAATTACTCTACAAGGACTCAAGCCGCCCAAGCAACATAACGTTTTCGGTGCTCTTATCACGGTTACAGTACCATAGCATTAAGGCCCGGACTAGTAGGCTCACAGACTTCTGCTCAATCCTGTTCCTGGAGTACCCACAGCACTGCACATTTTCAAATTCAACTCATCAGCTAGTTAGTAAAGACTCCAAGACCTCTAATATGTGTGTTAGATAAGAGAGACATCAAACATGTACATGAAAACCACTGACCTAAATCAAGATATTTCTTATTTTAATACATCATCACCACAACTAGATACATGAGGTAACCTCATTTTAAAAGTGTGATTTCTAGACCAGGAAAATTTATATATTTTTTCTAAAAATGCTTAATCCTTATCCAGTAAATTATGAAAAATGGAAAAGTCATGTAAATTCATTGGTTGAAAAGATATTCAGCTTATGATTACAAATTAAAATAATTATTTTAAGTATTTTAATCTGTAGACACTTCAAATTTATGTAAATAAAAAAGTAATTAAAGTGCATTCAGCTAAACTATTAGCCTACATGAGATGTATTATGTTCATATTTCAAATTAGTTGATATTATGTTCATTTTTTCACACTCACAGAGCTTTTCTGCAGTTCCTCAGAGCAGGTAACAATCTCCTTTGACCCTCTTGTGATGATGTGATGCTGTACTTTTTAAGGTCAAACTCATTCATCACCTTTTCTGACATCAAGATCATGTTTGCCAAAGTTGAACATTGTGCAAGAGAAAGGTTTTGTTTACTTGTTCGAGATTGTAAAAATGCCTGCATTTCGTCAACAAGAGAACTATCCTTCATCTCAATCAAGCAGTGACACAGATTCATCCATCTTTCAGGGCTGACACTGTCTTCTGGACTTTCTGTGTTTTCGTGTATTTTAAGGTTTTGGATTATTTTCTTGATGCTCTTTGGGTTGTTCTTTGTGTGAATCAGCAGATCCTGTAAGAGTCTCTGATTGGACTCCAGCGAGATGCCATGAAGGAATCGAAGGAAAAGATCTAGGTGTCCATTTTTACTCTTCAAGGCTTTATTCATTACTCCCTTCAGAAACACATCCAGAGAAACAGTCTTACTTAAGAAAAACTTGAAAGTTCTGGACTTTCCTGTGAGGAACATTTTCATAACTTCACTCTTCTTGTGTAAATAGCAGAAAAACACATACAGTGCTGCAAAAAACTCCTGAAAGCTGAGATGTACAAAGCTGTAAACCTTCCTGTGATAAATCACAGATTCCTCCCTAAAGATCTCAGTGCAAATCCCAGAATACACTGAGGCGTCAGTGACGTCTATGCCGCTCTCAATCAGGTCCTCCTCATAGAACATCACATTGCCCTTCATCAGCTGATTGAAAGCCAGTTCAGCAAGTTTCACAATCACTCCTCTGTTGGACTGCAGGAGCTTCTCTGGATCTCTCTCTTCATACTTCTGGTTCCTCATACTAGTCTGAATGAGGAGGAAGTGTATGTACATTTCAGTCAGAGTTTGAGGGATTTCTGCACTGAGATCTTGTTTCAGGATGTTTTGAAGCACAGTGGCTGAGATCCAGCAGAAGACAGGTATGTGGCACATGATGTGGAGGCTTCTTGCTCTTCTGATGTGTGAGATGATTCTGCTGGCTTGATGCTTATCACTGATTCTCTTCCTGAAATATTCCTCCTTCTGAGGGTCATTGAATCCCTGAATTTCTGTCACACGGTTGATGTATTTGGAGGGGATCTGATTGGCTGCTGCTGGTCTGGTGGTGATCCAGATGAGAGCAGAGGGAAGCAGATCTCCTTTCATGAGGTTTGACATCAACACACCCACTGATGAAGACTCAGTCACATCAGAAACTTTCTCACTGTCTGAAAACATCAGTGTAATTCTGCTTTCATCCAGACCATCAAAGATCAACACAACTGTACATTCATCATAAATCTTTGAGTCCAGATCTTGAAGTTCAGGATGAAAGTCAAGCAGAAGTCTGTGAAGACTGTACTGGTGATCTTTAATCAAGTTCAGCTCTCTAAATGGAAGAACAAACATGAAATCTACATCCTGATTGGCTTTTCCCTCGGCCCAGTCCAGAATGAACTTCTGCACAGAGACGGTTTTTCCAATTCCAGCGATGCCTTTAGTAAGAACAGTCCTGATTTTGTCCTTCTCTCTTCTCTTCTCCTCATGTTCAGGTGAAGGGTCAAAGATGTCATTGCAGTTGATTGGAGTGTCTTGGAGGGTCTTGTAACTTTTCTCCATCTGTAGCACCTCATGTTCTTCATTCACTCCTTCACTCTCTCCCTCTATGATGTACAGCTGTGTGTAAATCCTGTTCAGGAGGGTCTGATTCTCTTGTAGTTTGATTCCCTCAAATAAGCTCTCATACTTGTTCTTCATGCTGGTTTTGTGCTGGTCTTTGACTCTCTGCAGATCATCATGCACTGGCTGGTGAGAGTCGAGCTGCAGGGCTGCTTCTGTGTCATGATGACTGATGTGTTTCTGACAGGAGGAGGATGTGCTGGTCTGACAGGACACATCTCTGATCTGGTCAGCTCTCACACCACTGAAAACACATTAACGTGTAAGTTGCAGGTTAAATTTTTCAAGATGATAATGCAATGTGTTTATTAAACATAAAGATAAGAACCGCCCACCATTCTTTTTTTATACCAAAATGCTGATATAATATGAAAAGTTGGCACTTTTAACAGTGGTTTTAACCGCTCCCGCTCCCTTCCACTAGATGGGGCGTGACGTCATAAGAGGAACTCACTAGTAGAGTTACCGTACGCTAGCAGCTATAGATGCCTTACATAACTTCAGAAAAGTTGGTTGTATGTTTTATTTGATAAAAAAAATTATGGATAAAATAACTCAATTGTAAACATACTCGTGTGTGCTGACTTCAAGGGGAACGTGATCCTGCCTGAAATGAGAATAAGCTATTCGCAAAAAAAACGGGTTCAGGCACGTCAGATCAGCCGGTCGCAGGTCGAGCTGTTCCACTAAACTCCAAAACGCGTTCACCTCACGGCAGCACATACTCTCCACTGCGCTGATTCAGCCCACACAAACAGTGATGGGGACATCGATCTCTCTTTTTCTTTTCTGACAATAAACATCGCTAATTAAATCGTGAGAAATTGAGAACGCGTGGATTGAGGAAGGTTTTACATGACGTTTGAGTCTATGAGACTAGCGATTGATGCCTGTGCAGTGTGTGCATCTCTAACCTTCCAGCTCTGATTTGGACCGACTTACTGTAAGTAAATAATGTCTTCAGTTCAGTTGTTGTCCCTCCTTGCTATTCTACATGACAGCAATATTTTGAAAAGTCTTGCTTGTTCCCTTATATTATCCGGGTTAAGTTTGCACCAGGCTAGACTAGCTCTAACGTAGCTAACGTTACTCACCAGGACACCTGGCCAACCCTCCACTCATTCTCCTCACACCAAGCATTAATAACTCTTTGAGTGCCATGGCACCCCTCTCTCACGCCTGACCGGTTAAAAATTGTAGGGCTGTGGTCCATAAAGAATTTGATGGTTTCCCGCATCCTCAGTCGTTCTCCAAATAGCCATAATACAGTAAGAATCTAGCAGAGTATGGGTTGCGAGTTCCTCTTGTGACGTCATCACCCAGTAACTGAAAAAACACGCTACCTTCAAATAAACCCCAATAAATGTTATTTTAACACATTTTAAGACAGAAATAATTAAATATATACATATAGAGCACTTTAATTTACACATTAATTGCCTGTGGTGGTTAACCTGCAACTTACACTTTAAGAAGACAGAGACACAAACCTCTGTTAAAATAAATATGAAAATCATACTACATGTAGAAACTGATTTCCTAATATCACACACGGAGATCCTCGCAAGTTCTCGCATAGATTTTATATACCCATGTTGCCAACAAACTGTAAATTAATTATGCAACATCAGGCATTTGGGGGCAGATAATGACCTGCATATTAAAAGTTATGAGACGTCAATATTTCAGTAGTCAAAATGTTCTAATAAAAGAGAAAGGCGGCTAAAATTCTTGACCAGATTTACCAGAAACCATTATTTTAAAATATTACAGAAACACTGACATGAAGAAAAAGCAGTGTTCATGTGAAATGACTACATGCAATTGATTTACTTGTAAATGGTGACAGATGATCCTTAAATCATCATTTATTCTGAAGAATATGTAAAGTTTGCTGTTGAAGCTAAAGGCAAAAATAATTAACATGATAATCAACAGCTGATAATCAACAGCTGGCTTACTTTTCCATTTGTTGACATGACATGGTTTGATTCAGATGGTAAATATCATAAATATTGCATTAAGTTGGGTGTCCACCTTAGAGATAATCATATTTATAACCATTATAGATCATCAGATATCAGCGAGAGCGTGACTCACGGCAAAAACTCATGGAGAGAATGTGCTTTTGTTCGGTTGGTAACATAGGCGTAGGCGGGACTTGTGGGTAGGACATGTCCTCACCACTTTTTGTGCATGGAGTGTGGGCACCGGCTGAAACATAAATCGGTGCCTATGGCTGGGATTATAGACTGATCGTTATAGTTGTGCCGCCACCTCGTCTACTGACCACAAAACAGACATTTCTTTTTTCAAGTTGCGTGTGACGTCGTTTAAAAAAGTTGTGCGGACAAATGATCCTGCATTGACTGTTGCTGACTATTTAAATCCGCCGGGTTTGGTGTCTCATGTCGCAAATTCAATGTGTGAAGAACCTCTCTGACCAAATTAGTGACCTGCAGTGTTTACACATCACATTTTAGTCTCGGTACGGCTCGCTTGGAACCTCAACTGAGGTGGTACTAAAAAAGTACCAGGTACCAGGAACTTTACATAGTGGAAACTGACCTTCCTAGTTCTAAGCTTTAATTTCAGAGGTCATACAGATGATTTTCAGCAGGCATCTGAAAGTTTAACTGGTTAAGGCCCTCAGAAGCACATTCTGAATTTGACATGTTTTCTTATAGAAATGAAAATAAGTTTACCAATTAAAAGTTGAGCAGTTGTTCAATGGTTTCTGAGATTAGTGGGTTTGTTGTTCAATAACAGAACAGTTTATCAGTTATGAAGAGCTCAATTCAGCAACAGAATAAGCAGCTCAACAAAAGATAGTATTGTTTTTCAGCTAAGTCAGTTAAATGTTGATTCAATTCAGTTCAATAACTGTGTCAATGTTCCAGAGATTATCAAATTCAATTCACCTATAAAGCAGTATTGTCATCATCCAGCTCAATTTAGTTCAAGCTTTTGACACTGCAATTAAATAAATAATTCTATCATTTAGGGATGTACAATTAATCATAATTGATTTTTCGATTACGGCTTCCAACCATGTGTAAAGCCAAACATGATTGGTTGTAGTGAGAACCAGGCATTAAAACAGGTCAGGGGTAAAAAAGAATAAGGAGAAGGATGCGGCAGCAAAAAATCCAATCCAATCAACTTTTTTGCGTTATCCTTCTTTTTCGACGACAACTCACAACTCGTTTCTGCTCACTCAGCGCTCACGGCGCCCGCTGTATTATCCGGCCCTCTTCTATGTCAAAATAATGACATTGGCAACATTGCTGTCTGTATATGACAGGACCGTTAACATTGTAAGCTAACTTACCTCAGGCTTGCTTTCCGATGTGCGGTACTTTGTTTGGCAGTGTGTTCAGTTGTCAGACACGCGGTGTAAAACAGTGGTTCTCAACTCCAGTCCTCGGGACCCGTTGCTCTGCACATTTTGTATGTCTCTCTTATCTGACACACTCAGTTCAGTTCATGGAGTCTCTCTTAACGAGCTGATGATCTGATTCAGGTGTGTTAAATAAGGGAGACATACAAAATGTGCAGAGCAGCGGGTCCCGAGGACTGGAGTTGAGAACCACTGGTGTAAAAGACTTTGAAAACAATTCTGCCCTACTCTGAGTCGGATTGGCTGTCAGGTTTCGGCATTGGGAATGATGATTGGTTTTTTAAAGCTGTGAAGATTATGGTAACTATAGAGATATAGCGGGTAAATGCTGGCCACGACCACGACGTGCGTTATTAAAGCGTTATAAATATTTAACTCAAACAAACCATAACACACACAGATTATGCCAAAATGTCCTTTTTGTCGAGTGTCTTCATAAGAGCAGTCTTAAATGATTTAAATAAAGTCTTAAATGAACGTAGAGATTTGTGAGAAAATGGGACGTGTGTCAGATCGCGTTTCTGTCAGCAGCGGCTGGTCTTAAAGTGTCATTAATAGCTGCTTTCCGACCGGAGGAACCTTTTCACAGTTCCTAGAACTATTGGCTAAAGTACCCGGATGTTCCTGCAGTGCGAACACGCCGACTAGGAACGATTTTAGTTCTAGGAACTCCATTTGTAGGAACTAATTTAGGTCCTACTTCAGAGTATGGTCTAAATCAGTACTATAGGAACTATCCGTGACGTTAGTGTACGCTGATTGACCGAACGCACGCGGAACACCAGCACCCGCCATTTTTAAAACAGCTATATGTAAACACACAGATTATAGCCTATATATTTACTGCAGAAACTAACTATACAAACATGGAAAACAGTGATAGATTGGCATCTAAACCTTTATGCTGAAGAGAAAATCCAACGCAACTTTGAGGGGACCAAGTCAAACATGATTATGTATTTCTGCTCCGCTAGCAACACTGGACATCAACCACACGGCATAGGCTAATAACCTTTTTTTCATATAAAGTCTACTTTCTATAACAGTTCTATCTAATAACATGTTAAACAGTACTGTTAGACAGATCGCTAACTAATGAACACAGAGAATGCGAGCATTGTTTGCTCTGGCATTCTCAGCGCCACCAAAATAAAGGTCCGTCGCCGTGTTTGCGTCACTCCCTTACCCCTCCTACCAGTTCCTATGGCCACTTGGCCAATGCAAACGCAAACAGCAAACCCGAGTTTGGGGGAGAGTAGTTCCTAGAACTGTTTAGAAGTGGACAGTTCATATACTGTAACCAAGTTCCAGTAACTACTTGGTCGGAAAGCGGCTAATGTTAATCAAAGAAAAAAGGTAAGAGAGTAAATTAGGATTTACGTAAAAAAAATTAAGAATTTTTAGTAGATCTACAATGCTAATAACCATGGAAATGCATCATTACAGTCTGTAAATATCTCTTAACACAATGCAATCACTAGTAAGATTTCCTGTTAATAAAGTATTTGTAATAAAACAAATTAAGTGATGTCTCATGTCTGAAGTCAAGGACATGCAACCATTTGAGGTTATTAAAACAGTAAGTCCTGCCCCTCGACTGCCAAAAAATAAAAGTGTTCGAGTGAGCAAAAGCAGCAGGCGAGAGATCATCAAGCGCGAGAGCAAGGGGAATGATCATGCGTGCGCGAGGGCTTGTATTGTGTGCAGAGATGTCATGCGCGCACGGAGAGTTTGAATGAGCTCGTGAGGTCCCATTTCCTCGCGTGTAGATCTGTTATCCTGTGTCATTTACTGCGCGCGTCAGTTGTGCACTCCGTTAATTTTGTCATTGATTTGCCGCCATAAAACGGGCATAGTTCAAATGACTCTGTACGCAATTGGATAGTCCTTCAACCAATCAGCGACACAAAAACTCCAGGCAGGAAACGTGTTAACAAACGTGTTGGTTTGTAGCATTGATCAGCGGTTTGCAAAAGCAGCAAGTACAGAGCGATTTTTGCAGGTTGTGCAAATAAAACATGAAAGTGATATTTACAGTGGTATTTACAGCCACTCGAGCGATTTGTGTGCTAAACTAAATGAGCCATTGAGCATTGTTGAGGGGTTAAACAGAATTGGATTGACGGTTGTGCGAGAGACGGGTAAATCAGAGTGTGTTTGCTGTCGCTTCTCTATTGTCATTGGGTTAAACCCGCCAATAGCACGCCATGTGGATAAGCCAGTTTGTGATTGGTTCCCGCAAATTTGTAACTAAAGCAGCAGAGATAATAGTACAGGTTTCCAGCCTGAGCTCCAGGGTGAAATCAAAACGCCCCAGATCAGGCTGGGTTTACCCAGTCTAACTGCTTTCTCCATTTCTGTAAATCCGTTTTTTGAATGAATGAGTCTCTTACTGTTGCTCTATTGTTTTTTTTCTCATCAACATCCGCTTGCACCCCCAGCTGGTGAGGTCGACTAACAGCAGATGGAGATTATCAATCGGCAAACTACTGATATTCCTGCCGCGACTGGATGTCAAATGTTGAATTTTCTGTCAAATCTGAACCACTGAATTTGTAGAAGCGAATTGGTAAAGCAAAATAAAATGGACTGAAAATTGCCAGTTAAATATTATTGGTTGTATTTTTAAACAGAATGAACATTTTGGAAGTGAAATATGAAAGGTGAATATGGATTATTTAATTTTTTATAATGAAAACGTGTGAAATGTTTTGAATTGAAATATTCACAGCTTAAATATACAACCATGTTGAATTCCAGCCCATAAAAATGCAAGCCCTAAAAATACAATGCAATAAAATGCAAGCAGGGTTTAAAGCAATGCATATTTTTTCAAGTAGTGCATATCAACAAGCTTTTTTGTTTCAAAAACATTTGCCATTATTTTACTTCCATACTAATGAGGCTAACTAGTTATCTGGATTCCAAGACTATCATCTATAAATATATTCAATTTGGATCCATATTTTATATCGTCTTTTTGCCCTTTATTTGAACAACTATTTGTGCAACCATACGCACACTTGTTTTTGTCTGTATGGGTGTTATTAACAGTTTTTAGAGGCGATGAACCAATATAATATCTTGACTGCCAAGAAAGCCCTGAACTTCATGATACTCACACAGGGTCAGAGGTCACAGCAGGTCCATCACTGAGATCAGGGGGATCTATCATGGAGCTGCTACTCTTCATGGACACACAGCTGAATCCTGGAGATGGTCCATCACTGAGTTTAGGGGGATCTATCATGGAGCTGTTACTCTTCATGGACACACAGCTGAATCCTGGAGATGGTCCATCACGGAGTTTAGGGGGATCTATCATGGAGCTGTTACTCTTCATGGACACACAGCTGAATCCTGGAGATGGTCCATCACGGAGTTTAGGGGGATCTATCATGGAGCTGTTACTCTTCATGGACACACAGCTGGATACTGAAGATGGTCCATCACTGAGTTTAGGGGGATCTATCATGGAGCTGTTACTCTTCATGGACACACAGCTGAATCCTGGAGATGGTCCATCACGGAGTTTAGGGGGATCTATCATGGAGCTGTTACTCTTCATGGACACACAGCTGAATCCTGGAGATGGTCCATCACGGAGTTTAGGGGGATCTATCATGGAGCTGTTACTCTTCATGGACACACAGCTGAATCCTGGAGATGGTCCATCACGGAGTTTAGGGGGATCTATCATGGAGATGTTACTCTTCATAGACACACAGCTGAATCCTGGAGATGCTGCTCTCTGAGTGTGAACAGACGCCTCCTCCTCTCTCTCCTCACACACACTCATTTTACAGGAAGTTTCTCCTCTTCCTCCTTGATGTAAAACTTTATTTAAAGGCCTGTATGTGAACACAGAAAACACGCACAAAACACAATTGAATTTTGACACATTTAAATATTTGACATATTTAAATGGCATTTAATTCATTTTAACTTAACGCCAACAGTTTTTCTGCAGTTAATAGTATGTTTATAGAGCAACATGTCGGTAAACACTGGATTCACCTTCAATTTCACACTGCTGAAGGTGTTTTTCACAATCCGTCTCGCATTAAGCAAATATGGTGTTACTTTTAATGTTTATCCTACGGCCACACTTTCCTTCCCCAGTCTCACTGCGTCACTGAACACGCATTACGATATTATAAAAAATAATTAAATACGTATTTAAAGTCAACCGAAGATTTCAACATTAAACTAATATTCTCCTGTTAAAGAAAAAAGCAAGTGTAAGTTTTTTCTGACATTTTATGAATGTTACAGTTGACGTGTCGTGAAATAGGACTAGATAACGAAAGTAACCTTAAACACTTATCATGTGTTTGAGTTTGAGTTCGTCATAAGGTCTGTTGAGACACAAATACTTTATCGATATTACAGCTATGAAAAGTTTAATGAACTTACTGTCACATGTGAAGAGATTGCTGATTTTCTGTCTTCCGAAATGTCGTCTTTACAGTCATCGACTGCTTTCGATTTCACCGTGAGACAGGTAAATGTCACAGGTAAACATCCAGCAGCTCCTCCTCGAATGGATTCTTTTCTCACTTCCGGGTTTGGAACGAGGAAATAAATTAAAGCTGTGCCATATAAATGCGAGACTATATTAAAAGAAAATGCGTCCCCACTTCCACAATTTGTATTAGGCTATATATATATAAAAAAAAAAAATTGGGGATTCATTTGTTTGGACATGTTAAATGGAAATATTGGACATTTTAATGGAAATTCAAAGAAAATGCCACAATTTACAATTTTGCTAATTACCAAACTACTACTTTTGAACATTCTGTCATAGTTCGGCCAAAAATGATATTAACCCCTTCAGACCTGAATTATGTTTTAGGTTTCTGAAAAATATAAAAGTACATTTTCCCAGCTCATGAGGCTTCTATAAATGAGACCAAATTAAAAAAAAATTAAAAATGTTTTGCTTTAATTGTACTTTTTTTTTGTCCATTTCAATGGACGTCAGGTCAAAACAGGTGTACTTCACAAAAATGTACCAACATAAAATTAAATAATAAACATACAAATTGTTAGTATATACTTAAAGCTTTTTCTCAAGGTCAAAAACTTTTCAACAGTATACCATTTCAACTTTAATTTTGAGGTTTTTGTTTTACAGATTGCACATTGTTTGTAACAAACTAAATATCTTAGTATCAATCAATATGGTCATGTTAGAGTCATTTTCTTTGCGCATCTTTCTTTTTTAGATCAAAAACTTGAACATTACAACATTTCAACTTTAATTGTAAGGTTTTTGCTTTATAGATCGCCCATTTGTTTATTCATAACAAAATAAACCTAGGAATCAATCAATGCATTCACGTTAGAGTAATTTACTGTGTGCATCTTTGAAACAATTTCTCTGTTAACGATTTTCTTGTATTTCTACAGTACATTACTGGCAGCACGGTTGCCATGCATGATGCATGTATTTGGATTTCCAGTAACTGTACTGTAATTCACTTTACAGTACACAAGATCAGTACTGTAAACTACCAAATAGTACTTTACTGTATTTGTACTGTATTTCGTCATTTGATCTGCTTTTGCTGTAAATTATACGGTGTTGTACTGTAATATCTATATTGATAAATTACTGATAAATATTATTATAATTTTCAAAATAATTACTAATAATGATAATATTATATCATAATAATATAATATGTAGTTATTAGGAAATATAGGCTATAGTGGGAAAAAATATGGAAATCAATGGCTATACTGTCAACTGTCTAGTTACTGACATTCTTCAAAATATCTTCTTTTGTGTTCAGCCGAATAAAGAAACTCATACAGATTTGGAACAACATGAGGATGAGTAAGTGATGACAAATATTAATTTTTGGGTGTACTATACCGATAAAGGGATAGTTCACCCAAAAATTTAAATTGGCCCATGATTTACTCACCCTCAAGCCATCCTAAGTACATCTACGGATGGAGCCGTCAACACAGACGACCCACAGTAATCCCAGGTCAAAGCTCACATGCTTGTAGTGATGGCCAGATCGAGGCCTCGTGAAGCAATGAAACAGTTGAACCAAATGTGCCATATTGTTTCGAAGCTTCGAATCAATCCGACACCCGTCTCAACGGTGACACCTAGTG
This sequence comes from Scardinius erythrophthalmus, assembly GCF_964197995.2. Classification (NCBI taxonomy): domain Eukaryota; kingdom Metazoa; phylum Chordata; class Actinopteri; order Cypriniformes; family Leuciscidae; genus Scardinius; species Scardinius erythrophthalmus. Next base: position 69,695,106 of record NC_138221.1, on the reverse strand, counting down.
GTCACTTGCAGGTGTTGATCTGAAACAACCTTGACGAGCCATTAAAGAAATGTGTTGTTTTTTTATTATTATAATTTTCTAATATGTGAAGCTTGTAACCTATAGGCTCCTCACTGTGCATAATGTTATTTTGGTCATGAAAAATGAACATTAATAAAAGAAATCAAGCCACAATGTCTCACTTTTTTTTAGAGATTTTTATTCAAAAATATTAATTTCTCTGCTGTGGAAGGACTTAGCCTACTTTTTTTTACAGATAATTTCTCCAGCCTTTGAAAAAATCCTCTCTCAAGGGACACTTGTTGCTGGCATACAAAGATATTTTTTAGCAAGGACATACAAATGAGGAAAGATTACTGCTCTCTCTTTCCAGTAAGTTAGTGGATCATGAGTTCTGGGCAAATATGCATCGTTGATGTATTTTTTTCACTTCCACTGTGGCATCAGCTGTAGCATTGTGTATAATCTTGGTTTGATGGATGCGAGTGTAGCCGGTCAATTTAGGCATTTGAGTTTTTTATTTAATTTAATTTTTTTTATGTGTAATAAGAAATGTATATACTGTTAACTTCAGCAAAACTTGTTTTCAATGCACTGTTCTCAATGGTTCCGATCGAGAGTTCCTATCAATTGTTGTATGTGGGGCTTTAATTAGTGGGACACCTACGGAAACTATATCGCTTCTCCTTTAAGTGTTCGCGCTCAGACATGGTGTATGCAGACGGGGAAGCGGAGGTAGTTTTTCTCTCTTCTATTTGTCTTGTATTGACTGATTTTCGGTAATGAAATCACTTTATTTATGATGTCAAAACACTGTTAAGAGGTTATGTCATAATGTGTATAAGTGTGATTCGATTATTTTTTTTGTAAGTTGCTCTTTTAACCGTGTTAAAGTTAGTGCCTCATTTTCACGTGCGTCTTTCAATGCAGGAATGAGAGAGTAGGCCTTCTCGAATGTCCCTAATTGTGCCTCACTACTCTGTTTAAGGTATGTTTTTCCAATTTGTGAACTTTCATTTGACTGTTTACTATGTAAAGTGTGAGTTAAACTTGATAGTTGTGTAACGTTACCTCCAGTATATACTAGGGCTAATTTCATACTAAAATGCCTTGTGTATATCTTCATGCAATGAGACTGTTTGTGTAAAAAAGGAACTTTATTATACATACAGTAGTTCAACAATCAGTTTAAAGAACATTTATATGTGCATTTAAGTGAATTTAACGTGTGTATGTTAACCTTCTCAAATGTTTTATTTTATTTCCATTTATTTTCCCTGTGAGTGCTGTCCTGTTATGTGGGGTAATTCAGCACCATTGTTTACATGTTAAATGCTATATAATGCCTTTGTGAAGTGTTCGCGCTCAGACGCATGGTGTATGCAGACGGGGAAGCGGAGGAATGAGAGAGTAGGCCTTCTCGAATGTCCCTAATTGTGCCTCACTACTCTGTTTAAGGTGAATAAATATCCCAGGGTATCATCACTTCAATCGTTGTGTGGTCGTGTTTCCATGGTGTCCTGTGGTTACCACTTGAAGTCTGCTACATAAAACTGGTGCCGTGACCCGGATCCACTTGGTCAGCTGCAGCCGATCGCCGGGGTCTAGCAGTGTGCTGTGACGTGTTCTGCGTGGCCAGAGGATCTACACAGCAGATATTCAAGTGAAGTTATTCGGACATTTGCACACACACACACACGCGTTTACCTGTCCACCGTGAAGTTCCACTTAATCCCAGACTGTGCCGTACACTTTACACGCAAGCGTACATCGGACATTTGCACATATTGGACGTTGACGTTCACCTTTACATTCCTTTGAAGACTGAGTTCATCTCAAATTATATATTTTCATTGAGTTTTTTTTCTGTAACCACTGCATATTTGCATATTTCACAAATTTCTGTTAATTTATTTGGGTTTCATTTTTGTCTTACCATTCAGAATGGCCGGAAGAGGTCGAGACGCTTCTGATATATTCACCCCATTAGCTGGGAGGGGTAGGGGTCTGTATAGTGTAAGGGAGAGTACAGGGGCCATACCAAAACTGTTATTTCCAAGTACCTTGTCAGAGCCAAAAGTAAATTCCCATCCAGAGTTAGCACAGCCAACGTGTTCCACTCCATCTGACCCCAGCCCCAACGTCACACAGCAGCTACGAGAGTTAATAGGAGAGCTGGGTAGTCAGATTGGTGAGTCCATAATCAGCCATTTGCTAGCCAGTCAGAGTGTAGTCAACCCGTTACCTACAAGTCCACCAGAGCTAACCAAGAATGTGCTCCAACCTGAATCCCCCAAAGTCAACTTTATAGTGAGGTCTGACATCAAAGAGCCACCCATGTTCAAGGGAGACCAGAGTGACAAGTACACAGTACAAGAGTGGATAGATGTTATGGAACTGTACTTGCAGAAAAGCAGTTGCCCCGAAGCAGAGAAAGCCGATACCGTCATGAGTCACCTCCTAGGAAGGGCTAAAAACATAATCAAAGTGGGACTAAAAAGCACAGCTTCTTCCAGTCCAGCTAGTGTTGAGAAAATTTATGACATGTTGAGACACTACTTTAGCGATCACCCAGTGTCACTGTTGCCATTGGCAGATTTCTACGCAACACAGCCTAAAGCTAAGGAAAGCCCCGTCGACTATTGGGTGAGATTGAACTCCGCAGCTGAACGAGCCAATGGTCACTTAGAACACAGTGGGAGTAACATGGAGAACATGAGTGTGGAAGTAGCCATGATGTTCATACGAAACTGCCCTGACCCAGAACTGTCCAGTGTGTTTAAATGTAAGCCTATGAGCAAATGGTCAGTCGTAGAGATACAGGAGGCTATTGATGAACATCAGAGGGAAAGTCGGTTTTGCAGAGCACCCAGTACAGTTATACCTCGCACCCTTCAAGTATCGACAGCTACAGCAATCTCTAACGTTGAAGTCGTGGAAAGTGAAATAACTGCTATCAATGCAGCAGCATGCACTCCAAGTAGCCGTCCTAAGACAGGTGATGCAGTCAATCCTGATGCATTAGAACGTGTCCTCAGCATGTTAGAGAGAGTGCTTGAACGGACTAGTCAGCCGGCGTATGGTCCTTCAAGGCCCGTCCAAACACATGGAGCTCGCTTTCTGTCTTGCCGCATTTGTGGGGACACAGCACACTCCACTCGCTCACACTGCATGCGAGAGAGACGGTGTCTTGTCTGCATGAGGGTTGGACACCAGCGTAAAGACTGTCCTAGTGTTACAGAACCAGCCTCCCAGCCGAACATGGTGCCTCACACTCAGGAAAACTATCCTGCTCACATTGGGGAGGGGACTATGTGAGCGGGAAAAGTGAAACCCTCAACAGCAAAGATGACCTTCGGGTGTATGAAGAAAGCTGCAAAGCAATTCCTGATAAAAGTGTTCTATATCAAAATGTAATGAAGTTGGAAAGAGCTGACAGCCTGTTTTACACTGATGTTGTGGTTTCAGGGGCCCAAGTTACATTACGTGCACTGCTCGATAGTGGGTCCATGGCCTGTACTATGAATGTGGAGGCTGAACGCAAGTTGAAGAGTGCAGGAGTTGCGCTCACCCCCAGTGAAATGTGCCCCGATATCGTCCTTGTTGGTTGCGGTGGTGTTAGCATTCGACCAGAGAGTATTTACCAGCTTGAAATGGAAGTGTATGGACATGAGGTTAGTGTTCCCACTCTTGTCGTACCTGGTCAGCGAGATGAAATGATCTTGGGCACTAATGTTATCAAGTACATCATCAGCCAGATGAAGAGTACACATGGGTACTGGCGTGTCCTAAATCGACCTGAAAGTTCAGGAAATGAAGATATTATGCAGTTTCTGGACATGTTGTCTGGCCTCCACAGGTGGAAAGGCACTGAAATGCCCAGCAAGATAGGAACGGCCAAACTCACCCAGGCTGTAGTGCTGTGTCCTCAGCAAGAACACCTCGTCTGGGGACGCCTACCTGCTACCACACCTGTTTCTGAGGGAAGTGCTGTCCTTGTGGAACCTGCAAAGTCTCAGTCACATAAGAACATTGTCATTGGGCGGGTGGTAGCATCCATGAGTGGTGACAGATGGGTGCCAGTCAAGGTGCTAAATGCTACAGAAAAGCCCATAACATTGCGGAGGAACACCAAGTTGGCTGACGTATACCCTTGTGTAGCTTTGGAGGACTTGGATATCAGTCCCCAGCATCTAGCCAGTAATGAGCTGAAAGTCATGAACCAAACTATAGGTGTTTCAGTCGCTGACAGTGGGTTCCCTGATTCAAGTCTCTGCGATAGACTGCGCAAACTCGGTTTAAGCGACCTTGATGTTGAATCTTGCGAGGTGTCACCGCATTGGAAGGAACAACTTGTGCAGCTGATATGCAAATACGAGGATGTGTTCTCAAAGAGTAAATTAGACTGTGGCAAAGCGAAGGGTTTCTCTCACCGAATACATCTTGCAGATAGTCGCCCCTTCAGACTGCCTTACCGACGTGTGCCACCAGCCCATTACCACAAGCTCAGACATGTTCTTTCAGAAATGGAGGAGCTTGAGATAATCCGTAAATCCTCAAGTGAGTGGGCCTCCCCGCTAGTGCTCGTCTGGAAGAAAAGCGGAGACTTACGCATCTGTGTCGACTATCGATGGCTGAATGCCCGAACTACTAAAGACGCCCATCCTTTGCCACATCAGGCAGATTGTCTAGCTGCGCTTGGCGGCAATGCCATATTCAGTGCTATGGATCTTACCTCAGGATTCTACAATATAGAGATGGCGGAGGAAGATAAAACATTCACTGCATTCACAACGCCAATGGGACTCTATGAGTTCAACCGACTCCCTCAAGGTTTGTGCAACAGTCCTGCAAGTTTTATGCGTCTCATGATGGGCATATTCGGGGACCAGAACTTTCTTACTATTCTCTGTTACCTAGACGACCTCCTAGTATTTGCACCAAATGAGAGTGTGATGATGGAAAGGCTCGAGCTGGTGTTCAGCCGCCTGAGAACCCATGGTCTAAAACTTGCCCCGAAAAAGTGCCACCTGCTACGTCGGAGTGTACGGTTCCTAGGTCATGTGATTGATGAGAGAGGGGTAACGGCCGACCCCGACAAAGTTCAAGCCATTACAGCGATAACCGAAACAGACCTTATGATGGAAGATGGGGTTACGCCGTCTCAAAAAAAGATAAAATCGTTTCTGGGCATGGTTATGTTTTATCAGCGATTCATACAGAACTGCTCTAGCATAGCTAAACCCTTGTTCGCACTGACCACTGCACCGAGGGGACAAAAGAATAGCGGAACAAAGCCATCTGCCTTCAGGAGGCTGAACTCAAGCGATTGGAAAAGGGAACAGCGTGACTCCTTCAGTCATCTAAAGTCAGCCCTTTTGGAGTCAGTAGTGCTTGCGCACCCAGATTTCAACCGCCCTTTCATCCTGTCAACAGACGCCTCTCTGGATGGATTGGGCGCTGTACTTTCTCAAGTCTCGGAAGGCGAAACTAGAGCACGTCCTGTCGCTTTCGCTAGTAAGGCTCTCTCGCGTGCACAAAGCAATTACCCTGCCCACCGCTTGGAGTTCCTGGCTTTAAAGTGGTCTGTCTGTGACAAATTCAGCCACTGGCTGAAAGGCCATTCCTTCACCGTCTGGACGGATAATAATCCGCTAACCTACATCCTGACGAAGCCAAAGCTCGATGCGTGTGAGCAGAGGTGGGTTGCCAAGTTGGCACCATATGACTTTAGTATCCAGTACATCCCCGGGAGCAAGAACGTGGTGGCAGATGCCATGAGTCGACAACCTTTTGTCCAAGCACGTGCAAGTCGGAGGTTGGTAACAGAACCTTACGCGAGACTGCTGGAGGAGGCCAATCACTTCAAAGAGGACGTAGTACAGCACGCTTTCAGAATCAGTGCTAAGTGTCAAAGTGTTGAACCCCCTGTCTCTGACCAAGAGCCAAATGGTTTATCGTTCTCCTCAGATGAAGTGTCGGCCATACTGATGAACCAGGTAGAGTGGAGTGCAGGGCCAAAGGGAGAAGTGCATTATTGGCTGGCTCAGGATGTGCACAATTTGGTTCCAGCTGGTCAAAGTGCGCTGCCAGTATTTACACTGAAAGAGCTTCAGGATAAACAGTCAGAAGATCCTGTTTTGGCACGAGTTCTTTCTTATGTCTCCCGTGGCAGGAGGCCATCAAGACGCGAGAGGACAAAAGATTCGCTGAAGATCCTGAAGACTCTTAAACAGTGGGAGAGATTGAAAATGTTGGATGGGGTTTTGTATCGTGTGTGCAAAGATCAGCTAACAGGGAAGAAACGTTGGCAGTACGTCGTCCCAGCTTCACTCACCCAACCAGTCTTGCGGGGAGTACATGACGATGCTGGTCATCAGGGCCAGGCCAGAACACTTCACTTGACCAGGGAAAGATTCTTTTGGGTAGGCATGGAGCGAGATGTCAGGGAGCATGTCAGATGCTGTAAGCGCTGCGTGGTGAGCAAGACACCTGAGCCAGAAGCAAGAGCCCCACTCGAGAGTGTTAAGACAACCAGGCCTCTAGAGCTGGTGTGTATAGACTTTTGGTCTGCAGAAGATCGCAGAGGTGGAAGTGTTGATGTGTTGGTGATTACAGACCATTTCACCAAAATGGCACACGCCTTTGCATGTAAAAACCAAACAGCCAAGCAAGTAGCTCGCCAACTGTGGGACAGATATTTCTGCATCTATGGATTCCCAGAGAGGATCCATTCAGATCAGGGTGCGAACTTCGAGAGTGAACTGATCCAGGAGTTGATGCAGATTGCAGGTGTCAAGAGGTCGAGAACGACGGCTTATCATCCTATGGGGAATGGTCACACTGAGCGGTTTAATCGCACACTAGGCAGTATGATACGAGCCTTACCCCCAAGAGTTAAGCAAAAGTGGCCTCAGATGTTACAAACACTGACATTCACCTATAATTGCACCGCTCATGAATCAACGGGTTACGCACCATTCTATCTGATGTATGGAAGGATCCCTCGTCTGCCAATAGATGTTATGTTCCATAGTGTTGGAAGAGATGACGACATCACAGACTATGGCAGCTACGTTGCAAAAATGAGAGATGATCTCAAGGAGGCACTTAACCTTGCTCAGGCTAATGCTAGCGCAAGTCAGCAACGACAGACTGAATTCTACAATAAGAGAGTAAAGGGATGCGACATTGAGGAAGGAGACAGAGTGCTGTTAGCCAACAAGGGTGAAAGAGGACGGAGAAAACTGGCTGATAAGTGGGAATCAGTGCCCTATGTGGTGGTTTCTAAAGACCCCAGATGCCACACTTATCGTGTTAAGAATATCAGTACGGGTCAAGAGAAGGTAGTACACCGTAACCTTATGTTGCAAGCCAACTTTCTGCCTCTTGAGGAAGGAGAACATGAAGATGAGTCTTTCCACGATGACTCATTAGCCAGCCAGGAGCAGTCAGGTGAAGCTTTGGCACATAATTCTGCACTGGGGAGTGACCTTCCTGAAACGGAGCGTACTGCTGAGTGGGTGGCTTCATTACCTGACACAGATAATTCGGTGGAAGGGCGATTAGATGCAGGAGATCAGGAGAGTGTAATGGATCCTGGAAAGCCTGGGAGTAAACCAGACGATTCTGACCCAGGGTCTGAAATTAATTTCCCTCAGTCCGACTCCCAAATCATCCCATCAAATCTTACAGACTCTCAAGACCAAGTGCGTGCAGTTGAAGCAATGCCCAGTGCGAGAGAGCAGTTGAGATCCACCAGCACCCTGTCCATCTCTAGCGCACCCCCTAATGTATCTGAAATAGTGACCCAGGTACGAACACGGGTTGGTAGGTTAGTTAGACCGGTAAACAGACTGATTCAAAATATGACTCAGAGAACAACTCACAACGCAGTTAAAGATGTTTCTAAGTCTCTTTTATTTTAAGAGGATTTAAGTGATGTGGGCCCAGTAATAAGAATGTGAGGCAACAAAAAAAGTGTAAATTAAGTCACATTGAGTGGTGTATAAGGCACCTCTTGAGCAAAAGAATATCTGAGAGCCTGATCAACTTTCTTATGTTCTTTTTCCTGTGAGTGTCGGGAAACATGAATGTTGTATGACAGAATGATGTTGTCAAGTAACAATCTAATTGCCCTATTTGCTCCCTTATTCAACACAAAGGTGCAAGCTCAAGTTTTGTGAAGTTAAGGGGGAAGTATGTAGCCGGTCAATTTAGGCATTTGAGTTTTTTATTTAATTTAATTTTTTTTATGTGTAATAAGAAATGTATATACTGTTAACTTCAGCAAAACTTGTTTTCAATGTACTGTTCTCAATGGTTCCGATCGAGAGTTCCTATCAATTGTTGTATGTGGGGCTTTAATTAGCAGAGGTGTAAAATACTTGAGTAATTTTACTTGATTACTGTACTTAAGTATTATTTTGGGGGATTTTTACTTTACTTGAGTACAATTAAAAATCAGTACTTTTACTTTTACTTAATTACATTTTTTAAGAAAAAAAAGTACTTTTTACTCCTTACAATTTTATTTACAGTCAAAAAGTACTTCTTTTTTGGAGATCACTTCATTCTATTTTTCCTTGCTATTACCAAACCAATTGATTTGCGCTGATGCCTAGATTAATTAAGCTTAGTGTCTAGTCTAGTTTAATGAGATTTGTTTTCACATTTAACCAAATTGGTCAGACATGTTCATTGGTCCTTTGGAAGTGACGTCATGTCGCATCTATTACCACAATGCACAGCACCTTGACCTAGAAATTAGAGAAATTATAACAGTCATTCTTAGGGGGACAATCCAGCAGCCGAAGAGCGTACCACCCCCGGGGGCCGCCATTGGCTAACAAGCCATCACCTGCTGTTAGCATTCCATTGACTCCCAGTCATTTTGGTAGGGGTGTAACGGTTCACAAAATTCACGGTTCGGTTCGATACGATACACTTGTGTCACGGTTCGGTACGGTACGGTTCGATACAGCAAAAAGAAAGAAATGCCAGAGAAATTTCCTTGATTACATTTTTTTTTTTTTTTATTAAAACTAACATCATAAAGTATGATATTTTTGTACTTTGAGCAATTCTGGAGCTATAATTGACTCTTCTTAGGAGCATATAAAACAAAAAAGCTCCTTGGAAAAAATTAAATTTAATAGTAGTATAGTAGTTAAAATAGTAAAATAATAGTAGTTAAAAACAAAGGTTTATTTTAGTTCAGATTAACATTTGAGGGCAGCAATTGTATTCATAATGTTAAAATAAAACTGACGTAATGTTACTTGAAGGCATTATAGCCACTATTCCTGCCAAACTTACATGGTTGCAGTTTGTGTTACTACAGTAAATCCATGGTGAATGTTGCTGATCTGTGGACACTGGATAGTTCATTCATGGCACAAAGTTTCTTCCTGGTTTCCACGTCAGCGCTGTTTGATCCGTTAATAACGGAGAAATGTGAATGTTTCTCACTAGATCTCGCAGCGATGTTGTTACTTCTGTGGCGAATTCAAATGCTTTCTTTACTGGATCTCTTATTAGCGCTGTGTAGTAACAGTGTCGCTTGATCAAGATCGGCTCGCGCTGCACTGGTCCAAACTGATAAACGGCCCTTCAACCACACAATAACGAGCAGTTTCGTTCCTCTTGCATTACATTTGCCATTTGATGTTGGGAATTGTTGTGGTCGCGCCGGATTCTCTTACATTATGAGCACGCTTGCCACGTGCAACACGCCTACATTTGAAATAACGAAATTTTGGTCGGCAGGAAAAATGGTCCAACGAACCGAACCGTTCTACGAATACGTGTATCGTTACACCCCTACTGTACATTTTGGCGTCACTTTGACAGCGAATAACTTTACATGTGAGGCGTTTGAAGACTCTATTTGTCCATTGTTTGTGGTCCAAAATCAGCCACAGGATCAAGAGCACCAGTGGCTGTACCTTAGCTAATTCTTTTCTTTTAGTGGTAAAATCATGTTTAGTGGATTGTTTAAAGAATGTTGCATACAGGCATTAGATAGTAGTATTATAGTTTGATAAATAAATACAATTAAATACAAACAGTTCTAAAGCAGGATAAAACCTTGTATGTGGTTCATTCACTTCATGTTTTTAGAGATTAAAATCTTAAACAAGAATCTCTAGTTTTCATTCTTGCTGTTACTTTTACTTCTTTAATACTCAAGTACAATTTTAATGTGGTACTTTTTTACTTTTACTCGAGTACGAATCTGGCCAGATACTTTTACTTTTAATTGAGTAAAATTTTCCCTCATTACTTGTACTTTCACTTGAGTAACATTTTTTAGTACTTTTTACAACTCTGTTAATTAGTGGGACACCTACGGAAACTATATCGCTTCTCCTTTAAGTGTTCGCGCTCAGATGCATGGTGTATGCAGACGGGGAAGCGGAGGTAGTTTTTCTCTCTTCTATTTGTCTTGTATTGACTGATTTTCGGTAATGAAATCACTTTATTTATGATGTCAAAACACTGTTAAGAGGTTATGTCATAATGTGTATAAGTGTGATTCGATTATTTTTTTTGTAAGTTGCTCTTTTAACCGTGTTAAAGTTAGTGCCTCATTTTCACGTGCGTCTTTCAATGCAGGAATGAGAGAGTAGGCCTTCTCGAATGTCCCTAATTGTGCCTCACTACTCTGTTTAAGGTATGTTTTTCCAATTTGTGAACTTTCATTTGACTGTTTACTATGTAAAGTGTGAGTTAAACTTGATAGTTGTGTAACGTTACCTCCAGTATATATTAGGGCTAATTTCATACTAAAATGCCTTGTGTATATCTTCATGCAATGAGACTGTTTGTGTAAAAAAGGAACTTTATTATACATACAGTAGTTCAACAATCAGTTTAAAGAACATTTATATGTGCATTTAAGTGAATTTAACGTGTGTATGTTAACCTTCTCAAATGTTTTATTTTATTTCCATTTATTTTCCCTGTGAGTGCTGTCCTGTTATGTGGGGTAATTCAGCACCATTGTTTACATGTTAAATGCTATATAATGCCTTTGTGAAGTGTTCGCGCTCAGACGCATGGTGTATGCAGACGGGGAAGCGGAGGAATGAGAGAGTAGGCCTTCTCGAATGTCCCTAATTGTGCCTCACTACTCTGTTTAAGGTGAATAAATATCCCAGGGTATCATCACTTCAATCGTTGTGTGGTCGTGTTTCCATGGTGTCCTGTGGTTACCACTTGAAGTCTTCTACACGAGTATCAAAAAGTTCCCATAAACTGTCCTGTGTTTCTACTGGTGTTGATGTGGCATCTCTTCTGGGGAGCCTCCATTTTATCTATCTATCTATCTATCTATCTATCTATATGAATCTATCTATGTATCTAGATATGTATCTATAATGTATCTATCTATAATATATGTATTTATATAGCCTATGTATCTATAATCTATCTATATATGTATCTAACTATAATATATGTATTTATATATGTATCTGTAATCTATCTATATATGTATCTATCTATTAATCTAGCTGTCTATATATATTTATATCTATGTATCTATTAATGTGTCACTATATACTCTGTCTGTCTCTAGCCTATCAGTCAATGTGTTGTTTGTAAATTTAAATGTAAGCCTATTGCCTATAGGCCTAACTAATCAAATCGCACTGTCACTATATCACCAAAAATCCGCTATCTCAAAGTCAAACTCCTCTCACAAAAACCCACGAGGTCAAAATGCGTTTATTTCACTTTTATACAGATGTGCGATTGTGTGGTCTGTTCCCGACCGTGTCAATCAAACGCTGATTCGGCGGACCACACCTGATGAAACACTAATGCCGAGTTCAGACTGCACGATTTTCAAAGTAGTCGGGTCACTGTTCTTTTTCACACTGCATGACTATCCAGGGTAACATTCAGTTGCTGGTGTGTTCACACTGCACGATGCATCGGCGACAGGAGGTTTCACACTGCATGACTTTCAGGAGGAAGAATCGTCGACAACTTCTGTCTGGTCCGCAAACTACGTTTCGCAACCAAACACACGCGAGAAGTGATAAGGAAATAACGCAAAATCCCGCGTGCGTAAGACCGCAGTTCTCGCGCGAGTTTGAAATTGTTATTAAAAATGATAGCCTGCAAGAACCTTGCGATCCAAATTGTCTGTGCACTGATTTGCAGCGAAAAGGAGAAAAAGAAAAACATTATGCGTGAGGAAATGGCTGGGATGACAAGGGGAGCAAGGACTGTGTGTTCTGCAAAGAGAGTTTGGGGCAGTGGTGGACAGTAACAAAGTAAATGTAATTCGTTACTGTACTTAAGTAGTTTTTTCGTGTATCTGTACTTTACTTGAGTATTTAAATTTGGGAAGACTTTTACTTTAACTTCACTACATTTCAAAGTCAAATATCTTACTTTTTACTCTACTACATTTTCAAAATCAGTCGTTCCTTTTTATTTATGAGTGGATAAAAACTTAACTGGTCAAACGAGCCACCAATCACTAGCCTACAACGTGCGTGCTTTGTTTTGAACTTGCCTTGGCGCTATCTGCGTGAACCAGAGCTGTTAAATAAGAGAGTTGCAACTGATTATGACCGATCAGTTTATGACATCGCGAGAGTGATTGAAAAGCATACAGAGCCGTCTACACTAGTACACTCTAATCGATCTCGCAGTATTTTAATATCATTCACTGAATGGTCTGTGCAGTGTGCAGCCGCTGTGATCTCGCCGCCGCGCGGTCACGTGATTCGTGTAGCTCTCAATAGTTCCAAACAAATCGCGTTGCCAATGATTTTAAGCGGGGCAGAGAGCAGCAGCTATTATTGCAGCAATTATCGGTAAATATTGATGCATAATGAGCATTGCTTATTACGTTGACACTAAAATTACTAGCATATAATAGCTTTTTTTTTTTCTGGGGAGTAGCAGAAACACTGCATTAATACGTTTTGGTGTTTAAAGGTGCATAACGCAAGTCTCTGAGTTTTTGCAGAACTATGCCCCCCTCTGGCGACAAATGAAACTGCAGCACTGCAACTGAACGCGCATGACGTCACGGCCAGTCTCAGATTCCGACCCGAATCCCTCTTATTTATTTTACTGTACAGGATTATAGAGGCAATCGCATTGATCAGAGAAGGGCTCATTCAGCCCATCAGGCAATTGTTTAAGCATGTATGGGTTAGAATAACGGGTATTTTTAACTTTAAAAGTTGCATAATGCACCTTTAATTTTGGAAGGAAATAGGCTGCTCCCATAACGTAGAAAAAAAAGATATATATATATATATATATATATATATATATATATGTGTGTGTGTATAAATTTTAGCCATAACAAAATCATAGTACTTGGATACTTAAGTACATTTGAAGGCAAATACTTTTGTACTTTTACTCAAGTGAATGTTTAAAGGCAGTACTTCTACTTTTACTTGAGTAATATTTTACCTTGAGTATCTTTACTTTTACTCAAGTACATGGTATGTGTAGGCTACTTCGTCCACCACTGGTTTGGGGTAAATAAATAATGTTGCAATGTGCTGCTGTTGCTGCTGGTCAAGCAAATGTTTGTGCTTTGTTTCTGTTTGATATAATTGTAAATATATCTATTAAAATACTGATATTGTGGTCTATAAATCCTCCCCGAACTCCCCGCTGCTCTGTATCTTGCTCTCTCATTGGCTATCGGTCATCGCTGATGTAGTTTTCAGTCAGAACACTTTTCACACAGCAGGATTTTGAATCGCCGACAGGTCCAGATATTTAGCATGCCAAATATCTCACGGGCGTCGGCGACTCGTCGGTGATTCTCTCAGATCGCGTCTTTGCTCATTCACACTGCGTGATTGTCACTCGCGTGAACGAGCACCGATTTGCCTGTGATTTCAGGCATTTGTCGGCGATTTCTCAAAACCTGTCGGCGAGCCAAAATCGGGGCTAAAATCATGCAGTCTGAACTCGGCATTAGTGAAACACTTCGAGGCTTCGTTTGGTCATAGTCACGTGACATGGGTGTTTCGAATCCAGTGTTGCCAACTATTTTCACAGGAAAGTAGCTAACGCCTCCCCTAAAAGTCGCTAAATGTCGCTAGATGACGTCATACGTCAATTTGCATATTCATGACGTCATCGCGGCGTACTTGCGTTCTGCCTGCCTAATGTTTTTTCTCATTAAAATCATGCTCACATACTGTATTTTAATATAACATATTAATATAATATAATATAGCTGAATGTCCAATAAAGCTGTTTTCATTTACTATATTTTTTTGTCAGACAATAGAACGAGTAGATAAAAATTGTGTAAAATTATCTGAATTGAGAGAGTTTGGGAACTGGGTGAACTAAAGCACTGTGATAGTATTACAAGTGATAAGCACAAGAAAAGAAAGGAAAATAAAATGGTCAAACTAAATTCTTTAAATATAAAACAAAAGATAAGTGATAAGTCCGTGGAAAAAACACTGCTCATTCACGTCTGTTAGCTGCCGTGCTGCTGCTCTCAGCCATTCACAGACCAGGGTAGACGCAGATGTGTGTGTGACGGCAAGGAGAAAGCAAATCTCGCGCTCGCAGGACTCATGCTGGCAACATTTGGAGGTTACTGAGGTTTGTTCAAAAAGTAGCTAGATTTGTCGCTAGTCGCTTTTTTCAAAAAATGTCGCTAAAGGGGTCTGAAAAGTCGCTAAAGATAGCGACAAAGGCGCTAAGTTGGCAACACTGTTCGAATCACGCTTCGGATCAGTGTTTCGACACATCTGCGCTTCGGGATCTCGCAAAGCTTCGGAACGACTGTTTCGCGTCAGCCATCCTTACATGCTTGTGGTTATTGGGACAGGCAACCATCGGGATCCAGTCTGTGCCAGCGGGGTTGGATTGAGTGACGCCAGTTCTGCAAAATAACCACTTTAATGTAGCATTTGATTTATATCAGAAAATTAATCACTTTTGTTCATACGATGTTAAAAATGATGAAGGTTCTAATCACCTTTGGTATAAGTTCCCTTGAGAGTTGACACCAAAGACACTGCCATCAGTTGCTACTTCAATCATGGACAGAAGTCCAGGAATATTCACAAAGCTGGACCCGGAACAGGAATTACTCGTCACATCCTGCACCAGACCCAAAGAGACACAAACCAGTCAACCATCATAAAGTCACATGAAATAACTGCCTTTGCTGCTTCCACACCAGTTTCTTTATTTCTTTAGTTATGTCAGAAAATCAAACGTGTGTGAGGTCTAGTTTGTTAAAAACCTGGTTTATTTAAACTTGAACTCATGCCCTTGTATTTAACATAATGACATTACCTTCAAGATGTAGATTTGGTCAGCGCTGTTCACTCCCCAACAGCTGTACGGGCCACAGCTGAAATGCTTCAGCTTTCCATTAATTGTAACCCAAGAAATATTGCTGGATGGCCAATTGTTATTAGCATCCATATTTAAGCAGAATATGTCATCATTCACATTGACACCTGAAATGATCTGATCACCTCCAGCATCCACCTGTTTGAGGAGGCCTAACAGTACAATCAACAGGTTGGATGAAAGATTAATTTGAGAATAACGATAAGATAATGTCTTAAAAACAAATTAATGACCGATTAAGCATGTATTGGTTTCTGTAATTTCCCTTTTCACCTGGAATCTGCACAAAGGTACCACCCTGCAACTTGAAGACCTTGTCAGCTGCATCCACCCCGAGCAGACCAGCAGGACCAACACTGAGGTGCTTTAGAGACATGCCAAGCTTTATGAAGACATTATAATTTAGGATAAACGCTTCATTTTGATCATTCACTCCAACCACTAAACCAGATCCAGTGTCTATCTGCTTCAGTGTGCCATTCATCACACTACAGATTAAAGCTGTGAAAACATGGAGCAAAATGAGTACAAATAGACACTTTCACAAATGAATTACATACGGTTATATAAAACACCATCAATTATTTATTTTTTTTATGGATTTATAATATATTGATGTTATCAAATCACATTATAGCTTACCCAGAGTGGGAAGGAACTGGCAGCTGAAGAGTAGCAGGACGCTCTGAAAAACCTTCATTGCTCTGTTCATAACCATAAATCATTTATATAAGGGAGTTCAATATGAGTAAGGATAAAACATAATGAATATTAAATTAACATTAAATAAATGAAGAGAACCTTCTCTTGATAGACCAGAATTCAGCAGTCAATGTGGATTTTTCTCTTCTGTGATACAAGTACTAGAAATTTGCATCCAATGATGACAAATGCTATTGAGGGGTCATTTAAATAGCTGAACTATGTTGCCTGATTAGACTGGGGGCTGATATGTTGCCTGATTATGCCGTTTGTTTCTATAGTTACATATTGCTGTCACCTGCTCCTAGTTTAGTTCATTTGTTTGCCCAGTGTATTTATACCCCCAGCTTAGCTCAATCTCTTGTAGGTTCTTGTTTGGACATGTAAACCTGGCCCAATGGAGGTATCTGGTCAGCGGGTGAAGGTTTTTGCGCATTACTGTCTTTCCTCGTGGCAAAGTAATTTGATTAAGTGAAATACATTTTCTCATATGCATTAACTCGTTATTTCATCTGACTCCATAAATGAAAAGGTTTTAATGATATGTGCTCATCATTAAATGTAAGCGAACCCATATGAAAAAAACCTGCATGCTTCATATACAGCAACCATACACTCACCTAAAGGATTATTAGGAGCACCATACTAATACTGTGTTTGACCCCCTTTCGCCTTCAGAACTGCCTTAATTCTACGTGACATTGATTCAACAAGGTGCTGAAAGCATTCTTTAGAAATGTTGGCCCATATTGATAGGATAGCATCTTGCAGTTGATGGAGATTTGTGGGATGCACATCCAGGATTCAAGAGTCTTTATTGTCGTTTAAGCTCACACATAACGAAATTTTGTATGAGACTCTCAGCTTTAAACATTATCAAAAGCAGAAGAAAATAACATAAACAATTTTATAAACACTAGCAATTATATAGACAAGCAATTTTAAACCCAACTTTTTAATAAAAATATAAAAATATAAGATAAAAATGTCAACTCTAACACCTCAAGTATTAGATAGCAGCGGAGTGAATATAAACTAAAGTATAAATGTAAATAAAGTCAAAATAAAAATAAAAATAAAGAGCGAAATGCAAAAAACAGTCAGAGTTATGTATTTTAATGTCCTTTTTCATCAGTAGGGATAAGTGTACGTGTGAGCAAGTGAAGTATGTGGCTGTGTAGGTAGGTTACATGTGTGTATGCCTGCGAGGGAGTGGGTGATGGCTTTCACAGCTCTAGGGAAGAAGCTGTTTTTGAATCTGGTTGTGGTGGTCTTAATGTTTCTGTATCGTTTTCCTGAAGGAAGCGGTACAAACAGTCCATTTCCCGGGTGAATGGGATCCGCCACGATGCGGCTGGCCTTCTTCTTGACCCGGACAGCATATAATGTGTCCAGGGGTCTCATTTATAAAACTGTGCGTAGGAACCTTACTAAAAGTGTACGTGCGCCCGAAAGCCAAAAATGGCGTACGCAAAAAAATATTCAGATTTATAAAACCGTTCGTATATGGAGCTAAAATACATTTCAGAGAAAGTTTTTCTCAATCTTTTCCACTGGTCGAATTGTATTTTTAATTGATTTATATTTTTAATGGAAACAAATAGGCCTTGGGCATTATTTGCACGAAACTATTTTCTCAGACAATCTGGTATTATCATGATAAGCAATTATCTCTGTGGTTAAAACATTAAAACACAGCATGCCAGAGGAAAAGTGTTCAAAAACATCGCATCCACAACAAATATTTCTATTGATTGAATTTGAATATAAAAATGTTGTAACTTCTCAATAATGATTTCATGTTTAAGTGCTTAACTCCATTAATTTGAATGGCATATTTAATCTAAATGTTTATATCAGAAGTAAAACATAGTTTAAATCATTATTTTATTTATTTAAACTGTTATTTGCGTCAGTTTCACTAAACGGCCCAAAGCGCTCGCTGGCGCGGACATTTAAGAAGGGATTGATATTTGCTTCATACCACACCGTTGCACTAAAACAAAGGATGCTTTCTATTGTGGCACTGTAGAAGTTCTTGAGCAACTGACAGGAGAGTCCAGTACATTTTAAATTCCTGAGAAAGAAAAGGCGTTGTTGCGCCTTCTTCACCAGGTATGATGTGTTGACAGACCAGGACAGGTCAGATGAAATGTGGACGCCCAGGAACTTAATACTACCCACCCGCTCCACTGCGTCCCCCTGTATACAAAGAGGAGCGTGCTTCGTCTTCCTGGACCTCCTAAAGTCCACTATGACCTCCTTGGTCTTGCTGGTGTTCAAAATAAGATTATTAGTTGAACACCAGTATATCAGGTGCTGGATCTCCTCTCTGTATTGAGTCTCATCATTGTTGGATATGTGACCCACCACGGTGGTGTCGTCCGCAAACTTCACGAGCGTATTTGTGGAATGAATAGCAAGACAGTCATGAGTAAAAAGGCTGAATAGGGCCGGGCTAAGCACACAGCCCTGCGGTGTTCCAGTATTTAGGATCAGGGTGGTAGATGTAAAGTTCCCTATCCTCACCATCTGTGGTCGGTTTGTGAGAAAATCACTGATCCAAGAACACAGTGAAGTTGATAGTCCCAGGTTGTGGAGCTTCAGCACCACAAGAACCGGAAGAACAGTGTTAAAAGCTGAGCTGAAGTCCACGAATAGCATCCTAACATAAGTGTTGGGGTGTTGCAGGTGTGTCATGGCTGTATGGAGTGCTAGCGAGACAGCATCCTCCGTAGAGCGGTTCTTCCTGTAGGCGAACTGAAGGCTGTCCAGACCGGCAGGGATAGCATCTCTGATGTGATTAAGGAGGATCCTCTCGAAGCACTTCATGATTAATGGTGTCAAGGCAACTGGACGATAGTCGTTGAGGCAGGTGGCGACTGATTTTTTTGGCACAGGCACAATGATAGAGGTCTTGAGACAGACAGGGACCATAGCGAGCTGCAGGGACAGGTTGAAAATGTCCATGAAAACTCCTGCCAGCTGGTCAGCACATGATTTCAGGGTCCGACCCGACACCTTATCCGGTCCTGCAGCCTTGTTGATATTGATGTTCTTTAGGGTAGAACACGCTTGGTGCCGCTGCAGGACGAGGGGCTGGTGCTGCTCCTCTGGTTGGGGAAGATGTACAGCAGGGCTATTCAATTAGCTTCATTCGAGGGCCGGATTATCAAATCGAAAAGTTGAGGTGGGCCGGTGGGTTGGTTTGGGGGTTTATCTTATTTATTTAAACATAACAGTTTCAATAAATAAGTTAAAGTAACCCTAAAAAAGTATGGTATTTACTTGGAAATGTGGTGACCAACAGTATGCAGATATATAAAACCATAATAAATAAAAACTTGATAATTTACAGCTGTGTACAACTATTTTCCTTGGAACAAATTAATTAATTATACAAACTTGTAGCTGTTGGTGAGAAATAATAATTATTTTATTTATAATTGTTATGTTTAAATGAAAATATTCTGACAGTGAGACTTGATAACCACATGCTACTCACTCCCACTGTATAAAAGTGCCTAAACACAAGTTAAAACTATACTCAGTACGCACCTTTACAAAGAAACTGCCATAATTTCATAACAAACATTAATTATATATTCCTCTACCCACCTAATAAATCTAATGCAATATAAATCACTATATTTACTATTATACTGTATAATTTTATAGTAAATATATATATTTATTTATTACTACATAGTATTCAATATAAATATTGCACATTTCTGCCCAACCATGGTAAATTACTACAGTACATGCATGGTAAATGTTTGTAAGGGTGATTAGGGGATTTAAAGTCTTCTAATTTCGTTCATGCCACAATGTTTCTCCTGCTTTCCTCACCAGTCTTGTTGGGAATGTTGAGGCTGTTTCATCCGATTTAATACTAATTAAATCATCGAGTGATTTGTGGTTTGTAACAGAGAGGTTTCTGTCGAACTGTAACGCTTTCCACTGGTTGTCGCAACGCTGTTTAATAATAGTGTCCGGGACCGGGAGTAAACGCAACTATTTGTTGTTACTGACCGAGAAACCGCTTCAGATGATTCAGTGACGGAGCGGTCCGAATGAGTCCGAATAGTTTTAGACCGTTACTGACCGGCCACTTTGACGATCTCGTCGGTGGACGAGTTATGCAAGCGCGTTTAGAAAGGATCGAACCAAAAGAATGATTCATTCACGAATGTTTGGTATCGCTGGTTCAGTCAACATAAATTCGGGACACATAATAACTGCTGAAATATTCCCACATAAAACGTTTCTCAGGTCAATCGGAGCGAGTATCAAATTCAAACTAAATTAGCCGCACCGCCAGGAAAAGAGGAGGAGGGAGGTTGGTGCCGTCGGGCTGGATGGAGATGATTGGCGGGCCGCATTTGGCCCGCGGGCCGCCAATTGAATAGCCCGGATGTACAGTCTCTCTGCTGCTCAATGAATCAAAGCGTGCAAAGAAGCTGTTCAGGGTATCTGGCAGAGTGGGTCCTGGCTGATCTGCCGGTCACTGTGCTTGTAGTCCTTAATGGTCCTTATACCTTTCCACATATTACGTGGGTTGTTGTTATTAAAGTGCTCCTCAATGCGCTGTTTGTATCTGAGTTTTGCCAGCTGGATACCCTTTTCCAGTTCTTTCCGGGCCCTACTGTAAGCCAGCCTGTCTCCTGACCTGTAAGCTACGTCCCGGGCTTTGAGCAAGGGCCACACTGTGCCATCCATCCATCCATGGCTTCTGATTGGGAAAAACCGTGATGGTCTTTGTGGGCAGGACCGCATCAGTGCAGAAATGAACATAGGACAGAACAGCAGAAGTGTTTGAACACATTGAACGTTTGAATGCCCTGTTTGAACACATCCCAGTCTGTATGCTCAAAACAGTTTTGTAGTGCTGAGGAGGCCTCCTCGGTCCAGATCTGCACGGTTCTAGTGGTGGGTTTAGTCCTGCAGATCAAAGGTTTATAAGCAGGGATCAGCTTCACTGTGATGTGGTCTGACATACCCAAGTGTAGAGCTGCATGAGCTTTGTATGCTCCCGGAATGTTGCAATAAACCTGATCCAGTGTGTTATTTTCTCTGGTTGGAAAATCAACAAATCTGTAAAATTTAGAAAGCACTGATTTCAGTTCTACATGGTTAAAGTCCCCAGCTACAATCACAGCCGCCTCTGGATTAGCGTTCATCTGCGTGCTTATCAAACAGTACAGCTCCTCCAGTGCTAATTTAGCATTAGCTCTCGGTGGTAAGTGAGCTGCTATGATTATAACAGAGCCGAGTTCTCTAACCAGTTTGACCGGTCTGCACTTCACTGCCAGATATTCCAGATCAGGGGCGCAAAATGTTCCGATAAGATTGGTAGCAGTACACCACATATTATTAATGTAAAGCACCAAACCTCCGCCTTTGTTCTTGCCTGAAGCTGCGTTCCTGTCGGCCCGGAACAGAGAGCGCCCCGCTAGCTCCACCGCAGCGTCGGGTATGTTGTTATTCAGCCAGGTCTCAGTGACGATCGCCACACAGCTGTCCATCCTCCGCGAGGCGAACCTCAAGCGGATCTCGTCCAACTTATTGGTAAGAGACCTGGCGTTCGCGAGGAGAATGCTAGGCAGCGCTGGTCCGTGTGGATTAGCATATAGCCTAGCTAACCCTCTGGGGTCTGAGGTTTTTTCTGGGTCCTGGAGGTGTTCTGACATGCTCTGACATTTGTGCTTATTTCTGTTACTTGTGACATTTTCATGGCTAAAATCTGATTACACTGTTTTCAGCACAAACTCTGCTACAATAATATATCAGCAGCATGTGTGTACAAGTTTGTAGAAACCAATTTGAAATGATTCGAGCTTTGTGACATGTTGATTTGATGTCACAATTGTTGATTGTGCTCTCCCCTGCATTTTTTTGTCAGGGGCAATTGTGGTTAATTTTGCAGTGATACTATGTTTTCTGTCATTTTTTAAAATCTTTTTAAATAGACTACACAGAGAGCAGAAGTGGAAGCAGCCGATCTTGAGAGTCTCAAGCAGGAGTTGAACATCTCTATGGAGGATGCAGATCGGTGGCTGTGTGATGGCAAGCAATGGGCAGCCACTGGTATGTAATATAGTCGCTGGTGTATACATTTCCATATATATTTGTCTACATTTTTGCAGTGATACTGTGTTTTCTGTAATGGTCGACTTTGCTTATTTCTGGTCTTCAAGAGAGACACAGTACTCACAGTAGCCAGGAAGAGCTCCAGAGTGAAATCCATGAGATTATTTACTCCATCCGAAGAAAGAAGCATGATCTGTATCGACAAAATGGTATTTGATACTTCATCACTCAACTTGCATTTTGTAATTGTTATTTTTTTTCTAATATTTTTATTTTTAAACTTACAGACAGCAACCAAACAAGGCAACGCAAACGGAGAAGACTTGGTGAGCTCAGAAAGACACTCAGAGAGAAGATAGTGCTGTACAACACCATTCCTGGCTGTGAAGAGAAAACTGACAGCGAAGCAGCGTGCAGTCTCTCTGATGACTTTATTCTGCCTTGGGAAGCACAAGGAGATGCTAATTAATGTGTTTTATTTTTGTGCTTTTTTGAATTCACAAAATTCAGTTGATTGTTAATACAAGTAATAACAATAGCAATTTAACACTGCCACCCAGTAAAAAAGGTGCAACATACAGTAAAGAATAACACATTATATATTCTGTTGCTATCTGAGAAATGATCTGTAATGTTCCCATATGAAGACATAGTGATAATCTGATAGTTATTGTCACTCCTGTACCACACACTCTATACTAGTAGTGGTCATCACTTTTCTTTTATATATAAGAGCTGCAATAGCCAAACACATTTAAGAAGAAAACCATATCTATTCTGAAATGGCTAAATCCAACCCAAGCATGAAATAACTCTGCCTACCAATTAGATATCCTTTCAATATGTCTTTAATAAAAATAAAAAATCTTAATACTGGGATGAGCATTTCTTTAACTTTCTGTTATATTGTAGTGTGATGTTTCAGTTGTTGTCAATTATGTGTATTGGCTGCATTATTATATGCATACTTAAGGGATGATACAGTTAGGATATTGTTATATTATTACCCTTATAAAGTTCTTCATCAATATTATTCTCAAGGCCCTCAGAATGACCAGTGAAGAACACTGTGCTAGACGTAAAGCTGAATATGTTGTGTGTTAGTGTTTGAAGTTTTTTCCCCTCCACTTTTATTTTCAGTAATAGTGGCGAGTCTCGGCTTGAAGAGGCGACTGTTTGACCAAGTCCTGCTGGTCAGGCGCATGGAGGAGGAGAAGATGATCATTGTAAAAGAGATGACTCAGCATTAGCAACATCTGAAAAAAACATTGGACAAACTGGACAGTCTTCTTCGGGAGACTAAAGAGGACATCAAGATCCATAGTATGTACGATAAATGTGTTTTATTTAATGTGCAAAAATATGGTGATGCCACTAACCAGGATGTTATAGTTTCCTGTAAATATTGCTTCAAAAAAATCACAATACTTGTTAGCTGTTATTTTTTTTATGAAATGCTGCTTAATTATCAATGTCAATTTTCTTCAGTTTTTCCCTGAAGATCCGCCTAGAGAGCTGACCGAAGAGGGACACAGGGGCTCTACTGCTGTATCTTACACAAGCGGCACATTCTCCAGCAGAAACTTGCAGCATCACCAGCACCGATGGCAGTGTCAACACACACCCTTCCTTCTTCTCGCTGGAGGAAGATGTTGAAGAGGAGAGTGAGGACAACTGCAGTCCACAACTTTCTGAAGAAGAGCTTTAAAGTTTTAGCACAAACATTGGAAGCGTTGGATTCATCATCTTCCCAAAATCAGATTTTGAGTTTTGAGTCTGGAAATGAAATATTTTTCAGATGAATTAAAATAAATAAATAAATAAGTAAAAGTCATTCTTACCCTGAGCTACTGTGTCACATCTACATTTTCTAACTCTTTGCAGATTTGAATAACAGAAGGGTCTACATTATCCATAAGCCTCTGTCACCATTGTTATAGAGGCATCGCTTGCTTACTTGTTACTTTTATATTCCATATTTTACACGTGGCATTACATTACACCTACAACTGTTAAAAATTATTGTTATTATTTATTGCACATTTAATAAATATATTAACATATACGTTTTGGTCGTTGAGGCAATATATTTAATATTACATTTAGCGTATGCATATTAATTTGTATGCACAGACTTAATAATTAATCTCAAGTTTTATATCCCATTTTAAAACTAATTAATTTGAATAAAACTGACAAATACTCTTTATTTTCTATCAAATGTACAAAATACAAGTCAGTTTTTAGAGTGCCAAAATTGACTCAAAATGTTGCACTGAATGTTGATACCTATATGGATTGAAAATATATAAGAGAGAGAGAGGAGGAAGAGTGCGTGTAAGAAGTGCTGAACAAGGAGGAAGAGGATGAGGATGATGAAGAGCATGTGTGGAGAACACTGTCAAGGCTGGATCTGGCTTTAGGGTTTTTCTCTTTGCCTCCAGAGATGACAGTGTCTGTGATGTGGACAAACTCCTCCGCCAGAACATGAAGACGCGATGCTGAAGCAGAATACATGTAAAATCTCTCTCACTGACCTTGATTTTGCAGTTGCACAACTCTTTTGAGTGACTGTAACATGCTTTTCATTTAGAGTTTTTTTACTGTAACCTTTATGGCTTTTGCAGTTGGTCACTGTATTTTCACAGTATGCAAGTGCTGAATATACAGACATTCGATACTATACAATATTCAGTACAATACTATACTTGCAGTGCATACAGTAATTTATTCACCTTACTAATGTTAGTAGTCATTACTATACATTTTACGTAATTGCAAATTGTGTTTACTTTGTGTAACCCTGTTAATTTTGCCCCAATAAAGTCCTGAAATGACCTTTAATGCAAACACTCAAAACTAGAGTAAAGTTCAATATCTAGTTCGCCACTAGGTGGCAGGGCACAATGAAACGTTCCTCTTCTGCTGTTTTTCTGCCATTCGCCTTGCCTTAAAAAAGCCTGGAAAAAACGGGAGCCAGAGCAGAAGTAAATATTAGGATTGAAACTGATTTAGAAAACGAAATATATCCTCGAGGTTGAACTACATTGAAAATTAGATGACACCTGTTGTAAAACAAAGTTATCTCGGTGAGTAAAAATTATCATTTTGTGTTGATTAGCTTGAAGTTAAAATGGTGAAATGACTAAAAAGTTTACATTTCAACGTTACAGTGGATTTAAAAAAACAGTCTGGCTATCTACAATAGCAGTGGATGTTACCACACAGGTACATTTTGTTGTATATTTTAGTTGTACATCTGTTGTATATTTTGGTACAATGAAAAATGCATTTTGAAAGGAAATAATTTTGTTTTGAGTTAAGTATGTCAATTTTGAGTTACTATGCTATACTGTACTTTTGTTTGTCCAATTCCATTTTATTGATTTTAATTTTAAGTTGTATTATTGAGCATATGGACTTTTACAGTTTTTACCAACTGCTTACACACAAAATCTTTTCATGTCACACGATTTTTGAAACCTCTCACTCAAAGTGCAAAACTACATGCCAAATCTCCAAAACCATAAGCTATTTCTCAGCCTTTGACTCAGTTTTCAATTGCATTAAACACTTTTTGCAAAACAATACACACAATTCTCTACCTAAAACACAAAAATCTATCAGGAAGTAATTTGCTTTCCTTTTCCAAACACAACCAATCAAAATGCTACACTTATTCACCAGGTCACACAGACACACTCATCACATGTGCAAACACTAATTGCTTAACTGATCACTAACCAATCACTACTTTACTGTAGTGTAGGCCTAAATAGGTCAACGGTCAGATGATCTGTTTTGAACAATGGATTCCTGGGACCCCCCGTGACTATTTTGTTTTCAAATGACACATACAAACCATCATATGAAGAACCAGTTGAACACTGATGTGCTCAATGTAAAACACTATGATGAGTGGAAAACACTTCTTCTCCATTCATCATAATGACTTAGGCCTTTTTTTGTTCAGTGTTACACTTACTACAGACAGTACATACATAAGTGTGTTGTAAAATATTTGAGAATATTGTTTTTATACTCCGAACACACAAAAACACGGTAACAGATATATTTTATTTTTCCCACAAAAACAATGTACACAGTGTACATCCCAACCAACACACAGTTGGACATACAGTGGTCTACATACAAAACAACAGAAGAATTGACTGTATACATTTACAGTAAAAAACAAAACAAAACAAAAACCAATGTTGGCATCCATTGCTCCACTGAAGATCTCACCTGTTGCCCTTTTATGCTAAAGCTCTGATTGCTGATTGTAAAACTGTGTGACGGGTGTTTGCCCATGTGAAGAGTCAGTGTGCATATTTGAATGGCAGTGTGTTCCTTGTGAAAACAAGAGATTTTCTGCATGAAAATTGTGCCAAAAGCAGAGAATTGTGTGTAGTGTTTTGAAAAAAGTGTGTTTTAGAACTGCAATCTGAGTGTAAAGCAGGAATTGTGCTTATAGTTTAGCAGAATTGGTTCAGGGGGTTGGTGAATGAGTTACATGTTGTGGTCATTGTGTCTCAAGTATCAGGATTTGTGTGTAAACAATTGAGCAAAAATAAATATTTTTATTTATTGTAAATATTTTCTGTTTCTACATTGCATTGGTGTTTACAGTGTACTTGTTACATCAGATTACTTTCACTGTAGAGCATTATATTGAAATGTAGATATAGCCTAAGCCTATGAAAGACCAAAGGGCTTTAGATTTAGAACAGCAGTGTTTACATGGTATATACAAAAATGTACTATTATGAAAGAAGTGTTTGCCATTTGATGCAAATGCTTCATTCTGACATGTGTTTATGGCATTTTGAATGTAGTGTTGCATTTTGAAGGAGATGTGAGGCATTTTGCATTTTGTGTGTGCAGTTTTGAGAATTGTGTGTAGAGTTTTGAAAAAAGGAGACTTAGTTTTGAAAACGTGTGTAAGCAATTGGTAAAAACTGTAAATGATGAAAAGATGGAAAAATGACATTTAGTTGAACATTAGTTAATTTTCTGCACATTTTTGTGTAGACTGGGGTTTTTTTAGGCTTCTTCTGGTCCCGGATCCCTGGTGTTCTTCCCACCGAAGCTGGATTCCTCTCTGTTCGCCCGGCGCCTGGTTCCCTGGTCCACTGCCTCAACTAACAGCGCTGCAACGGCTCCATTGGGTGGTTTGATATGGACGCTAAGTATTGAAGGGGTGGTTGGACAGTTAAAATATTTTGAGTGCACTCAAGGGTAACACTTTTTTTTCTTTGAAAGATTTTTCCTTTTGTTTTGTTTCATGAGATCTCAAAGTTGTGGCCGATTTGTTAACATCAATGGTACTAATGCTGTGTGAACTGAACTAAATATTGAATTTTGAATAAGAAAATAAGAAAAATAATTTGAATAAGAACTACATTTAAACTTTATTCTATTGTCCTGTGCTTCCTTTGGAGTGGAATCTATGAGTCCTTTGACCATATGATTAGTACATAACCAGCCTCCTCATCGAATCTAGATTTAGATAACTCCTACAATAGATCCTTAGCCTGAACTACCACCGTAGGGTTACATCTGTTACAATATACTTTTTTCCTGTAACTGCATGCTTTGGATTCTGTGTTCTCCATTTTTTGATGTAGTGTCTAATGAATGATCTGTAGTGTTTGTAATATTGACTTGTTGTGTGTATGATCTGAAAGCATTGTTTGATTTTGAGCAAAGATAAAATGGTTTTGAGGCAATTGTTGTATTTTGCCATAAGAGTCAGAGGTTCTCTGAATGTGGTGTGAAAATTTGGTTTTGTGTTTAAGGTTTTGAGAAAGTGAGTGATAGTTTCAAGAAATGTGTTTTAGCAATTCAGAAAAACTGTAATTTGAATAAAACTGACAAATACTCTTTATTTTCTTCCTCACTTTACATTAACATTAACTACAATACTACTCATGAAGAACAATACAAACTACAGTGTATTTATATTTTATATATTATAAATATATATTCATTATTATTTTGCACCATGATCTATATCCTTAACGATAATTAACGTGATCATAGTGTCCCGAATGCTGATACTGATGTTCTTCATTTTATAACCTATTTTTGCATTTTGCTCACAAGTGGCCAAAGCAGGATATTAGTTCATAACAATACATACAAGTTAATGTACACATCATTCATATTACTTTTGCTTTATTTGCTACCAATAATTACACAGAGACAAGCATATGCAAATATAATGCCTGAGAAACATTGTGTTGAAGGATTTTACTCCTTTAATTTATTACAGCAATAAAAAATCCTGTATATAGATGGATATGTGGGGTTAGAGTTAGATACATTCGTGTGTGTGTGTGTGTGTGTGTGTGTGTGAGTGAGAGAGGGAGAGAGAAAGTGTGTCTGTGTGTGAGACATGTGTGCATGTGAGAGAGAGAGTGTGTCTGTCTGTGTGTGAGAGTTTGTATATGTGAGAGACGTGTTAGAAAGTGTGTGTGCCTACAGTATGTTTCTGAATGTGAGTGTGTGAGATAGTGTCTGTGTGTGTGCATGTGAGAGAGTATATATGTGTGAGAGATTGTATGTCTGTGTTTGTGTGAGAGTGTGTCTGTTTGTGTGTGAGAGAGAAAGTGTGTGTGTGTGAGAGTTTGTATGTGTGTGAGAGAGAGAGTGTGTGCCTGTGTTTGTGTGAGAGAGTGTGTGTGCCTGTGTTTGTGTGAGAGAGTGTGTCTCTCACAAAATCATGATTAATTTGATAAATTCTGCCATTTGTAGTTGTTAAATGTGCAGCAAAGACAGGGGTTTCCCATGGCAATGATTATATCTCTCAGGCCAATAACAAGTTTTGCAATGAATGGGCGATTTCATAACAGGATAAATCTGGACTACATTACCCAATTATCTCAAAGCCCAGTGGCGGGTGGGCGTGGCATGGGCCGTCGTTTAAAAGCATTGTTCTCGTATTAATAGTATTCAGTCACTGTCTTCCTTGTGTTCTTCCTGCAGAGAAAGGAAGTACCAGCTTCAGATGCTTCTAACCCAAGGCCCAAAAGTATCTTGGTCTATCCTCCCATACACACATTATAGATTTAAAAAAAACATCTTGACTGTGGGCTAATAGGTCCTTAAGGGTAATGAATGATAAAAAAATAAAAATAATAATAATTACGTGGCTTTCTGAAAATTTCAGCAGTAAACACATCATTAAATGAATATGAAGGATAAGAGCCAGTGACATATTTCAAAACATTTTATGAGTCCACTCATCAAACACAGAGAACAGATAATGTTCTGTACAAAGCAGCAACAGAAGCAGAACACAAGAATAAACCAGAACTGCTGTGTCTGAAGTCTGAACACTGAAAGACAACATTGCAAGTCATACAAGGCATCTATTTTACAACATAGCAACAAAAAATACATCGGAATACACACACACACACACACACACACACACACACACACACACACACACATCTTCAGGATGAACTTTGAATATTTTCTCTTGGCTCCCAGGAGTTTTTCCACTTTTTCCCACTGTAAGACAGCAAACAGTGTTAGTAACAATGCTCATTACTGGAATATAAATACTATCTTGGTTATGTACAATAAGACATAGTTTTCAGGCATGTAATCAATATAATGTAATTGTTTGAAAATATGCATTCAGCAGATGATTTAATTATTCACACTGCACTTAGAGTGTGTCAGACAGTAACACATGTTCACTCATGTGTGTTTACAATCAATTTTAATCTCATTGTTCAAGACAAAAAAAATGCAGTTCTCAACAAAGACTTGATAAAAAAATAAAAACTTGAAACTAAGAGTGGTTGAAAACATTAAAGAATAGATAAAAAATAAAAAGCACACCACATTTCAAATGATATTTTAATTACATTTAAGTCTGAAGTCCTGATCAAACTGAATAAATGTTTATTTTTTGTCTCTAATGTTTTTATAAACATTTTTTTTCTTAGTTTCGTCAATTTTCTGCAGTACAGCAAATAAACTTCAGATAATACGCAGCCCATCCAGAGCAAGGATGCCACTGCAGCAACACCTCCGCATGACCCTTAGCAGAAACAGAAAGAAACATGGGTTAATGTTAATGACATTTACTTACAACACATGAAGTTACAGTCATACATCTGCTGAACGGCAAATACAAAATTAAATCCAAGTGAAAATAAACAAAGTGAAATTAATAGTTAGTTGGACTAAAACTATCATAAGAAGCATAATAAAACTTGAATTAATAATTATTAGCACAATTCACTTTATTACTATATTATCAATACAATTGTGTAATATATGGAACTGCAGTTTTTATTGTTGTCACACCACCATTGCTATGGTTAAGGTTTTAAATTTGCACAACTTAAATTGTGAAGTAAAATATTTCTTATTAAAATCCAGGGTTTAACATTATAACACGAATTATATAAATACCTAAACCTTACATTAATTATTTTGTATATTTTGTAATGTTTTTTGGCAAATACATTGCAATTACAACATACAAAAGTACATTTCAGTATTTTGCTTTTTGAAACAAACCTCCCTGATTCTTTTCTTCAAAATGTTTTGTAGGGGAAACTGGTTGAGTCTTTATGGGGCATTCTGAAACAAATAAAAATATGGTTACAATTTGACATAAGTAAAATTAAAAGTACAACAAACACAACTCTTGGTTTGGGTACGTTATGGTCACAACACTGAATAGCTTACTATAAATATGTTGCAATATGTGCAAAAGAAAATATTACAATATGTACATTTGTAGAATTCTAACCCAGTCTTTAAAAAAAAAAACAATGAGAAAGGCCCTGTTCTTTCAGCTCTAAAACTCATATGTTAAAATAAAAAACAAAACAAATACACACATGCCTTTATTGTCTGCTTTCCTCTTTCTTTTCCTGAGGAAGACACTGGAGCTGGACTGCCAAGCTCAGTGGACAGTGTAGAAGAGGAAGAAAGAGTTGAGGCTGGTGGCAGAGGAGAGTCAAGTCACCTTTATTTATATAGCACTTTTTACAATACAGATTGTATCAAAGCAGCTTCACATTGATAACATGAAAATAATACAACAAAGTTTGTTTCTAGAAGAAAATTGCATCATCGTCCACCCTTAATAAGGCAGATCAATAATACTGTTGAATATTCAATGTCCCCAACTAATCAAGCCAAAAGCCAAGGCGACAGTGGCAAGGAACCAAAACTCCATCAGTGACAGAATGGAGAAATAAACCTGGGAGAACCCAGGCTCAGTCGCTCAGTTCTCCTCTGGCCAACGAGCGAACAGTGTATGATTATGATCCAGGCAGCGTTACAGGTCAGAGGTCACTTGTTTTAAAGCTGTGCCAGGACAGCATGCTTGCTTTATGGGCCGGTGTTTTCTCGTGCTCTCTAAAGAGATCTAGCGATTTTTTTCAATTTGTTTGGCCAGTGCTAACAAAGGTGTCATGTTTCACATTTTTACCAAACATCCTACAGGAAAAACAAAAAGCTGCATCTCTAGATACAGAATATTCCAACCAGGGAAAGTTTCCAAACCAGTTTGAATTAAAAGATCGCTTTTTTAACCCAAAGTTGTGCTGGGGATATTGAGACAACTTAACCTGTTTTGGGCCACAGTGCTTTTCCCCCAGGTCACTGATGTTTCCCTCTATATTGTGAGCAGTGGTTTTTGCCCTCGCCCCCTGTCTAATGTTCTCTGCTGCCACTGTGCTCATCTGTTCCTCAGTTTTCTTCTCAATAGCTCTCCTGTCTTTGACCTGTCTCTCGCCTGTCCTTCTCCACTCTCTCACTTTGCCCTGCCTCCGACTGTTCATCCAGCTCCATCTCTCTTCCTTCTCCTGCACCTGCAGGGTCCCAGTCAAACATTAGACAACAAATCCTTGAACGCAGATGAGCCAATGTCAGTTGAGTATCAGTTGCACGGCGACCGAACTCAGACAAGTAACTAGATAAGACAGCTTGGGGTGTGAGTGTGTGTTGTAGAACATATGTACAAGTTGTGCATTTTTGTGGAATGTGCTTTACTGTGGAAAAAGCGTGAATATGTCTATTAGCTGCAAAAAAAAAAAAAAAAAAAACTACATTAAAAATTACACTAAGAACTTAATTCTAATTTAATACATATTTAATTAATTAAAAGTAGCCCTATATGTATTTTGTACCATGATTCATTAAAAAGCAATATATCAACATCATTGGGCACACAGTAGTTGGCACAACACTTCATGTTTTATTTTAATTAAACAACATACAATATAACAAAATATTTATAATTACATTAATCATTTTGTCTTTATTTATTAAAGTGCATAATGTCAGCGTCATATGCTTACATGCAGTTGTAATAGTCATTACAATTCAAGTCTTATCATCATAACTGGTAAAACCTAAAAAGCCAAAGAAACTTTGTTTTACAATATAATATCACTCTTTAATTTAATATATTATAATATATAATATCACTTTTTTAATATCACTCAATATTACTATTAAATACTATGATAATGACGGAATGAGTCCTGCCTGTCACGTCATTATCTTATCTGCCTTCCCTTATAAAATAACCTTTTTAACATAGTAAAATCTAAATATAGTTCCCAACAAAAGTATTTTTAGCGTAAAACATGTTCAAGATTAGCGAACAGACTGTGTCGATACAAAGTCAATGGAGACGGTTGGATTGTTTCCCCCTCGGTGGGCGTGGTCTGCAGATTATGACGCGTGTCGCTCGTGTGCAGTGGAAAGGCGGCTTATGATTTTGGCGAGACCTTGATATCGCGGCTCCACTTCATGCTCACTACTGCGCAGACTCGGACACTTCGGCGGCTTCACTTGAGAAGAGAGGGGCGTCGTCCATCTTCTTTTACAGTCTGATCGGAACAAATATGGTAATTCCGCCATATTGTACATTGCACATTCTCTAATTCATAGTAGGCTAATGCGAGACTAGTGCACTGTTTTTCTGTATAAAAAGTATTTGCCTATAGTAAAGTGCAATTCCATTTCTTGGCAGAGGTTTTTCATATGGGTTTTTCTGAGGCTTGATGTCTGATTATGTAAATCGTTTATCAACTCTTACCTCCCTCAAACTCATCATCTCTCCTTTCTGCTTCCCTGTCCCTGCTTCGTAGAAAAACAATTCTGATGTCCATCTACAGAGGCCAGCAATGAAGAAAAATTGTATCATTTGTATTATTTGCAAACTTTTGTTTCGTCATGTTTTCATAGCCTACCTCTATATAGAGCTGGTAAATCCCGCCCATCCGTAAAACCCCACTGGACCTCTAGGTTGAAAAATCATCAATGCAAGTGAATGTGGAAAATAATAATTTTCTGGTCCCGTTTGAATTGTGCCATGAATGTGAACATATGTTGTCTGTGAATTTTTTATATAATTTTTCATGTTACGAGTTTGACAGTATATTGTACGATTCTTTGACTAGCAGTTGTGGAAAAGACATAACGAGAAAGACTACATGTCACCTATGTGACGTCACCCCATAACACATTTTCCCTCCACTTATCAAATCACGGTGCTAATGCTGCGATAATCTATGGAGACAGATCGAGATGCCTGTGTGTTTTGTACCCAAATGTCACCATTTAAACCAAATGGGCTGTTCTTTCTTCAGATTCCCGCGTCTGAAAGCAGCGAAGAGTTGTAGTCCAGAAAGTGCTCTCACACAAAGTCTAACCGTATCAAACTTCTACCCGCTAAATTGTAGCATTCTTCACACGAAAAATTATATAAAAAATTGTATGCAATTACACACTTCTGATAAAAATGAGAAATGTGTTAAATGGTTCCACATTTTCTTTGTTTTCTTTTACAGTGTGTGTGTGTGTGTGTGTGTGTGTCAGTCAGTGTGTGTGTTGTTGTTTAATGTGACACAGAGACACTGAAGAGTCATAATAATTCAATCTAAATCCAGCACAGAGGGGTTCAGTGAATGTGTGTGTGAATGTGTGTAAGTGTGTGAGTGTGTGTGTGTCAGAGACGCTGTAGAAGGACAGAGTGCCGGCCGACACGTCCACAAACACTCCTACTCTCTTACAGGATCCTGAACCAGCAGGAACAGCAGTGGAGTTACTATTGTGCCAGACAGTGAATCCGTGATTAGAGCAGTACAGACTCCAGGACTTCTCATTACGTCCAAACACACAGTCACGACTCCATCCTCCTTTCCTCTTGATTCCTTTATATGACACTGATATTTCAGTATCTCCACTCCATTCAGCCTCCCAGTAACAGCGTCCAGTCAGACTCTCTCCACACAGAACCTGATGATCATACTCAAATCTCTCTGGATGATCAAGATACGACTGCCTCTCTCTCACACTCGTCACCTTTCTGTTCTCCTCAGACAGAGCGAGACGAGTGTGTGCTGTGTTTGGATCCAGTGTGAGATCAACGGCATCTGAACACAAGAACACACACATTACAACAGCAACATTTACAACAACACACACTAAAACTGTGTTTGAGGACTTACATCTGTGTAGTCTTGATGTCATCATGAACTCTCCACAGTGATCCACACTAGAAAACACACACACACACACACACACACACACACACACACACACACACACAAAATAATGAAACAAAACTTTAATTAAAGTACACCTATGAGTCGTATTCAATATTAATAAATTAGAGATGTTCTTGTTGATCAAAGGCTTAAAGGTGCCATGTGTCAGAATTGAGGTAAAAATATCTAAAAAATGAGAAAAGAATGAGAAGAAATAAGGGCGATAATGTCATTAAAAAAAATGACAAGTTATAGTGCTGCAGAGATATCAACCTGAATTAGCATTAGCATTACTAGCCACGGCCCGACGTCGTAATAGTCAAGTCAAGTCAAGTCAACTTTATTTATATAGCGCTTTTCACAATACAGATTGTATCAAAGCAGCTTCACAGTATTAAATAAAATAATACATCAGTGTTTGTTTCTGGTGTAAAACATCCACGTTTGGTAATGCTGATCAATAGTATTGTTGAATTGATTAATTAAATTAAGTATCCCCAACTGAGCAAGCCAAAGGCAACAGTGGCAAGGAACCGAAAAACTCCATCAGGTGACCTAATGGAGAAAAAAAAACCTTGGGAGACCCCAGGCTCAGTCGGGGGCCAGTTCTCCTCTGGCGTTTATAAACTAGAGACCGGATTTAACTGTAAGATTAAAAATATTATATAAATGCCTGGCTGAAGAGAAGCGTCTTTAATCTAGTTTTAAACTGGGAGAGCGAGTCTGAGCAACGAACAGTATCAGGAAGGCTATTCCAGAGTTTTGGAGCTAAATGTGAAAATGATCTCCCTCCTTTGGTTGATCTGGATATCCTAGGTATGACCAAAAGCCTCGAATTTAGTGACCTTAACCCTCTATTGCACGCATTATTAATTAGACATTGTAAAAAATGTTTTGCATGTTTTTATTACTTAACATGAGCTAAATAACAGATATATATAAAAAAAATCTAAAAAAAAGTTTAAAGGGGGGTCGTTGGTAAATTGTTGCCATATGGCAACAATATGCAATCGTGGAAAGTACCATAAAATAAAAAAAAAAATAAAAAAAATAATTTTATTTAAAACAAGACTCAACAAATCCATCTCATACTTAGTGAAATGTTTAAACAAACATTTATACAGTAAAAACATTATATCATTTCAACAGTTATCTGAAATGTCTGGTAATAATAACCAGGAACCTGGAACCTGTCTCACTGAAATACACTATTCATTCGTTTCATTTCATTTAGTCATTTTTTTTGCCGTTTCATTTCATTTAATTCTCTTCATGACTTGTGAAAGTCAGTGAAGCAGAGGAAAACTAAACACTTGGAGCACTTGCTTCTTACAATGCCCTTGCATCCTGGCATTTTGCATCTGCCCTTCTCAGATGCATGCAAGGGCCAGTGGTCTGTGCGGTCTCTGCGGACAGGATCTGGCGGGACAAAGCTTTGGGGCCCTCTTTTATTTTTCCCCACCACAACAGCTTGTGAAGGTCTAATGTTTTTACCTTTAAAATATAAGCAAAAGTTGTAAACATAGTCTCAGAGTAGTTTCATGCTATGTAAGTCAATGGGACTCCATTAGGTTGAATGCACCAGGACGTTTCCATATTTGCATATAGTTGCCATATGGCAACAAATGTATTTTAGCATATTACAAAAAACTTATAAAATCAAAACTGAATTTAATGTTAAAAAATTAAAGTTTACTTACCCCAGATACTGATTAAATTTTTTTATTTGATGAAAATTTTCCAAAATTCTGAATAAAAGGCTATCTTCAGGAGCCCCAGACAGTGATGTTTGCATGTCAATGTCCATGAGCAAAAAGGACTGGCAAACAGGATATCCTGGTCATGTGACCTCATAAATTGTATTTTCTTAAAAGTTAAAGCCCCCTTTTCACAACTAACTGTAAAAACATAGATTTTATATCACAGCTTTAAAAAAAAATTAAGATAAATTAATTGTTGCCATATGGCAACGCTATGCAATAGAGGGTTAAAGAGCGCGATGGATTATAGGGCGATAGAAGATCCGTTAAATAAACTGGAGCTAAGCCGTTTAGGGCTTTATAAGTCAGTAGCAATACCTTGTAATTAATACGGAACTTTATAGGTAACCAATGTAGTGATGATAAAATTGGTGTTATATGATCATATTTTCTTGATCTAGTAAGAACTCTAGCAACGGCATTTTGGACTAACTGTAGCTTGTTTATTGAGGATGCAGGACAACCAGCTAATAAAGAATTACAGTAATCTAATCTCGAGGTCATGAACGCATGAACTAACTTTTCTGCATCAGAAACTGATAGCATGTTACGTAGCTTAGCAATGTTTCTAAGGTGGAAAAAGGCTGTTTTTGTAACATATGAAATATGATTTTCAAAAGACAAGTTACAATCTAATATAACACCCAGGTCTTTTACTGTAGAGGATAAAGTAACAGGACACCCTACTATGTTAAAGTTGTATTGTAAGAGGTTTTGTGGGCGGTTTTTTGAACCGATAAGTAGTACCTCTGTCTTGTCTGGATTTAATAAAAGAAAATTGCGCGTCATGCAATCTTTTATATCTTTAACACACTCTGTCAATTTGGATAATTTAGTGTTTTCATCCGGCCGTGATGAAATATATTTAAGTGTCATCAGCATAAAAATGGAAACTAATTCCATGTTTCCTTATAATATTTCCAAGTGGCAGCATATATATTGAGAATAATAGAGGGCCTAACACAGATCCTTGCGGCACTCCATAGTTTACTGGAGTTATGATCGATTTTTCTCCATTTAAATAGACAAAATGGTATCGGTCAGATAGGTATGATCTGAACCAGCTTAATGCTTGTCCTTGAACACCGGTATAGTTTTGTAGTCGATCTAAGAGTATTGTGTGATCTATAGCAGTGATTCCCAACCCCCGGTCCCCGGACCGGTGCCGGTCCGTGGACCCGTTAGTACCGGGCCTTGAAATATTCCCAGAATAATGTTTCTTTTTTTCTTTTTTCTTTTTTTTTTATAATAATAATAATTTTCTTTTTTATATGCTTTTTTAAGTGACGTCATGTTATTTAATCCAAAACCTAAACAATAAATAGATTAAAATGTGTTTCTTTGAGCGCCTTGCGATTGCTTAGCAACACGTCATATCTGAATGGACTGCAAAAAAGCGCGCTGCACCTGAAGTGACAGGGAAGTGGAGAGATGAGCGGGCCGCGATATTTTTTTCAATGGCTAATTTCATTGCGGACAGTTCTGGTAAAAGGAAAGGCGATGACCAACTCGAAAATAGCGAGAGAGAAAAAGTCACGCTTCATAAATACGATACCTCATACATTAGGTATGGATTTATGACAACAGGCGATTCCGTGGCGCCAAATCCGTTGTGTATTATTTGTGGTGAAAAATAACGTTAAGCTGGTTTTCGTTCATATTTGTAAAGCAGACCTTTTTAAATTTCGTTTTATTGTATCCTGGAATTTGTGTGCATTGTTTTGGATGCATATGTTTTTTATGGATGCTCAGGAAGAACAGCTTGTCTTGTGCACAGCTACAAATATAGTAATATCAATAAGCAGTTCATGCTCACATTAAAATAGTTTTGTTCTCATTGGTCTGATTTGGTATTTTTTGTTAAAGGTTAAAGTTTAATCTCTAATTTTATACTTTTAAAAATGATTGGCTGAAATCACTAAGTTATGTGTTTGCTATTGTATTCTGAAACTGTCTGATTGTTGAAACTGGCACTTATTTTCATACAATTAAAAAGGCCCGTTCACACCAAGCACGATAACTATAAAGATAACGACAAAGATAACTATATATGCGTCCACATCAACGAACGATAACGGTCTTTTTATTCTAAGCACGCGCTCGCGCGCCCCATTTTAAATGCGCGAGACCTTTAAATTAGAATGGATTCTGATTGACTGTCAGTGTTTTATCGTTTGACAGCTGAAAAAAATCGTTCTGAAAGTGATCCCAACGATATCGTTGCTGTCAAACGATAAAACACTGACAGTCAATCAGAATCCATTCTAATTTAAAGGTCTCGCGCATTTAAAATGGGGCGCGCGAGCGCGTGCTTAGAATAAAAAGACCGTTATCGTTCGTTGGTGTGGACGCATATAATCTTTGTCGTTATCTTTATAGTTATCGTGCTTGGTGTGAACGGGCCTTTAGCCTTTGTTGTCACCTGTTGGTGTGAAAACACTAAGTTGCTGTTGAAGTGATTGTCTTTAGTGGTTCTGGAGAGATTTGACAGGTGAAATGGACTGGTATTTTCATACAATTTGCCATTACTGCCACCTGCTAGTGAGTGAGTGCTGTGTGAGTTGCTTTTGAAGTAGACCTAATTGTATGGCAGTAAAGGGAAATATTTTGTGAACTGGTCTGGTATGGGGCGCCGTTTGTAAAGCGACTCACGCTGAAAATAACAGCAACATTTTGTCACATTTAGCTTCAAACAATGTTTAAAAAACTGGTATGAATTTTTGACGTCACTTTTTACCACATTTACAACAATATTTGTCAACTTAAATAGTATTTTAAATAGTTAAATCTAAATATTAAATGTTACACCTTAATGTTAAATGTTAAATCTAAATGCTAAATATAAATCTAAATGTTAAATCTAAATCTAAATGTTAAATCTAAATGCTAAATATAAATATAAATATAAATGTTAAATATAAATATTAAATCTAAATCTAAATGTTAAATATAAATGTTAAATGTTAAATCTAAATCGAAATGTTAAATCTAAATGTTAAATCTAAATCTAAATGTTAAATCTAAATGTTAAATCTAAATCTAAATCTAAATGTTGAATTTAAATCTAAATGTTAAATCTAAATCTAAATGTTGAATCTAAATGTTTCGGGTGAAACTAAATATTTAACTAATATGCAAATTCAAAATGCTGGTAACCGGAAGTGCCAAAATAAAAGCTCGAGGTGGTCAGTGTGTGTTTATAGCATGGTTTATAGTGTCAAATAACGAATAAAAAACATCTCATCCGAGGAAATGGACTCTTGGACATGGATTATCGTGATAATAACTACCTAAAATAATAAACACGTTTGGAGAAACTTTATTTGAAGAGTAGGCTAGTGTCACTTTTATGAAAAGTGCGGGACTTATGACCTGTAGCCATAATAGCCAGCTATGGCCACTAGGGGGCTCACTTTGACTGAATGTCATGTCATTACTCTCATCACGAAACTCTACAGTTTCTCCAAACGTGTTTATTATTTTAGGTAGTTATTATCGTTATATTATAGTTATTATTATGAGATGGTTTTTAT
Source organism: Scardinius erythrophthalmus (assembly GCF_964197995.2). Taxonomy (NCBI): domain Eukaryota; kingdom Metazoa; phylum Chordata; class Actinopteri; order Cypriniformes; family Leuciscidae; genus Scardinius; species Scardinius erythrophthalmus. The sequence goes on along the minus strand of NC_138221.1, from coordinate 69,655,113 downwards.
TCGTTATTTGACACTATAAACCATGCTATAAACACACACTGACCACCTTTTGGCACTTCCGCTTACAGGCATTTTGAATTTGCATATTAGTTAAATATTTAGTTTCACCCGAAACATTTAGATTCAACATTTAGATTTAGATTTAGATTTAACATTTAGATTTAGATTTAACATTTAGATTTAACATTTAGATTTAGATTTAACATTTAGATTTAGATTTAATATTTAGATTTAACATTTAGATTTATATTTAACATTTAACATTTAGATTTAACATTTAGATTTAACATTTAGATTTAGATTTAATATTTAGATTTAACATTTAGATTTAACATTTAGATTTAGATTTAGATTTAACATTTAGATTTAACATTTAGATTTAGATTTAACATTTAGATTTAGATTTAGCATTTAGATTTAATATTTAACATTTAGGTGTAACATTTAATATTTAGATTTAACTATTTAAAATATCTCTAAGTTGACAAATATTGTTGTAAATGTGGTAAAAAGTGACCGTCAAAAATTCATACCAGTTTTTTAAACATTGTTTGAAGCTAAATGTGACAAAATGTTGCTGTTATTTTCAGCGTGAGCCTCTTTACAAACGGCGCCCCATAGTCTGAAAGTTTAAAAAGATTGGTATATTCATACAAGTAGCCTTTGTTGCCATCTAGTTCATTATGCAAATAAATGCTGTTACTGTTTTACACAGTGATATGTTCCAAACGATGCATCTTAAAATTGACAACTGGTCCCTGGAATTTTTTTTATGAATATGCTGGTCCCTGGCACAAAAAAGGTTGGGAACCCCTGACCTATAGTATCGAACGCAGCACTAAGATCAAGTAAAACTAGTATTGAGATACAGCCTTGGTCAGAAGCTAAGAGTAAATCATTTGTGATTTTAACGAGCGCAGTTTCAGTGCTATGGTGCGGCCTTAATCCAGACTGAAACTTTTCATAGATGTCATTTTCTTGTAAGAAAGAGCCCAGTTGGGCAGACACAACTTTTTCTAGTATTTTGGACATAAAAGGAAGATTTGAAATGGGTCTATAATTTGCTAGATTATGTGGATCTAATTGTGGTTTCTTAATGAGTGGTTTTATAACTGCCAGTTTAAATGTTCTTGGAACATGACCTAAAGATAAAGACGAGTTAATAATATTGAGGAGAGGCTCTTCCACTATAGGTAACACTTCTTTCAGTAGTTTAGTTGGTATAGGATCTAATAAACATGTTGTTGTTTTAGAGGAAGTGATAAGTTTATTTAACTCTATTTGTTCTATAGTTGTAAAGCACTGTTATTGTTCTTGCGGGGTGATAATCGAGGCTGAATTATAAGGCGCGATTGAGGATTGAACGTTTATAATTGTGGATCTGATGTTTTCTATTTTCTCAGTGAAAAAATTCATGAAATCATTACTACTAAACTGTAACGGAATATTTTGTTCAGGTGACGCTTGTTTATTTGTTAGTCTAGCCACGGTGTTAAATAAAAATCTTGGATTGTTTTGGTTATTTTCTATTAGTTTGCGGAGGTGCTCAGCCCTGGCTACTTTTAGGGCCTTTTTATAACGTGACGTACTGTCTTTCCAAGCGATTCTAAAAACCTCTAAATTAGTTTGTTTCCATTTACGCTCTAAATTACGGGTTTCTCTCTTTAGAACACGCGTAGTATTATTGTACCATGGTGCTTTAATTTTCTCTCTGACCTTTTTTAGTTTCATAGGTGCAACAATATCCAATTTTCCAGAGAGAATGGTGCTCATAGTGATAGTTAGTTCCTCTAGTTCATCTGTTTGTTTAGGTTCAGGCAGCAGCTGAGACAGATCCAATAAGCAATTTGAAAAATTATCTATGGTGGATGGAAGGATTGTTCTACCTAATCGATAACGCGGCGCAGCATGATATATTACCGGGGTACGTAATATGCAAGTTACCATGTAATGGTCAGTTACATCATCACTTTGTGGAATGATATCTATATCGGTTGGATCGGTTCCATGTGATATAATTAAATCGAGTGTATGATTAAAACTACGAGTTGGTCCGGTAACGTTTTGCTTGACCCCAAAGGAGTTTAATAAATCTATAAACACAGCCCCTAACGTATCATTTTGATTATCTACGTGTATGTTAAAATCTCCAACAATTAATACTTTATCGACATTGACCAATAGATCTGAGAGAAAATCTGCAAATTCTTTTAGGAAATCAGCGTAAGGCCCAGGCGGTCTATATACGGTAGCCAAGGCTAGAGATAATAGGGATGTTTTTCTATCATCTAAGAGCGTAACATTTAGTACAAGTACTTCAAATGAAATAAACTTATAACCCGTTTTCTGAGTAACACTAAGAAAATCTCTATAGATAGTTGCAATACCGCCGCCACGACCAATCAGACGGGGCTCGTGCTTATAGGAGTATCCAGATGGAGTAGACTCATTTAGACTGAAATAATCATTTGGTTTAAGCCAGGTTTCAGTAAGACAAAGTACATCGATGCTATTATCTGTGACTATTTCATTTACAATAACTGCCTTAGGTATGAGTGATCTAATGTTTAGAAGACCTAGCTTTAGAAATTGTTTTTGTTAACTAATAGCAACATTTTCTGTTTTAATAACAACTAAATTTTTCCTAGATCCTGCAGTAGATTTATTATTTGATCGCACTAAACGAGGAATAGACACAATTTCTATGCAATGTTCTACACTAGTATTTATATCAGTTAATTTGGTGCAGCAGAGACTATGATTTGGACTTTTGGTTACTAGTCAAAAGGTATTTAACATTTTGGAGATGTTATCCGACAGAAGATCCGCTCCGAATCTGCTTGGGTGTAAGCCATCAGCACGGTAAAGCCTAGGACGCTCCCAAAACAGATTCCAATTATTTACAAAGAGCAGTTTCTGCTCATTGCACCATGACGTTAACCATTCATTTAGTGCGAATAATCTACTAAACTTGTCATGTCCTAGACGGTACGTGGGAAGCGGTCCTGACACAATGATCATTATATCAGGCGATGTGCTGCGTACCGTATCGATCAGATTCCTGAAGTCTTTCTTCAGAACTTCCGTCTGGCGCAGCCTGATGTCGTTCACTCCCGCGTGCAATACCAAAGTTCCGACGCGCTCGTTATTGTTCAGAATCTCGGGAACGCGAGCAGCGATTTCAGAAACACGAGCACCAGGAAAGCAGTGACTGTGCACCTTATTTTTACCTAATGTAGCGTGTACGTGTCGAACGATGGAATCACCGATGATCACAGCATCGCGTTCTGTTTCTCGAAGAGGGGAGAAGCGGTTTTGTGTGGATAACTCGAAAACCGGGAGGGTTGGAGAGGGTCTTGGTCTAGACCTGACTCGCGTCTTCCGCTGCGGAACCATCCAGGCTTCGTGGTGGCGTGTTGGAGCCGGAGTGAACGAGACCATGGCTGATCGCGACTTTGGCGCTCGGGACCGATGTTGAGAAACGCACGGAGTAGACGAGGTCGGAGTCAGCGGGTTAGTAACATTAATCTCTGATTTGTGAGCATCGCTGCGTGATGTTTCAAGAGCTAACCGCCGGTCTATTAGCTCGGCTTGTCTCACTAAAAGGTCGTGGATCTGTTTCTCAACAGCTTCCAGCTCAGACTGTACCGCGTGCAGCTCAAATGTGTCCTCGCCTGCACCAAAAGGTAGACTACTTACATCTGATATATTCGCCATTTTAACAGATGGACAGTAAGTTAGCAACGACACTACCAGTGATGCTATCAATATTAATACTAATTTCTGACTAACGTCTTAGATATAATCCGTCTTTTTAGTGGTACGGGTGTAGAGTAGACGCACGATAGGCGAAAAAATGTTTGTGAGTGTTGAGAAGACGCGTTCAGCCCTGATTCCCGGGAGTAACCTATAAGAGTATCCAGCGTTGGATCACTAACAGGCTTGAGACACGTCTGCTCAACAGTCCGCGTTGTAACTATGAGGTTTGAGCAGTAGTGCTTCTCAGTGAGGAAAAGTAGAAAATGTTTGTTGTAAGTTTAAAAAGTAAAATCAAGAATTATAAATCAAATCGATGGAGCTCCAAAGACAACAACGCGTTCAGACGCGACGCATGCGCATTCGACAACAGGAAGCGGTAAAAAGAAAACTGGTAATACCAGTTTCGGCCATGGGAGGCGGTATGCGGGCAACATAACCACCAGCCAAACATGCAATACACGAATAACTCGCACGGCTTGTGGGCGTACTTGAACCTGATGTCAATCGTGTGGAAAGTATAGCCCACAACTACATTTCAGTTCAGGGAAGAGAGCGGAAGAATTGGCAAGAGACCCTTACCACCACCACAACCACCCTGCAGGGAAAAAAACGCAAATAAAATCTGATAAAAAAAGGAACAGAACCAGAGTAAACATTGGCACTGCTTTCCATCGCTGGAGACAACTGATGGACATGAAAGAAATGAGGTTGGACTCCGAACTTGCAACATTTCTTTTGGATTGGTAAATAAGATGCTGTTAGTATTTCGTTACTAGTTTGTTTTATATGTTTGTGTAGTTTTTTCGGGAAGTTATAACATAAAAATGTATCGAAGGCTTTTCGATAAACGTATATATAACGTACATAAATATAGTATTATAATATAGTACACATGATAGCACAATCTCTATAGCTTATTTTTTCTTGCCAACTACGTGACCTATATATTATGTTTATTAAATGGCTTTCCTGAGGTAAATCTGACATAATTGTTCTCCAGCTGTGTTATTGACCTCTTCACGCTGATAAAAAAACACTGATTGGTCGATATTATGTATGAGGAATACATTTTGGTAAGTCGTAGCCTACTGTATCTTTCAACAGTGTTTGTGTTTTTTTACTATTAGTAGAGATGATCGGTTCACGTGCGCTAGGGATCTGTCGCGTTACAAGCGCCAAAACGTAATAAAATTGACAGAATCTGAGAGCTGAGATTTTTTTATATCATAACTAACCTGCTCTGTCTAGTCTGTCGGTCTCCGTGTCCTCTTTGCTTCGCGATTTTTGGCAGCTGAGTTGGCAGCTCTGTTAAGTTATGTTGGCACTAGCTTGGTCAACATCAGCGAATGCTGTCTGTCAAATTAATGTAATTCAAACTAACAATAAAAATGTAATATGAACAAAACGAATATGAACATATTCACTGGTAAAGGTGAAGGGGAGTAGCTTGAAGATGTCATATTTTACCTTTTATAGCCTACTACAGTTGAATCAGATTGAATGCATTAATATTATGAACAGCAGCTACGCTAATTATTTCCCATCTGCTTTTCTGTTGTTATCTCGGGACGCTAGTCCCAAAATACAGATCGTCAGCTCCAGTTTGTATTCAGCCTCCCATGGAAACTACAGATTCTCCAACACCCGTGCAGAGACGACTCGATGCTGGCGATATGTTTATGCCCTAAATCAATACATGATTAACTAACTGTATTTCTCTATGTACATTTCTGAAATGCACTTTCTGTAAAGCTGCTTTGAAACAATGTATTGTGAAAAGCGCTATACAAATAAATTTGAATTGAATTGAATTGAATAGAATATTTCAAAATCACTGTGAAGGTAGGGGCGGAGCATAGAGACTATGCCGTTTCTCGGTTGTTACTCTAGAGTAGACCAACTCACTTTCTGGAGCTATACTGCCCCCATCTGGTATGGAATGTGGAGTATGAATTGATTTTTTGGCGGACATTACACAAGGCACCTTTAAATAAACTAATTAAAATTCAAACACACACACACTCTCTCCCTCTCTCTTACACACACTCCCTCACTCACTCACTCTCTCTCACACACACTCTCTCCCTCTCTCTCTGTCTGTCACACATACACACACTCACACACACACACACACACACACACAAACACTCCCTTCTCTGTCTCTCTCTCACACACACACACACACACACTCCCTCTCTCACTCACTCTCTCTCTGTCTCTCTCTCTTACACACACTCCCTCACTCTCTCTCTCTCTCTCTCTCTCTCTCTCACACACACACACACACACACTCACTCACTCACTCACACACACACACACTCCCTCTCTGTCTCTCACTCTCTCTGTCTCTCTCTCTTACACACACTCCCTCACTCACTCTCTCTCTCACACACACACTCACTCACACACAGACACAAACACTCACTCTCTCTCACACACTCTCTCTCTCTCTCTCTCTCTCTCTCTCTCTCTCTCTCTCATACACACACACACACACACTCACTCACTCACTCACTCACTCACACACACACTCCCTCTCTGTCTCTCACTCTCTCTCTGTCTCTCTCTCTTACACACACTCCCTCACTCACTCTCTCTCTCACACACACACACTCACTCACACACAGACACAAACACTCACTCTCTCTCACACACACACTCTCTCTCTCTCTCTCTCTCTCTCTCTCTCAATTCAATTCAATTCAATTCAAATGAGCTTTATTGGCATGACTGTGTAAAATAGCACAATATTGCCAAAGCAATAGACATATACAAACATATACTCACAGGTAGATAAAAAAAAAGTGAACAATAAAACATAACATTTCCATATGCATAAATATATCACAATGAAAAAAAATAAATAAATAACAAAAATAAGTACAGAGAGCAGTTTAAGGGAAGAGGGTTCAGCCGTTGTCCCTCATATGATGGCAGGAAGACACACACTGCGCTGCCAGGAGAACACACTCTTCTTTCTCTCCCAGAATATAAGACAGTTTGTCTATGAGGCTCGCTTGTTGGAATTGGGGTAAAATCTGAGCTATTAGTGTGAAATAAGTGTCTCTGATGAGTTTATACTTGCTGCACTCGGTGAGGAATACACACTCTCTCTCTCTCTCTCATACACACACACACACACTCTCTCTCTCCGTCTCTCTCTTACACACACTCCCTCACTCTCTCTCTCACTCACACACACACTCACTCACTCACTCTCTTACACACACTCCCTCACTCTCTCTCTCACTCACTCCCACTCTCTCTCTCTCACACGGGCACTCTCTCTCTCTCACACGCGCACTCACTCTCTCTCTCTCAAACACACTCCCTCACTCTCTCTCACACACGCGCACTCTCTCTCTCTCTCTCTCTCTCTCACACACACACACTCACTCACTCTCTCACACATACTCTCTCACTCACTCCCTCACTCTCACACACACACACACACACACACACACACACACACACACACACACACACACACACACACACACACACACACACACACACACACACAGTCTATTACAGTTTGTAATCAAACAGACACACAGAATCTCACTCTCTCTCACACACACACTCCCTCACACACACACACCCTCCCACACACTCTCTCTCTCTCTCTCTCACACACACACACACACTATCTCTCTCTCTCTCTCATACACACACAACACACACTCACTCTCTCTCTCTCTCTCTCTCTCTCTCTCACACACACACACACACACACACACACACACACACACACACACACACTTCTCTCTGTCACACACACTCCCTCACTCACTCTCTGTCTCTCTCTCTCTCTCACACACACACTCACTCACTCACTCACTCTCTCACACGCACACACAGACTCCCTCACACACACACACACACGCTGCAGCTCGAGTGTGTTTATCGAGCCGAAGAGACTCACGTCTCTAAATTTTTACATTATTCCTATAACAAATACTAATCAAGTTTTATAATCATTAACTATACTCACGAGTGATTCATATATGGTTTTAATCCTATTTTGTTGCCAGCATTTCTGCTCATATATTTTTTAAGTGCATTATGGTGTCTGTGACTAATCTTTATTGCCCTAGACGAGGTCCTTGAGAACAGGTCCTTTGTATTGGGAAAACAGCTAATAACTAATAGAAGAGGGCAAGCCTGAAGGCCCATCAGATGGCTCTGTGTCTGTTTTCTGCTGACCAAGTTAAAGGGGGGGTGAATTGCTGTTTCATGCATACTGAGTTTTTTACACTGTTAAAGAGTTGGATTCCCATGCTAAACATGGACAAAGTTTCAAAAGTTAAGTTGTACGTTTGAAGGAGTATTTTTGTTCCAAAAATACTCCTTCCGGTTTGTCACAAGTTTCGGAAAGTTTTTTTCGAGTATGGCTCTGTCTTACGTAAGATAGAGCGGAATTTCCTTATATGGGTCCTAAGGGCACTTCTCCGCGGCCGCGCGCGCACTCGCAGACCAGAGAGAGAAGAGAGCGAAAGCAGTACGTTACCTCAAAGCGCTATGCTCGGCTTTTAGGGAAGTCAATGTCACCAAAGAAGTGGGTTTTTGGTTGGCAGGGCAAGACAACCCTGCACAGATTCCCAAAGAACCCAGCGTTAAGGGAATAGTGGATGGAGTTTGTTTTTTCGAAGCATCAACGGAGGTTGTGCAAGACTGTTTGTTCCCTGCATTTCGACGATGATTGTTTTATAAACAAAGCCCAGATCGACTTATTTGCAGATCGTCTAATGCTTAAAGATCGAGCAGTCACGGTGAGTAAACTACTTTAAATGTCTCTCTGTGTTGTTGTTAGATCAGTTAGCACAGCTATAGCACACCGCCCACACGGCCCGCCCCCAGCCGCTCGGTTTTTTCCGGAAAGACTCGGTACAGCCAATCTTTAACTTATAAATATAATAAAACTAAAGACGTTTTGGAGATATGAAGGATGCAATACTACTCTATAGGTACTCAAGATTAACAGGAGATTGAGTGAAAATGAGCATTTCACCCCCCCTTTAAGGTTACAGGGGTCAACTTCTACGTGACTTATATGATCTATTTCACAGTTAGTTCACATAATTGTATTTCTTTCATGTGTATTTCTCTAGAGAATAAAGTGAATATTATCTATACTTCTTTCTGAGGAGGGAAGGTGTTATCAGTATGTTTTGGGTAGTCTGTCCTGATAACAATGAGCTCAGGCTCTCTACAACCTTGTTAGAACTGTTATGCTCTTTGTGCTTTTGTGTATGCGTTGCATATTCTGTGCAGGTCTCGTGATATGTAGCAGCAGATCTCGGGACCCTTCTCGACGACCTCCGAGGTCAACATCGAACCTTCAGGGACTCGGACGTTGGGTTGTAACGGTATGAGATTTTCACGGTATGATAATCGTCTCAGAAAATATCACGGTTTCACGGTATACGATATTAAACTATCATTATTATTATAATCATCAGCTACAATGACCCTTAAATGAATGAAAACAGATATGGTTTTTGGCTGAACATGGTTTATTGTAACAAACTTTTTTTTATGAAAATAAGAAAACTTTATTGAAGTATGAATCTACCTTTTGGAAGAAAAATAAAAATAAAGCTGCACATCTCCCATTTGAACAAAATAAGGAATAAGTTATTTCTCTTTATATTAGACAACAATAAAACAAACTGTCCTTCCTCTTTAATATGGGAGAGAAAAATGTGCAGGGTCATGTTTGTTATATTGTCCTGAGATTATCATAGCAGCATGCATTTCTCTGCTTTTTTTCAGGTCAGGTTATGATGAAGAAATGTAAGCATGTTGAGATTTCCAGAGCTCATTCTTGACCGCTGAGGTGAGAGAATGTGTCCACTTGTACTAAACATCCTCTCCGAAGGTACACTCGTGGCAGGGACACAAAGATACTTTCTGGCCACATTTGCCATAAGAGGCATTTCATCAGCATGCATTTTCCACCATGCCAGTGGGTCAGTGTCCGCGCTGATGCTTGGAAGAGACTTGTACATCGTCATTTCAGACAGCACCTTATCACTGACATTCTCATTTCCTGAGGTTGCCTTGTTCTGCCTAGATGAAGTGATTCGCTGTAGGTAGTACTGCTGCTTCCCGCTTCTGCCCAATTTTCTCCTCTTTCTGCTTGAGGATGTTCTCTATCCAAAGGAACTGCTTTTGCAAGATTCACAGCTTCTTCCACACATGCCTCAACTGTGTCATCCAGGTTTTTACTGAAGCTTCCCTTAAATCGGGCATCCACAAAGCTGGAGATTTGTAGCACTCGTTCCACCTTCTCTGTGTATCTCCCTTGCAAGTTTTCTCTCATTACTTGCTTCATCTGTCTGATTAGTAGATTGTCTTCAGCTTGCTCAGAGAGGATTTTGCTGCAAATGTGCTCCAGTACCGGTGTGAGTGAGGACAGTGTGACCCGTTTCTCCGATGCCAGGGCATCAGTGAGGTCATAGAGTGGTTGAAGGAGCTGATTGACATTCTCAAGAGTGGCAATGTCATTATCTTTTGGCATGAAATGCCATGTACTTCTGTCACTAGCCAGGACTGCACAGACAGCCTGTTGTTGCTCCAGGAACCTGGAGATCATCTCATAAGTTGATCCCCACCTTGTTACCACGTCATGGATGAGGGCATGCTCAGGGAGTTCCAGGTCTGCCTGTTTTTTTTTTTTAAATTCTCTTTTCCTTTTCCAACTCCATGAAAATCCTTGAATCAAGTGCCCTTGATGCAGATTCAACACTTTGGATCTTCAAGGCTTTGCTAATGGCCAGATTTAAATTGTGACCAAAACAAGTGAGCCAAACACAAGGGAACTCTGCAAAGGCCTTCTTCATATTGCTTGCATTGTCTGTGGTAATTCCGCACAGACTTTCTTTTGAAATCTTCCATTCCTGGAGCATATTATCAAACATCTCGGAGATGTTTTCTGAGGTGTGGTCTTCAGGAAAAAAATGAGACTCCAAACAATGGCACTTAAAGGAGAACTTTTGTAAATTTGGAGTACTGTTAATACAGAGAACAACGACAAAAATCGGTGTTGCCTACACCGTGTTATCCTCTTTTTAAAATTTGCACCCTGTTGACTTCAATGGGGCAAGTTTTAAACCTGATTTTAGCCTCTTAACATCCTTGATGTGTCATTACAAGTGCACAGAAAATGTGAGTGATTCCTTCAGAGTGAACACGAGTGAATCTGACTGCAGTAGATGTGAAAGATATGTATAAAAATGATGTTTATTCAGCCAGTGCACATACCTGTATTGAAGTCCATAGTAATCGATTGTCAAGTTCACGCGCGTGATCATAGGTACTAAACCAATGTGCGTGAACTCGACAATCGATTACTATGGACTTCCACCGAAAACAGGAAGAAAATACAGGTATGTGCGCTGGCTGAATAAACATCATTTTTATTCATATCTTTCACATCTACTGCAGTCAGATTCACCCGTGTTCACTCTGAAGGAATCACTCACATTTTCTGTGCACTTGTAATGACACATCAAGGATGTTAAGAGGCTAAAAGCAGGTTTAATACTTGCCCCATTGAAGTCAACAGGGTGCAAATTTTAAAAAGAGGATAACATGGTGTAGGCAAAACCGATTTTTGTCGTTGTTCTCTGTATTGACAGCACTCCAAATGTACAAAAAAATGTTCTCCTTTAAGCTGCCAATCTGAGGAGAGGTAGTGGACTGTAAAACTTATGAATGGCTCCCCACCTCCACTACTGCTGGTCCACAGGTCTGTGGTGGCTGAAATCCACACAGCTTCCTTCAGCTGTTCTTCAACACTGGCCCTTACCTCTTTGTACATGCGAGGGATTTCATTGGTGGAAAAGTATGTTTTTGATGGTACCTTGTACATTGGGACTGCCTTCTACATCAGGTGAAGAAAGCCAGGTTTTTCCACTACTCTAAAGGGCATCATGTCTTTAGCAATGAAATAAGCTACAGCATGATTCAATTATTTCGCTTGTTTGGATGTAGGATCTAACTTGATTCCTTTTGCAAGTGACTGTGTGACAGTTGGTTGAGCTGGACCAGGAAGCGTCTTTGCAGAGGTAGTTTGACCCTAAAGAATTAACAGAATTATTAACATGATTAGCATGTAAACAATTAGCATGTAACTACATATAAACACATAATGAACCAACAACATGGATTTAAATAGGAAATTTAAATAACTTGGATGGGGCAAACTAATTCAAAATTTTAAAATACTGAAACATGTCTAATAAATTGTATTAAAAAAAACATTTTTAATTTATTAATTATTATTTAAGAACAATAGAGTCTTTATGAAATGTATTTTATTTCCTCAGAAATTCTGGGTTGTCTGATATAACTGGTCTGGATTCTGTGATTTTGTTTGTCTACACAAGAGAGGTTTACTAAATTAAAACATGGACAAAAAACTATACACAATAGTAATATATTTCAGTCATTATTTCTTCAGGCTAAACCAAACTTTTTTTGACAGGTTGTACTGAACACCTATGAGTTTCAGTCAGTGTATTTGATGATTATTCTTTAAAAAATTTTTATAAAATGCTCATTAAATGTTCTCTGTCTGGATATGTTCATGTGTTCACGTCTTCACATACATAGTGAGTGAGACAGCAGACGCTTTAAAAACCATGAGCATCATGCTTACTTGAGTGTGTACTAGATCTACTAGACGAAACGGCGCTGCTCATTCATACAGAGACACGCTGGATATAGACTTAAGGGGGTCGCACACCAGTCTTTTTGCGCTGTATATTCACAGACACGCACATCGCAATTTGATTTACTGCACAGCTATATTTTGATTTATTCATCCATCTATCTATCAAATCGCACATTTTACGTGGCATCTGTATTGTAACGCAAAAAGACTGGTGTGCGTCTTTTTGACAGACCGGGATTCCCTCTGCATGACAGAAATAATATGGCCTTAAGTTATAAAATGTATGAATTACCTTTATCTTCACGGAGGGATGGTGTTCCCGAATATGGGAGAACATGTTCAACGTGTTGCAGCCACTCTTCGTCCACATATCTTGCAAACTGGACATCCATCTTCAAGGACAACACCATGATCGTTTTTCGGATATCCAAAATATTCCCATACTGCAGATTTAAAAAAGAAAATTTGGCGGGAGATAGAGATTCGCAGCCTCTGTCTCGGACATTTTCAGCGCTGTACAGGTATGGGCGGAGTCTAAACAGTCAAGCTGAAAGAAGTTGCATGCGGCAGCGCGGGTGAAATCTGGTTTCGAAGGACCACATGTCTTGCTATGCAATGTGGAAGGAGAGGGAGATGCGCCGTAATACGGGGAATGAGGTATCAACCCTTGTGAATGCAGATCAACTAAGGAAAAAACGGTATTATGTGTCTTCATTAATAGATGTGGTTGGGTTCTTGGTTGAAAACCAGTTGCCACTACAGGGGAAGATTGACGCTTTTGATGACATGTCGGAGGGGGGGTCTGGACTTTTCCTTTCCATGCTTTATTACACCATCCAAAAGGATCATGAATTGGCTAATGTTGTGAAGACAATCCCTCGCAATGCCACTTACACCTGTCATGATATGCAAAATGAACTTATAAGAACACTCAGTAATGTGGTGACAGAGGCTATAGTGGAGGAAGTTGGTGACTCTTATTACACTCTGAAAGTTGATGGGACCCCAGAGGATGTGAAAATATATCGATTGTGCTTCGATTTGTGAATGAGTCTTACGAAGTGACAGAACGTCTACGGTGCATCGCTATGGCACAGAAAGGTGACGCACAGACATTAACTGACACCATTCTGACTGAGCTTAACAAAGTTGGCCTGGATAGCTAAAAAATTCTGAGTCAGGTATATGACGGAGCTGCGCTTATGTCGGGGAAACGTGGTGGTGTTCAGAAAATTCTACAGGACAGACTTGGACGTGAGATACCATACGTGCACTGCCTAAACCATCAGTTGCATTTGGTTGTGGTTCATACCGTGTCTGCAGAGTCCGCACTTTTGGAGTTTTTTGAGGTGTGCGATTCCCTCTACAAGTTCTGTAGAAAGCCAACGGTTGCTATGCATTATAAAGGTGCGCATCTTAAGCGTCTTCTGGAGCAGAGATGGACAGGGCATCTTGCCACTGTCTCAGTCATTCTTAAGTCATTTAATGACATAAAATCGATTCTGACCGATGCTGACACTGTGCTGAACTATGGCGCAGAGACGAGAATGGAAGCTACAGGCCTGCTGCGCGAGATATCTTAGCCCAGTTTCATGTTCCTTGCCAACTTAACCCACAGAGTCCTTTCTCTATTGGACCCACCGAACAAGCTTCTTCAGAGAGAGGACACTGACTTGTTGACTGGTTTAAGTGTTGTGGCGAGTGCAACAGCATGCGTTAAAAAACTCCAGTGTGATGAAGAGTTTAAGCAGATGCTGGATACTGCCACGCCCACCAGCAAGTCACTGAGACCCGGGCCCAAACAGAGACGCATAGAGAGCACACGGATGGATGGTTTCATCGTTACAGGACCTACAGGAGGACACAGAGGTGATGATGACTTGGAAACTGAACTTCGGAGAGTGTACTACAGCACTATTGATTCGGTGGTTGGGGAACTGGAGCGCAGATACAGCGAGCGCAACTCACAACTGGCAAGTGCACTTGCAGCACTAAATCCAGAGGCCGATAACTTCCTTGATGTGAAAGCTGTGAAGCATATTCTCGACCTGTCACAATCGATTATGACTGACGCCGAGTTTGAAGTTGCTAAAGAATTTTTAATGTCACAAAAGCAAGCAATGCAGGGAGACTGGACCATACAGCACATCATCTCAACGTACCACAACCATCTGATTGCAATGCCCAGTGTGCTGACTGCTTTCAAACATGCGTTAACATTTGGCGCATCCACAGCAATGTGTGAGAATTCATTCTCCACTCTGAAAAATGTTTTTTTTCGGAAACAGACGCACAATGCTACACGAGAGAAAAGCCAGGTTGGTGCAGCTTGCATTCGAGAAAGACTTGACACGCAAATGCACAAGCGAATGGAAGGACACAGTATTTAGACGGTTCAGCAGCAACACTCGTCGTCTGCAACTTTTCTGAGAGTAAGTCGTTTGTTCATTTCACTTATTGAAGCCAGCCCTGGCTTTCATGATAAGGCCTACTAAGCAGGTGAATTGTTGATGAATGTTTGCTGGTTTTATCTGCATTTGTGTTTTATACTTGGCTGCCTGTAAGATATTTAAGTAGAGCGAGGCGGTTGCATTACATGGCTACCTACAACATAAATCAATAATTTGACACAAAATATTGATTTAAAAAGGAGTTTATTTATTTAAAAACGATTGTATTGCTTCCGCTAAAGAAAATGGTCTGTTCCGTCTCTACGGTTAGAATCCTGCGTCCATAGCAACGCTCTGTTTTTCATGGCAACGGTGTGTTATACTTAGCAGCGGCTGTTATCAAGAAATAACAGACCGCATTATACATTAGAATTCAACCAAGCCATGTAATAATTAATAATAATAATAATAATAATAATAATAAACGTGTTTAGTTTTATTTAGGATTTCTGCTGTGTTGGACAATGATGTCGCCACTGCGTCAAAATATTTGTCAAACGTCAGTGCCCCCCCGCCGATTACCCAATGCCTCTCCAGTAGATCTGCCCTGGCGCCGACTCTGACAGACACATATGGCTGCTGTCACTGTAAGAGCCAGTGCACGGATCCTGTTTTCATTATACGGTCATGTGCGATTTATGCTTATTTAAGACATAACCGACTGTGTTTAGAGGATACTCACCAAGACCGAAAATTTACATAATTTTCGCATGTTTTTGACTGTTAAAGCGATATAATCCACGAAAAATAACTTTTGTTACCCGCGAGCTGTTTGTGAGGCGGCTTTACTCTATGTATGTGTGCAGAGAAAAAAAACATCTCTCAGACAGCGCGCAAGTACCGAAGAGTTTAAAATCGCGTGAATGTTTAAACTGGTAAGACTTAAAAAGATGTGCAAATGGTAAACTTTAGTTACTCATGATGCAATGCTGGCCCGATTATGCAAGTGACAATTCCGTCTATCCCGACTCCCGAAACGCGAGAGTGTATTATCGCTTAACGATTGCCTTCTGCAACCCATTTTGAGAGACGAGAGAGAGAAGACGCAGCACCGCTGAATCACTCGCACTGTTTGTGAAATTGCGTCTCGCAGACAGTTTTAAAATAACTGATTTGATTTTATAATCTGTGTGGATTAATTTACCAATACAAAATACATGCTAAAGTGAATCAATGTTTGCGGGAATTTCCCGCATTATAAGTGGGAGACCTGTGGGAATGATTAAAATTATGCGCAATACCCACGCCGAAATTCGAGCCCTGCTGTATTTAAATTTCATATACATTTTCTAACCGAAGACAGATGGACAGGTGTCTGCAGCTGGGATAGAGCGCCTGTAGTTGAAGGGTGATCCTCGCTCCGATGCCGTAACTCTCTTGATGAATGCTCGATCAACATCAGCCATCTTGCAAACAGACAAGTGGATTTCGCCTCAGACGCGCGTCAATTTCGCTTCAAACTTTTGCTTTTGCGAACGGATTCAAAATGTTCAAGCGTCCAACTAGACGCGGTAGACGCGAATTTCATTCATTCATTTCATTTATTATACAGGAAAATTTAAAACAACAATTAAGTTACAATAAACGGGCCTGATTCAGTTTAAAAACTGGTTTACAGCAGGTTCCTGTTCTGCAGCAACTTAGAACAATGATCACAATTTCAGCACATTTATACAGGACATTATTATTGACTAAACAGATACAAACAAATAAAATATTAAATACAGAAAAACAAGACTGAAAACAATACATGAACAATCAGTGCGTGCATGTATGACTATCAAGAAGAAACAGTTTATATGACTTTTTGAAATATGTAATGGATGATAATGTTCGAATATGATAGGGAATGTCATTCCAAATTTTAGTATAAATATAGAAAAAAGATTTCTGACCGTAGTTATTTTTGTATGGGGGAACTGGAATGAATGCCTGTGAGACTGACCTAGTGAAACGTAATCGTCTCACATTGTGTGTCGGAAGAAGAACTGGTAAGTGCTGGTGAAGAGCTATTTTTGATCTGAAAATAAAATGCAATGGCATGACTGTTTACGTTGTTCTGGTAAGTCAAAGCGTTTGTGCGTGTGAGCACACTACAATGATGAGACCACCTTGGTAGATTACTGTGGATCTTAAGTGCTCGGTAATATAGTCGTGCTATTGGTTCAGTAATGTCCTTAGTGGTTAAAGACCAGATAGGAAGACAGTAGGACATTGTTGAGAACACAATGGCATGCAAGTAGGTTTCAGAGACTGAAAAGGAAAGATATGATCTAATCTTATATACACAGAGTTTCTGATTCAACTTTTTTGTTAATTTAGAAATGTGTTCCCGATATGTAAGGTGTGAATCAAGTAGCACACCAAGGTAGTTATAGGTTTTTGTGACAACAAGATCTTGATTTGCAAAAGTAATAAAATCAGTAAAAGAAAAACTTTTTCTTTGTGAATGAAAATACATACATTCAGTTTTCTTTACATTGATGGTCAGATGGTTCTTTTAGAACCAATCATGTATGAGGTGAAGATCAGATGATAGTTTGGAATTTATGACATTAGGATTTACATCAAAGAGAAAAATCACAGTATCATCAGCGTACAGTAAACAATTTGAGTGTTTACACACTCGAGGAAAATCGTTGATGTATAAAAGAAAAAGTAAGGGTCCAAGAATGCTGCCTTGCGGACCATAAATATCATGGGCATGGGAATTTTTGAGCAGGTGTAATATTTGTATCACCTCGTTCTGTGAGATCTCAGAAAATGAGAACTGATCAGATGTTGAAAAAAGAACAGGTGAGGACAAAGAGGGAATGTCAAAATGCATAGCCAATTTTTTAACAGATGATACAAAATAATCATTAAAAGCACTTGCAATCTTTTCTGAATCTGAGATAAGTGTACCCCATAGGAAAATTTGAATATTAACATTATTTTTCTTCTTATTTTCATTTTCACCGATGATGACCTTAAGGGTCTGCCACAATGTCTTTGGGTTATTTGCAGATTGAGTAATCTGCTGTTGGAAATAGACCGCCTTAGCCTCACGCAGTTCCAAAGTACATTTATTTCTAATTTGTATAAAATTATTCTTACTCTCAGATGTTCGACTTAACCTATATAATTTAAGAAAAGAGGACTTCAATTTAAGTAGTTGAAGTATTTCAGAATTTATCCAAGGTAATTTACTTTTTCTTGATCTAATCTTGCTGGCAGTGGTATATTTATTCTGTATTTTATGTAATTTAGTATGAAATTGCGTTAAAATTTGTTCTGGATCTTCTAGTGACAGTTCATCACTCCAATTAATAGCACTAAAATCAGCATCGGCTCTTTCAGTGATAATTTAAAAACTATATAACTTTATACAGTTCATATATTTTCTTATTTTTTGAAAAATGTAATGTATACATTTAATATCCCTTGCGTTATTCTACCCTGACATAAAATAAATAAATAAATAAATAAATAAAGTAACAGTAACTGGTGTTTCTAATAGCGCTGCCGAGGGAGTGACAGTAAATTTGACGTTTCTCTATTCTGGCTGCCTTAATCCATTTCTCTATTTTTATTTTATATTGAAAAAATCGTGGGAATTCAATAGTGGATTTGATCTTTCACTATTAGATAAAATGGTAAATTAATTTGCTCTGGCCTCCCATGCCACTAAGTTTACCCTGCTATTATTCCAATCAAGGAAATGTAAAAAGGCTTGTCACAGTTATGTGCTATTGGACAACCCTAAACAAGGTTTGAATAATAAATGCAATATCTGGCTGTATGTTGTTAAAGTCACGCTCCGGATGTTCGGGGTCTTTTTTGACCCCATATAGGATCCATAATGCCCCACTAGACCATAAAACCGATAACTTGTCATGAAAATCACAGAAATTATGTTGCAAAACTATTACAAGCACAATGTTAAATGTGCACACCAACACACACACACACACCACCATCCCCCCAACACCTGCAATAGTGAGCATCTGCTGGAAATTGTACACAAGGAAAGCTTCTCCACAGTTCTCTGCACTGTAGCACAAAGCATCTCAAGAGATCTCTCGCATATTGCCAGTGTTTCCTTGTTAGACTTGGTTGGACCAGAATGCACATTGCTGTGGAGAAACAGTTGTCGTACTGCTTTTGTTTAAGAACTTTAAAAAAAAAAAAAAAAAAAAAAAAAAAATGTAAGAATACAAATATATAATTGTTTTGTTTACTTCTCATCTATACATTAATGCTGTGTTTTGGGAGATCTGAAGTAATTTTGTAGCCTTCCTATTTACTGCAAAACTCCTCAGCTACACCATTAGCATGCATATGAAATATTACATTTTTAAGAAAAAAAAAAAAAAAAAAAAAAAAAACACATTCATTAATAATGATCAAAATTCAATATGAGTTGTTTCTGGATATTGATCCATTTGTTAGATGCATAATTCTGCCATCTGGTCAGAATTTGTTTTGCAGATAATATAGTTTTAGCCAGAAAGTGTAATTGCCCCATAGAGATCCACTCATCTTTATGTGACTAACTGCTCTTTTAACAGCTTTTGTAATGAATATATATTTAATCATTTTAAAATACATTAAATCAGTATTTTTGTCAAAGTTTAGATTTTTTTGTTTTTGTTTGAGGTCTTTTGAAGTGTCTTCTTATTCCAATAATGCCACATACATTTGCATTTCTCTTTCTGGTACTGACAGCATAGCCTCTATGGGACTGACAGGAAGAGCGAAAGACTCGGACCCGGCCGAACCCGAACTCGAGACTCGAAAGATGAACTAATCATTTCTGTTTCCAGCCCTGCTGTATCACGCACGGCCCAGCAGACAGATCTGAGTCAGACACTGACGAGTCGACAACTAACGTCTCGAGACACGAGAGGAGGAGAACAAACGTGATAAATATGAAGTTGCAAAGGAAAGAACGTCTCGGATCAGGAGGTGAGGTGAACTAACAGAGTCAGACTGCAATAGCCTGAACTTAAGACCCAACAACTAATCAATTAATAAAACATTTCGGTTTCTTATAATTTGGCTTTGGCTGCATTACCCTATAGTTTATTTTTATTCTTTTTACAAATGTAATCAACATTTCCGTAAGTACTAGATATGTTGGGATATTTAACATGCCATTTTATTTATATTATGCTGAAATGAAAAAAAAATGAACGAAATGACTCGAAAAAAGATTCGTTCATTTTGCTGAACGAGACTCAAAGATCCGAGTCAGTAAAATGATCCGAACTTGCACAGACAGTGCAATCCTGCTCTTATTTACCTATTTCTCATCTCTTATGTTTTATTCGCTTGTTTTGCCTGTAATTGAGCGCGTCTCGTGGCTCTTACTAAGCGTCACGCCAGCCACTAGCATCACACCTACCACAAGATCTCTCACTGTTTTCATCTACCAGACACTTCGACTGATACACGAGAGCACACAGACAGTGCAATCCTGCTGTTATTTACCTATTTTTCATCTTATCTATAGTTTATTCGCCCTTTTTGTCCATAATGGAGCGCGTGTCACGTCACCTATCAGCGCAGTTCTCACAGTTTAAATCTACCAGACTCTCCGATTGATGCACATGTGCAAACAGACAGTAAAATACTGCTCTTATTTCCCATCTTATCTTACATTTTATTCGCTCTTTTTGTTCATAAGTAAGCGCGCTTGTTGGCTCCTAAAGCGTCGCGCCAGCCTCAAGATCTCCCACTGATTTACTGCCTCATACTTCGATTGACACGCTGAAGCGAAAAGCAGACGAAGAGTCTTCACTACATCGATTTGTTTGTTTTATAGGCTATTTTATTTCATTTTATTTAGAATATTACAGAATATCAACATTTAAGGATGAGGTCTTTGAATTGCATCAGTGAGAACTGCAAAACAAACAAAAAAACTTGTTCAGGCAAAGAACAAAATTTTATTTTAATAATTAAAATAAATAGAAATTAGTGCATCGGGTTTTACCAATCAGCGACTCTACCAGTGGCCGTTAAAAAATCAACACCGGTACGGCAAATCCAACACAAATGGACTCATATACCGAATTTAGAGTGTGAAATTAACAGCATTTTAATGATTAATCTAAAATATTAAAATAAAAGAGAGGACACGGCAATATTTTGCACTTAGTTGTTATTTTGCCAGTTTTTCACAAAAACATCTAATGCGAAAGATGGGAGCTATAGGACATTAATTACTTGGTTGACACAACCGTAATTTCTACATAGACCTTTATCAGAATATCGATCACAAGTAACCTAATAATTATGATCTACCATAACAACAATTTGCAAAAAAAAAAAGTAAAATAAATTAAAATAGATGGGCCTAGGCTATAAAACAAACAAACTGATGTAGTGAGGAATCTTCATCTGCTTTTCCCTTCAGTAAAGTATCAGGCAGTAAAAGTTTTGTTTTATGAACAAAAAGAGGAATAAATATAAGATAAGATGGCAAATAAGAGCAGTATTTTGCTGGGTGTTTATACGCATACATTAATCGGAGTGTCTGGTAAGTGAGAGATCTTGAGGCAGGTGTGACGCTAAGGTGATGTGACACGCGCTCTATTATGGAAAATAAGAGCAAATAAAATATAAGATGGAGCAGTATTTTACTGTCTGTTTGCACATGTGCATCAAATTGAGATCTGGTAGATTTAAAAAGTGAGAGATCTTGAGGCAGGCGCGACGCTAGGTTGTTGCTGGTGCGACGCGTAGGTGTCAAGACTCATGCTCCGGATTAAACGGCGGAAAGAATATAAAGTAAGGTGAATGGTGTATAGCAAATGGGTAGGCTAAATAAAAGTAGAAGTAAACGCAGGATGCATGTCTAATAGGGCTGGGTATTGATTCAGATGTTACAATTCGATTCGATTTCGATTCACAAACTCTCAATTCGATTCGATTTCAATTCTAAATTGGATTTCGATTCGATTCGACTCAATGAATATACATTTAATACAAATCCTATATTTAAAAAAAAAAAAAAAAAAAAGAGAACAGCGACGACAGATCTTGTGGTCTAGCCAGCAAACAAGAGTCTTTATATCTGTATTTTTTTTTTTCTTTGTTAGTTGTTGTATGTTTTCTTTAATTTCGAACCCTGGTTGGTATGTTCGTTATTATTGTGACGTCTGTTGTGAGTGAATAAATAGATTTGAGCAATTCCGCCATTTACTCGTTCTTGTTTGTTACGTAGATCTCTTCTCTTAGAGCTGATCATTTTTATGAGAGGTCGTAACAGTCTATTTGATCATATGCATCAGTCGGAGTGCCTGGTAGTAGCTGTAAGGCAGGTGAAAAGCGTTTAGTTAATGTTGAATATTGGGTGAATATTGACCTATTGTGCGTACCATTCTGGCTCCCGCTGGCTACAGGGGATCCGCCCTGCATTTTGTTTAAAAAAACACCTTATATATTGTGTAAGGTCCCGAGGCAGGCGGATATATCCGTGACTGGTCGAGTGGCAGGCGCATATATCCGTGACTGGTCGAGTGGCAGATGCATATATCCATGACGGGTTGAGTGGCAGGCGCATATATCCATGACGGGTCGAGTGGCAGGCGCATATATCTATAGCAAGCCAAAGTATTCATAAATGCCTGGTCAGGCGTCTGATTGCACACTGACAAGTCAAAAGCGTGCGTTTCGACAGCCAAACGCGTGTCCCTGATGGGCGATTTGCCATAAAAGCGTGCGTTCTTAACGTGCGCTTTGTGGTCACGGAAAATGCACGTCAGGACGTGTGATCTGCCATTTAAAACGCACGTTCTCGACGTGCGCTTTGGGGTCACCGAAAACGCACGTTTTTGAAAATTTGACAGAGGAGAGGATTATAATTGGTGCGTTATTATAATCCAATAGTTATCATTTAGGTTAAAGGTCCCGTTTTTCCTGTGTTTTTGAAGCTCTGATTGTGTTTACTGTGTGCAATATAACATGTGTTCATGTTTTTGTCGTGTAAAAAAACACAGCATTTTTCACACAATTTACATATCTGTATACCTCTGTTTTCACTGTCATAAAAACGGGCTGATGACTTCTATGAAGTCCCTCCTTCAGAAATACGTAACGAGTTCTGATTGTGCCAGCGGTTCCTGTGTTGTGATTCGACAGCAGCTTAGCGCACGTTGCCCGGAAAGGTCACGCCTCTTACCATAACGTGGAGATGCATGCGCTCAGTGTTATTGTAAACATGTCTTTAATATTACCTTATCAATTTGAGCCGGAATCAGACCCGGAGAACATAGATGAAGAAGATTGATTAGAACCTGTTCAAGCACGACTTTTGCAGGATGTTTTACAATGGTAAGCTGTTTATTTAGTAGTTGTCATACTTTTACGTTTGACTGTTACCTTGAATTGGTTAAATTGTAATGTTAAATGTTACAAACTGTTATGAAAGCTTGTCTGTCGAATTAACAATGGTGATGTTGAATTTTTAAAATAAGTGCATTGTTTATTCCTACCTTAGTTACACGTGAGCACGAGTTTTGATTAGTAATATATGTTTTATAGGTGTACATGTGGTAACTGTGACAAAATGCCAACGGAGGTTGAAAATATCTGCAGCAAAGAAATACAAAAAGTACTGTAACACCTCCTAATTAAATAATTAAATAATTTTTTAAATAAATAATTTTTTGTTGTGTATAGTTCTTTTGAAATTGTTTTCATACAAACAACTTTATATAAATACACTTTATTTTCACCATGAATATAGCCTTAACCCTCTGAGGTCTGAGCTGTTTTCTGGGCCCTGGAGGTGTTCTGACATGCTCTGACATTTCTGGTTATTTCTGTTACTTGTGACATTTTCATGGCTAAAGTCTAATTACACTGTATTCAGCACAAACTCTGCTACAATAATATATCAGCAGCATGTATGTAAAAGTTTGTAGTTTTGAGATAATGACATTTATGCGGGGTTTGTGAAAATACAAAAAAAAATTCTCACTGAAATAAGGCCATGAAACCCATACTGATTATTTCTTCACAAGACTTTTGAAAATTGTATGACGTAGCCTAAAATATTTGCTGCAAAACTATGTGAAAATCACCCTGACTGCTCATTCAGATAAGACAATATATTGATTTAAAAAATGTACGACATGTTTTGTGTGAAAAAGCTTTATGCGGGAGCTCATTAATATGTAAGCTTGTCACACCTGAGAAAGACAAAGAACCTCCCCAAACGGCCCTATTAGGAGCTATCAGGCCCTGTCATTCTGAGCAACCTTGCACAATACTGTAAATGAGGCGATTTAAAAAAGAATGGCTTTTAAATTGTTTGGATTTATTTACAACACAACACAACATAATCCAAAGATACACAACAAATGGCAAAAAAGCACTTATTGAAAGACAGATACCTTTGTGCCATTCCTAAAAACATTGTACATACCTTTCATTTCCAAGATTTTCACTTTACCATGTTCACGTACGAGACTCATGTGAATGTTGAAGTCCTTAGTGGCATCTGGGCCCTGAAAAAAAAAGTGAACATACTGATATCAAGAGAAAGGCCTGCACGATTTTGGAAATAAATATTAGATTTTTCTGGTTAAAATTGCTTTTTAAAATTCCTTTTTAAAATTCACAGAACACACACACACACACACACACAAATGTTTCCAACAATATATAATATAATGAACACCAGGTTTGTTGTGCCTTGTAGGCATAAGGTATATGCGCAGTGCCGGATAAAATAATAATAACAATAAATAACCTATAGCAGTATAAATCTTCCAAAAGATTTCAGTAACAACTAAGCTAGAGAAAAATATATTGATTATCATGTTACTTCAAATGTTTCCATCCGTTATGATGATATGAAATGAGATAATAATAAAAACATGAAGCCGTTTGGTAACGTTTTGCTTTCATCCAAAATATGATACATTCAAACGTTAATGTTTTATATTTGAGCACGATCACGTTTGAATGTATCATATTTTGCAGCGCGATCGCGTTTGAATGTATCATATTTTGCAGCGCGATCACGCTGCAAAATATGATACATTCAAACGCGATCGCGCTGCAAAATATGATACATTCAAACGCGATCGTGCTCAAATATAAAACATTATGGTTACCATATACATATCTACGTTTGAGCAGATATCCACAAACACAGTAACAGTAAACACGGGTCTAAATATTATAATATTCCCCATATATCTAGCAACAGTTCAACTGCAACGTGACATTTATGCAACAATAACAAACTAATATGTAAGAATTTCTTACCTTACATCTTTCTTGTCTTCAAATCGCGTTCTTCTTCTTCTGAGGTAGCCTAAATCCAATGTAAGCTCAGGCACGTCTTTCAAACTCGACGAAAAGTGAAGTGAAGTGTTTTGTTGTTGAGGTAATGAGTGAGTTCGCGTTCCATGTGGAGATTTGCATGTGAATATCTTTTGCGCGAGTGGGCGTAGCCAAATTAACTGTAATGAGCAAGCGTTTGAGAATTACTTAATTACTTAATAGGGGTGCGCCGATCCGATATTTGGTATCGGTATTAGTCCGATACTGGCCAAAATCACTGGATCGGATATTGCATGAATCGCGGGAGTATAACCCGATCCGATACGATCACGTCCCTTAGTCCTAAATTGTCATACAAATGCTTAACAACACCTGAGAGACATGCCGTAAAGAGAGATGAGCAACACGCGTCACGCAGGGTTGCCAGATTTTCACATACAAATCCCGCCCGCGTTTCGGGGTGGGAGAGACCGCGACTTCATCTGGCTGGAGTTTCACGGTACTTTCTCCCGGATGCCTGTTAGATCACAACACTGGAGTAGAGAGCACTACTGTTCAGAAATTAAAACTGTTAAAAGGCTCAAACTAATTGCATAATATAACACTACGCATCAATATCTCTTCCCTTTGTGCTTTGAACTTTTCAATGCGAAGTGCTGTCGCTGTGCACTGTGACTCCATGTCGCTTCAAGCGCATCATTCTGCGCACGAAATGCGCATAAGCGTTTCGTGCCGCTTGGAGCCTTTCATATTACAATACTTTTGAGCAACGAAAGTTTATTGATAGCTTTAGTTGTTCTGTCCTATCTATCATGTGTTGCTGCTTCATTAAAAAGCTGCGCTTAAAATTTTAAAAGAAATGTTTTTTAATTATATAGTAGCCTATATATTTTGTCCGTTTTTTGTTTTACAAAGTTAGGAAAATAATGTTTAAGTCAAGCTTAAAAGCCTTTCTCAAAAGAATAATCACAGTCTCTTCCCCACAGTCAAGCATACAGATACAGTTTATTAGGTAATTCAGCACTTTTTTGAATTATTATTATTTTAGTATCGGATTGGTACTCGGTATCGGCCAATACTGAATCCCAGGTATCGGAATCGGTATCGGAGGCAAAAAAGGCGGATCGTGCCACCTCTATTACTTAAACAGAGAATATTTGTTTTCGTTTTGAATCCGATCATTTAAAAGTACACACTTAAATGTTTATAAAGGTATATGGCTCATAAATGTGTGACAAGTATTCACTGAGTTTTGTTTCAGTTTATAGACGTGCTCAAGAAAAAAAAGTTCACCGTGACGGAGAGGCAGAACTATAAATAAACCCTGTTTATTTTCTTTATTTTACAAAAGCACAATGTTTTGATTTGATTGTAAGTGGACACATACAAAAGGAGAAATATCACAGATTCTTTTTTTATATTTCTTTTTTCTGTATGACCATAAATGACGGAGTAATTTAAGTTTATAGTGCTACAATGTGGAGAAAATCCGGCAAAACGCGCCGGCGCGTTTGCCGACCTCAGAGGGTTAAAAGCTGCCATGTTGTGTAAAAGAAATCGTTGCCATGCATTACAATAATTTATTTATTAAAAGTTGAATGTTACGTGACTGCACATTAAATTATGGATGAAAATAACAGCGTCTCGACGACATGGCGCCAAACACACTCTACAAACGCAACTCTTCCTCTTCTCCGTGGGAGCGCAACAAGACCACGCCCCCTTTTTTTGTGTATTCCTGTGGGCGGAGGTTAGTCAAAAAACTGTTCTAGTGACGTCATTAAAGAAGGAAGTAGAGGGATGTAGTCCAAACCGGCCGTTCGCTGTAGGCTTTGAAAGGAGACTTCTGTTAAAGGGCACCTATTATGCCCCTTTTTAGAAGATGTAATATTGGTCTTGGGTGTCCCCAGAATGTATTTGTGAAGTTTCAGCACAAAATACCCCACAGTTAATTTATTATAACCATTTGAAAATGTCATTTTTGGGGCCTGTTTTAAAAAGAGCTGTTTTGGCGTCTACCACTTTAAATGTAAATGAGCTGCATATCCCCGCCCTGCTGCTGGACCCAGATGATGAAGAGACTCCGGCACAGAATAAACACGAATGAGAATGGACTAAACGTCTCGGAATGGTTATTTGATACATTTATGTACTTATAAAAAGTTTTAATCACGTCCCTTTTGCCATTATGGATGTGCAACACACACACACACACACATACGAACTGTGATAACGTTCGCGCAATTTTTTGAAACTACACACACACACACACACACACACACACACACACACACACACACACACACACACACACACACACACTACTGTGAAGTACAAACAAATTTTTTTATTTATTTCTTAAGGGGAGGGAGATAGACGTTTATATAGCCTACTGTCTATGGAGATAGAGCAGACCTTAATTTATTTACATTTGTTATTGCTGCAAAAAAAATGATACGTGACATTGTCTGACATTGTCAAACTGTCTGACCTTGTTTGTTGAGACATCCTATGACGACGACAATAAATAGCAGACGCATTTGTTGTTGAACTGGCTGACATCGATTGAAATGACTATTTGCTCAAAAATCATAAAATGCACTTACTTTTTCTGGAGGTGACGTTGGATTGCGAACAGTAGGCAACGATCCACACTCTAGGATTAACTTTGACCCTCGTTAACAGTCAGTCAGAAAATGAATCTCGTATTTAGGACGTTTAAGTGGTGCCTTTTCTTCATAAATAAAATCCATCCGCTGCGTTTTCAGTGGCTCTGATGTCAGTGAAGACTAGTATGTCCATTCTTACATCCCACAACACACTTCTTAGGAGACATTACCGGCTGTCGTTGAAACAATGGAGGATGCAGATCACCGAGGGCGGGGTCTATGCCAAAACCAGATGTCAATCAAATCACGTCGGCGGGGCTTAGCTCATTTCTACGTCACAGTGAGGAAAATCTAGAACAGCTCGTTCTGAGACAGTGCTTATGATTTATTGAGATAGTAAAAAAACTACTGGGTGGATTTTTATCATTCTAGGGTGGTTTTGCTCACACACTGCCAACACACATTTATGTTCAAACACCATGTAAAAGTGAATTTTGCATAATAGGTGCCCTTTAAATAAAATATCTCGCTTGGCATTGAACTTAATAATTTTACAGGTATTATTTATGCTCTAACAGCAACATTACACACTAACTAAAGTTTGAAAAATGGGATCACGAAAAACAGGACCTTTAAAAAAAAATTTCTAAAACTTAAACTTCATAACTTTTTTAAACTTTACTTTAACAACTTTGTTTTACTTCTTTACTAATCTGAGAAGTGTACCCTTTTAGTACCCTGATAGTTTGCAGTGCATTAAGTAATGTAAACAAATGCAACTTTTGATTTTAATAATTATTAGTCAATAAAAAAGATCAATAAATGATGCAGAAGTGCAGTTCATTATTAGTTCATGTGAACTAATATAGTTAAATAATGTATGAAACCTTATTGTAAATTGTTACCGAAATTACAAATGGCAAATTTGCGAGATGTGTCTCGAACGAAGGGATTAGGGGACTGTCCGAGGTGTTGAAATAAAAAACGGTCTGTTTTCTCTCCTTTTTTCTTTTTTTTCTTTTACCTAAATGATAACTATTGGATTATAATAACTCACCAATTATAATCCTCTCCTCTGTCAAATTTGCCATCGACAATTCCATGCTGTTTTGCTTGGGTTTAACACTAGAACTCCCAAGACGGTCATTTTGACCGTTTTTAAATTTTACAATGTAATAACTTTGTTAAAATAAAATAAATGTGGCTGTAGGACTCTGACTTTTCCTAAATATGTGTATATTTTATTCTGACACTGTTATTTTATTAAAATCATAAAACACACAACAGTTCTGACTATTTCTACCTAGAATGACCATAACGGTCATTTTGACCGCACGCGTTATAGATATCATAAGTCCGCTACATTGCAAGTTTCGCAGAGGGACTTTATCATACGACTGGCGAGCGAACTTCACTCCGACCACATGGAATCAAAAGCCATACAACTGGAGGAACTGCAAACAAAATAAAACCAAGGAGACATGTGCCAAATGTCACAAAGTGTGTGTGAGCTGCACGCGAAAGGCGGTGTTTACCTTTGTGGAATGTGCGTAAGCGTCAATGATGCGGGATGTTTGCGCCGTTCAAATTGGCAGTTAACCTGATTTTGTTCGTTAATATTTTTTGTTCACTGAAACTAATCGTTCTGAAGCAGTTCGTTTTCTTGTTTAGCTAATGTTCATGTTTTTTTCTTAGCCTGTTTGTGTGTGTGTACATTTTCACATACATTTGAATTAAAATTGTGTGTCCTGTTTATCACCTATCATTGCAGATCCATTTATTTTTAGATTTTGTATTGATTATTGAACTTATTTACAAACAGGGCTGTACAACGGTATGAAGCTTTGACGTTTCCTAACTTTTGCGCATGTCTATTCACGTGGTGAGTGCGGTGAAAAAAAAAATATTATTTTGACGCAAAATGTTCCTCAAATAGAGGCAGCGGCTGTCTTGGGCAATCTTTCTTTTGTGCTTGTTTTAAGGGCTATGACGACAGGAATTAAAAGCTCCATTGGAAAAGAGAAGGTTAACATGTACAATAGATATTACATGACGAAAATGAGGTTCAGTACGGCCATATGAACGTCAAAGTATGAACGGTCAGAATGACCGCTATGGTCGTTCTAGTAGTTATGGAATTCCGGTAGTTCTAGTGTTAATGATAATATAAGAGTCCTAAACCACATACAGGGACAAAAGCATGACAGACTTCGACGTGCAATTTCGAGAACACTATAGGGGACGAGCATGTTCTTTTCACCTGTTTGGACACTTTACACATGTTTGCACTGCCTGTTTGTTTACACGTTCATAATGTGCGTTTTGTCCTACTCAAAACACACATTTTCTACGCCCATTTTTGTTAAGATAAACACACGTCAAAAAACGTGCGTTTTCGGTGACCCCAAAGCGCACGTCGAGAACATGCGTTTTAAATAGCAGATCACACATCAAGAACGCGCGTTTTGATGACCACAAAGTGCACGTTAAGAACGCACGCTTTTATGGCAAATCGCGCATCAGGGACGTGCGTTTGGCTGTCGAAACGCATGCTTTTGACGTGTCAGTGTGCAATCAGACGCCTGACCAGGCGTTTTTGAATACTTTGGCTTGCCATAGTGCACGGCTCGAGCACGCTCGTAACTGTGCACTCAGACAAAGACGAGACAAAACCGAGAGTGTCAGAGCTCTGTCACAAAACCAATAATTGAACTAGACAGAAGTGACAGAACCCTGACACTTTGTTGTTTATGATGGGATAATTCTCGAGTTTCAGTCTGAATTCAGCCAGAGAAAGCGCGCACTTCGGTTCAGCGATGACTAATCTGAACGCCACTGATTGGCCATCACACTCAAACTCAACAGAAACGTGTGTGATTGGTTATACATGATTAAAAATGCTTTGTCACAGTTTTTAATAAATGTGATAAGTGAAACTGTTTGAGGGCAAATGCTTGGATGGGTGAAAAAAAGAAGAAAAGTCTGAAAATTGCTTTCCAAAACAACAATTGTGGCTGTTCATGCGTTTATGTCTAGGATTGTTGTTGATCTTTAACCCTCTGGGGTCTGAGGTGTTTTTGGGGCCCTAGAGATGTTTTGACATGACCTGACATTTGTGCTTATTTCAGCTACTTACAACATACTATTGGCCAACATGTAATTTTGTTGTATTCAGCACAAACTCTGCTACAATAATATGTAAGCAAAATGGATGTACATGTTTGCATTTTATAGAAAAAAAAAAATTATGCGTGGTTAGTATGTTTTGGGAAAAACATTGTTACTGCAATAAGGCCATTTTACACATACTGAATAGTTGTCCACAAGATTTTTTTTCTACAAAATGATGTGAAAATCATTCTGACCACTCTTTCACAAACAACATAACGTTTTTAATTTTGCATGTCAGTTTTTGTGTCAGCACTGCTGTATGCGTCGGTCCATGAATATTAATGTGATTCACACCAGGGGTGTGACTAAAGACACTCCCCCATGGCTAATGGGCCATCAAGGTGCTGTGAGGCAGCCTGAACAAAGAATGATGAACTAAGAATGATTCACTGATGAATAAAAAGTTAAAAAGAACAGCATTTTTTCAAAATAGAAATATTTTCTAACACTGGAAAGACTTTAAGTTATTACTATTACTTAATACATCTTTTCCAAAAAAATAAAGAAAAAAAGACCAAACTTTTTTATTTATTTTTTTATTCAAAGAATCCTGAAAAAGCTATCACAGCTTATAAAAAAATATATTAAGCAGCACAACGGTTTCCAACACCGATTTAAAAATCATTGCCGTTTTCTGTGACACACCACAGAGCTCTGTTATAAGTTGCTCCATAAACTCTTTATGGGACAAGTTACCATGTAGCTCTTTGTGCACAATGAAAGAGTTGGTGGAAGCAATGTCCAAGAAGTGTAGAAAAATCTTACTGTACCACTTCATGGTTATGTGCTGTGTTGTGTAGTACTGTAACAGCTGATCAGACAGGTCAACACCCCCCATGTGTTTGTTGTAGGCAGTCACAGGTGCAGGACATGGAAATGTCTTTGTCCTCCATGTATCTTGTGTTTTTCACCCTCCTCTGCACAGTGTCCCCTGTATAAGCAGAATGGATGGTTTTTGTCATTTCACACAAGAATAGGTAGGCTACTTTTATATTATGACGATGTAAACAATCGTCACCGCGAGTATCTGTTGATGGGTATCCCCACGCATTTAGTGACACGCAATGAACGGATCGTTCGCGAACGACACACATCACTACATTTCAAACATTTACACCTGTATTCACAAACATCTGTGCATAAGGCAGTATTGAAGCGTGTCATAGGCTAACCAAAACCGAACATTTATATAAAAATCTAATGTAGACAGTATCACATATTTTACCGGAGGCTGAAATATATTTGCACTAAATCACATTATATAACCTAAGCAGATATTCACAAACAAGCTACATTACGCATAAGGAAATATTTTAGCATTATAATCAGTGTCATAAGCTAATCAAAACTGAGTGAAATATATATGAAGTATATAGCCTATATACATTTAGCACTGAAAGGTTGCCTACCAGTCTAGTTCACATTTCAACATGTTTCTGTATATTTATAGATGCATAGCCTATATACATGTACGATATTAGGCTTAGTTCATGTTTTTACTCCAAACTCATTTCATAACATACATTTTAATCTGGCACGACCAGTTTAACATGTCTTACCTTAAAAATCTTCTCATCTTCAAATCGCGCTCTTCTGAGGTAAATCCAAGGTAAACAGCACAGCACAGCACAAACACAGTCATCCAAACTCGATGAAAAGCAGAGAGGAGTAAGTTACCGAAGTCTCTGGTTCTTTGTTTTGAGGTGATGAGGGAGGTTTACAGGTCTGCGTTCTGCCGCGTGGATCATTTGCATGTCAATCGCTCGTGCGCGCGTGGGTGTGGTCACATTATAGTTAATTAGGACGCGTTTGAGAAACTGTACATGCCGCTGCTTTCTTACGGATTACTTAAACAGAGAATATTTGCTTTTTTATATAATTTACATATTTTAAAAATAGAGACTCCAAGCGTTGTATAGACATGTGTTTTAAGTCTGTGTGACAAACATTCGCTGAGTTACAGGTCATTTTCTGTCATGTTTCAGAATGAGTTTCACATTGAGAGAGAGGGCAGAACGCGCATCAGGTTTATTTTTCTGGTGATCGGTGTAAGATGGAGGTCTCTTAAAGAGTATGTTGGGAAATGAAGGAGGAAGTTCCAGTACTATGTCTTTGTGAGATTTCTACAGCTTCTATAGTATCAGAGTCTATACATTATTTTCTCAACACATTCTCACTAACAACTCATCTGGATGCTTTGTCAGGACTGCTTGGTGTCACTTTTTAACACACTGGGACCCCTTCAGTGTTCAAAAACTATTAAAAACTCAGTCTCTCTCACATACACACAAGCCAGGATGATTCTTACTGGTCCACTTACTTGAGTTTGTCCAGTGTGCAGTCTGGATGGTTCATTGTATCAGAGAGCAGCTTCACTCCTGATTCTCCTGGGTGATTGTAGCTCAGATCCAGCTCTCTCAGGTGTGAAGGGTTTGAACTCAGAGCTGAAGCCAGAGCAGCACAACCTTCCTCTGTCACCAAGCACTGAGACAATCTAAACAACAATAAGTGTTCATGTCAGTGTGCTTCATTTTTAGAGAATATACACAACAATAAACAACACGGCTCTTCAAACCATCAATTATCTTTACAAGGACCTCTGATTGATAACAATTAGTGATGTTGAGATTACCCAATTTCAAAATTGGCCGTGATTACAATGGTCACGTTATTAAACAGTAAGAATTTGGAAGCTATGTTTGAAAATAAATAAATAAATAAATAATTTAGTCTTTCAGACTTGTGTGTGGCTTGACTCTGCAGTGGCGGAGCCAGGACTTTTTCATAGGGGTGCAAGGGCCAGCAACCAGTCTGGGGTGGCACAGAAATCTTAATTATTAATCATCTCAGTATCTGTGCATCTCTGCACCTGAACTGATCATCTCTGCATCTGTGCATCTCTTAACCTGAACTGATCATCTCTGCATCTGTGCATTTCTGCACCTGAACTGATCAGCTCTGCATCTGTGCATCTCTGCACCTGAACTAATCATCTCAGTATCTGTGCATCTCTGCACCTGAACTGATCGCTGTACTTCTAGATTGTTACAAACACTACCTTTGAAAATCCTCCCGTCTGCCACAGGTCTCCCTCATCTGAGTATTAACAGTATTAACCCTCTGAGGTTGGCAAACGCGCCGGCGCGTTTTGCTGGATTTTCTCCACATTGTAGCACTATAAACTTAAATTACTCCGTCATTTATGGTCATACAGAAAAAAGAAATATAAAAAAAGAATCTGTGATATTTCTACTTTTGTATGTGTCCACTTACAATCAAATCAAAACATTGTGCTTTTGTAAAATAAAGAATATAAACAGGGTGTGCGTTCTGCCTCTCCGTCGCGGTGAACTTTTTTTTCTTGAGCACGTCTATAAACTGAAACAAAACTCAGCGAATACTTGTCACACATTTATGAGCCATACACCTTTATAAACATTTAAGTGTGTACTTTTAAATGATCGGGTTCAAAACGAAAACAAATATTTTCTGTTTAAGTAATTTGTATAAAACCAACAAGATGTCCAGCTTCTCAAACGCTTGCTCATTACAGTTAATTTGGCCACGCCCACTCGCGCAAAAGATATTCACATGCAAATCTCCACATGGAACGCGAACGCGCTCGTTACCTCAACAACAAAACACCAAAACACTTCACTTCACTTTTCGTCGAGTTTGAAAGACGCGCCTGAGCTTACATTGGATTTAGGCTACCTCAGAAGAAGAAGAACGCAATTTGAAGACAAGAAAGATTTAAGGTAAGAAATTCTTACATGTTTGTTATTGTTGCATAAATGTCACGTTGCAGTTGAACTGTTGCTAGATATATGGGGAATATTATAATATTTAGACCCGTGTTTACTGTTAGGCCTACTGTGTTTGTGGATATCTGGTCAAACGTAGATATGTATATGGTAACCATAATGTTTTATATTTGAGCGCGATCGCGTTTGAATGTATCAGATTTTGCAGCGCGATCGCGTTTGAATGTATCATTTGAAAATTTGAAAAGCAAAACACACCAAACGGCTTCATGTTTTTACTATTATCTCATTTCATATCATCATAATGAATGGAAACATTTGAAGTAACATGATAATCAATATATTTTTCTCTAGCTTGGTTGTTACTGAAATATTTTTATTATTATTTTACCCAGCACTGCGCATAGCCTATGCCTACAAGGCACAACAAACCTGGTGTTCATTTACTATATATTGTTGGAAACATTTTGTGTGTGTGTGTGTGTGTGTGTGTATTTTGTGAACTTTAAAAAGCAATTTTAACCAGAAAAATCTAAAATTTATTTCCAAAATTGTGCAGACCTTTCTCTTGATATCAGTATGTTCACTTTTTTTTCAGGGCCCAGATGAGTCCTGCCGACTTCAACATTCACATGAGTCTCTGGAACATGAACATGGTAAAGTGAAAATCAAACACCTTGGAAATTGAAGGTATGTACAATGTTTTTAGGAATGGCACAAAGGTCTCTGTCTTTCAATAAGTGCTTTTTTTCCATTTGTTGTATCTATTTGGATTATGTTGTGTAAATAAATCCAAACAATTTAAAAGCCATTCTTTTTTAAATCTCCTCATTCACAGTATTGTGCAAGGTTGCTCAGAATGAAAGGGGCCTGATAGCTCCTAATAGGGCCGTTAGGGGAGGTTCTTTGTCTTTCTCAGGTGAGAAAAGCCTTACATATTAATGAGGTGATCCGCCCCTTCGCATAAGGCTTATTCACACAAAACACGTCGTAAAAATTTTTAATCAATATATTGTCTTCTCTGAATGAGCAGTCAGGGTGATTTTCACATAGTTTTGCAGCAAATATTCTAGGCTACGTCATACAATTTTCAAAAGTCTTGTGAAGAAATAATCAGTAGGGGTTTCATGACCTTATTTCAGTGAGAATTGTTTTTGGTATTTTCACAAACCACGCATAAATGTCATTATCTCAAAACTACAAACTTTTACATACATGCTGTTGATATATTTTTGTAGCAGAGTTTGTGCTGAATACAGTGTAATTAGACTTTAGCCATGAAAATGTCACAAGTAACAGAAATAACCAGAAATGTCAGAGCATGTCAGAACACCTCCAGGGCCCAGAAAACAGCTCAGACCTCAGAGGGTTAACTGAGTATTGACTACAAATCCCAGAACTCGCATACCTGGACTGATTGCACAAACACCTGTTCCCTGTTTCATGGACTATTTAAGCTCTGAGCAGGCTAGGCTAAGTGCAAAGTCTTGTTTGCCAGTTTTGTTTTCTCACAACTGATCAATTCATCGATTTAGCGATCCGTATTGACTATCTCATTCGCTCTCGGAGAACAAACAGATTCTCTAACCCTCTGCACTAAGCAAACTTCCCTATGGATGACACTGACCCCATGCAGGATGAACTCGTCTGTCCAGAGAGGAGCAAGAACGCTGCATCAGGGAATATCTATGTCTGTATTGCAGTCAAGCAGGACATCTGAGAGCAAACTGCCCAACTTGATCACAACAGTATACTCTGAGGATGAGTACTAGGGATGGAGAAACAAAGCTTCTTGAATCTTTGAAGCATTTCTTTGATTGTTTCAGAAAAAGATTCGAAGAAAATCTATTACAGAAATGATAAGATTTGTTTAACATGTTCAGGCAGAATTTGTAGCAGCATGATCATTTAAATGTGATTTCTCTTAATTGCATTTACACTCGTAGGTAAGACACTTGCGATTGCATTTTCATTAAATGTCAATGAATGTAGAAAAATTCAATGTGCAAATTGCCGTCCCGCCCTGTCAATCACTGCATCAAGGCGGAGCTCGGCAACAGGTAAATATAGGCAAATGTTCATGTGGGAGCGTGCAGACGTTAGTGCAGAGAGGAGACCCTGAAGCGGAATGAATGATCATTGTCAGAAGAACCGAGTGGTGCTGTAAAAGAGGTTTATGTTTTAAAGAAAAACGTCCATTGGACAAGCTAGATATTGTGGGGAGCATACAAATGCCTGTATGGAGCAGAAATTAAACATTAAAGGAGAACTCCGGTCAATTTTTAACATTGAGCTCATTTTTTTGTACATTTGGAGTGCTGTCAATACAGAGAACAACGACAAAAATCGGTGTTGCCTACACCGAGTTATTCTATTTTTAAAATTTGCACCCTGTTGACTTCAATGGGGCAAGTACTAAACCTGCTTTTAGCCTCTTAACATCCTTGATGTGTCATTACAAGTGCACAGAAAATGTGAGTGATTCCTTCTGAGTGAACACGAGTGAATCTGACTGCAGTAGATGTGAAAGATATGTATAAAAATGATGTTATTTAAGCCAGCGCACATACCTGTGTTTACATGCTGTTTTCGGTGGAAGACCAAAGTAGTCGATTGCCGAGTTCACGCGCATAGGTTTAGTTACCTATGATCACGCGCGTGTTTATATACTGAGTGCATCTATTTTGGATTATATTAAGACAGTCCATGTTATATTGAGAGGATATTGCATTCTTATATGGTTACACGTGAGTTTCGTGTTGATTGACTGTTGGAACATCGCCTTGCAATCAATATGGATTACAAAAGACTTTTCTGGTCATTGGTCTTTTTGCGTTTTCTGGAGAACGTTTTTGGTCTGCCAACTGGATATGATCTCCCGGATAATTTGCGACTTGTATATCCAAGGGATCTTCTGCTGCAGCTGCAATTCCACCCTCACAGGTTATTGT
This sequence comes from Scardinius erythrophthalmus, assembly GCF_964197995.2. NCBI lineage: Eukaryota > Metazoa > Chordata > Actinopteri > Cypriniformes > Leuciscidae > Scardinius > Scardinius erythrophthalmus. Next base: position 69,617,448 of record NC_138221.1, on the reverse strand, counting down.
TACAGAAAGGATTCCAGAGGAAATAACACATAAGAGATCTACCCAGAGGGATTCTTCTCAAATAAAGAAGGTAACGAGAAGGGGGAAGAAAAAGGGAGGAATACGAGCTAGACTTAAGCGGGAGAAATGTAAACATCGATCGCACCCATCAGTCATTATGGCTAACGTCCGCTCTCTTCGCAACAAAATTGATGAACTGCAAGCTAACGTGAACTATATGCATCAGTATAGGACTGCTTCCATTTTAGCATTTACTGAAACATGGCTAAATAAGAACGATAATGATGACTCTTTATGTATAGATGGCTTTGGAACTCCCTTGAGACTTGACCGGGACAGTGAGTCTACGGGTAAACAGCTTGGAGGCGGTGTTTGTTTTTATGTGAATGCACGCTGGTGCCCAACGATTGTTGTAAGGGAGAAGTTGTGCACCTCTGACATTGAACTTTTGGCTGTATCTTTACGCCCTTTTTATTTGCCCAGGGAATTTCCGCAGCTTTTTTTTATATTGGTTTATATACACCCGAGAGCAAATGCTGCCACAGCCATAGAGCATATTAAGAATACCTTAGATAGACTGGAATTAATATCTCCAGATTCTCCCAAATTCATTCTGGGTGATTTTAATCACTGTGAGGTAGAAAAACCTCTGAAAGGTTTCCAACAGTATGTTACATGTACTACTCGTCTGGGGAAAATACTAGATAAATGCTATGGCTCAATTTTAGGTGCATATAAATCTATTGCTCTCCCACCACTGGGCTCTTCTGATCACTACTCTGTATTACTCGCACCAGCCTATTTGCCAGTCATTAGGAGGACAGAGAAGGTTGTAAAGGTTATTAAACAATGGACTAATGACAGCATCGATAGATTAAAGGGATGCTTTGAAATAACTGATTGGAATATGCTCATAGCTTCGTCAAGTGATATTAATGAGCAAGGGGACATAGTGACATCATATATCTCCTTTTGTGTGGATAACATCATTCCCACTAAGACGGTTACCATCTTTCCCAATAATAAGCCCTGGGTAACCAAAGAACTCAAGGAAATTTTAAATAAGAAAAATAGTTTTTTACACTGGTTCTGAGTTTGAGAAAAAGGAAGTTAATAGAGAGGTTAAACGTGCCATTAAATCTGCTAAATTGAGATATAAAAACAAGATTGAGCAAACATTTACTCAGGGGAACCTACATACAGCCTGGCAGGGTCTTAAGAGTATGGCGGCAGTTAATATTGCTCCCACTGCCCGTAAGCACATTCAGGTTGCAGGTAGCAGTTCAACATCTCTTGCTAATGACCTAAATTCTTTTTACACCAGATTTGAGATTGATAATACCACTCAAGTGGAAACAATAACTTCTACTTTAAAATCAGGTGATTCTGCCTTCACTATAAGTATAGAGGAGGTGGTGCAAGCTTTTAAAAAGACCAAAGTTAAGTCTGCACCTGGGCCAGATAATATGGCCGAACCTTAAAATTTTGTGCGGAACAGTTGGGGGGGGGGGGGGGGGGTTGTGTTTCAGACCTTGTTTCAGAACTCCATGGCTAGTGGTGTAGTCCCTCACTTATGGAAACATTCCACAGTTATTCCAATACCTAAAAAGAGTTCCATAAAAGCCCTAAACGATCTGAGGCCTGTTGCACTCACCTCTCTTGTGATTAAGGCATTGGAGAGGATTATTAAAAACTATATTACTAAAGTAACCGACTCACAGTTGGATCCACTTCAGTTCGCCTATCGCACGGGTAGAGGGGTTGATGATGCAAAGGTATTTATTACAGACCTTGTTCATAAGCATCTTGAGTCTCCTAATACCGCAGCCAGAATTTTGTTCGCTGATTTTTCTTCGGCATTCAATACCTTACAGCCACATATTCTCGCTGAGAAACTTATTAGTCGTTTTCATCTGGAGGACCAATTGATTTTATGGATAATTGATTTTTTGACCAATAGGTCTCAAAGAGTGCTGGTCAATAACATCTTTTCTGACCTCCTATTTACTTCAACTGGCTCTCCCCAGGGTTGTATCCTTTCACCACTGCTCTTCATTTTGTATACTGATGATTGCAGATCTAACCTACCTGATTGTCATCTAATTAAGTTTGCTGATGACACCGTTTTACTGTCTCTGCTCTCAGGCCCTTCACAGCATCATGGCCCAACACTTCAGAAATTTGTTGAGTGGTGTGACATCTCTTGTTTGGAAATTAATGTGAATAAGACCAAAGAGATGGTGGTAATCTTTTCTAATAAGCAGAGGCAGATGGCTATGGCAGCCCCTACTGTTATTCATGGAAAACCAATTGAGATTGTTAAGGAGTACAAGTACCTGGGGACAATTTTTGATAGCCTGTTTAACCCTTGTGCATCCTTGAGGACATTTTTGGCTTTTTCAGTTTTGTTTTTTTGATCACTTTGCCTGTGTTAATGCTAACTGCATAAAATTTGGCAAGGGTGTGTATTTTTATTGGAATTTTACTATTTCATCATCATTTTCTTTAAAAAATCTATTTTGCACTAGTTACACAAAATACTTCCTCTCAGGACCTTAAGGACAAAAATGTCCCCATTGAAACCCATTAACACTGCATTTTTTAATCCCTGTGCCGTTTAACTATAAAATGATGCAATCTTTTTTAATAGGCTTTCATTCTGTTGGCAAGGCTTCAAAATTGACATTTTTACCATTTTTTATCAGATGGTGCCATTTTTTCAGGTTAGGCCTATAAAGCAAATACTCGCTTTATTCCTGTTTTCTGCTTCGGCATATTATAGAGCCAACTGGATAAATTATGCAACGATAATTGTGTGGGTTTGTTGGTATGGATGTCTAAGTGTGGTTGGTATGTGTGTTATAAAAAAAAATGTGTTTGTGTGCATGTGTGTGCTTGTAATATTTGAGAGAGAAAAACTCAACTGCAAATCGAAAATCCAATCACTGTGTTCACCAGTGGAGTTTTGCTGGCATCCAATGGGGAAAGTCTGGTACTGCGCCCAAACAAAATCTTATTGAAAGCTCATTTTTTGAGATATCATCCTCAAATTTGGAACACAACCTGTTTAGATTTATGGCTTTGAATTTATATCAGTTTTAGAGTTCCAAATGTTTCATAAAATATATATTTTATATAAAATATTGATTATAATGTTCATAAATATTTTTCATAAACTTAAACTTCTATAACATTTTTTTGGTTGCACTTTTTTTCAATTTTTTCACTTCAACAACAATCTGCCAAGGGTCTTCTTTAAAATGAGACCAAACTTAAGTATTTGCTCCCAAGCATAACATTTTTATGAGAGTTTTTTGACTTGGACATTTTTGTCCCTTTTGGACCTATGAGTAAGTTTTTTTATTTTTTTTATGTTAACTGCATTAATTTTGGCACAGGTGTCTATTTTTATTGTAATTTTACTATTTCACCCCCATTTAATTTGAAAAAAAAAATGTTGCACTAGTTACACAAAATACTTATATATATTTTATATAAAATATTGATTATAATGTTCATAAATATTTTTCATAAACTTAAACTTCTATAAAAAAAATTTGGTTGCACGTTTTTCACTTTTTTCACTTCAACAACAATCTGCCAAGGGTCTTCTTTAAAATGAGACCAAACTTAAGTATTTGCTCCCAAGCATAAGATTTTTATGAGAGTTTTTTGACTTGGACATTTTTGTCCCTTTTGGACCTATGAGTAAGTTTTTGTTTTTTTGTTTCTGTTAACTGCATGAATTTTGAGCTATTATAGAGCCAGTTGGATAAATTATGCAATGATAATTGTGTGGGTGTGTTGGTATGGATGTCAGAGTGTGGTTGGTATGTGTGTTATATAAAAAAAAATTTGTTTGTGTGCATGTGTGTGTTTGTAGTATTGATAGAGAAAAACTCAACTGCAAATAACAAAGCCAATCGCTGTGTGACCAGAGGAGTTTTGCTGGGATCCAATGGGGAAAGTCTGGTACTGCGCCCAAACAAAATCTTACTGAAAGCTCATTTTTTGAGATATCAACCTCAAATTTGGAACACAACTTATTTAGATTTATGGCTTTGATTTTCTAGCCGTTTTAGAGTTCAACTTGTTTCATAAAATATATATTTTATATAAAATAATATTCATAAATAATTTTCATAAACTTAAACCTATATAACTTTTTTTTGGATTTACTTATAAAAAAATTTTAACTTCAGCAATAATCTGCCAAGGGTATTCTTTAAAATGATACCAAAGTTAAGTCTGTGCTCCCAAGCTTCAACTTTTTATGACCGTTTTTTGACATGGACATTTTTGTCCTCTTTGGACCTATGAGTAACTTTTTTAAATTGATGCACAAGGGTTAAATTTGCTTCTAATACAGAGGAGATATTGAGGACATTTCAGCAGCGGCAGTACCTTTTAAGGAAGCTTAATTCCTTTGGAGTTAGTAAGAACATTCTTATCATGTTCTACTACTCCTACATTGAAAGTGTCACTACATTTTCTATTGTCTGCTGGTTTCATTCTATTAGCCTTCATAATAGAAATAGTCTGGAGCGTACAGTTAAAGTCTGTTCAAAAATAATTGGACTCCCTATTAGGGCTCTTTCTACTGTAAGTGATCAACAAACATTGAGATTGGCTGGAAAGATTTTACAAGACACTTCACATGTCATGTTCTCTGTTTTTGAGTGGCTTTCTTCAGGGCGACGGCTTCGTTGCCCATGTTGTAGGACTCAAAGGAGGAAGGCAACTTTTGTTCCAAAATCAGTGCAGCTTTTAAACTCTCAACCATTACTGGCCCCCTGGGTTACCAAGTCGAAATCTTAGAGAATTTTTTTTTTTTTTTTGTACTCCGTATACATATAATTACGTATTTATTTATTCTTATTTATGGTATGGACTAGTTGTGTTTTTAAGGTATCCACTTGTAGTGGACTTTTATTAATATGTACTTTGTGTAGGCCCTACACTGTTATTATTTATTTAATGTTGATGTTTTTTATGTATATTGTTTACGTGACTCTACATGGCCTCAATAATTGCCCCTTGGGGACAAATAAAGTGTTATGAAATGAAATGAAATCTTCATTCATTCACACAGAGACGCAATTTAACCTGTTAACCGTTGCCAGTGCGCCCGCGCACTGAAGCGTTTTTTATTTATTTAATTCAAAATTACTATCAGATTTAATGTTATACCTTGACAAACTATACATAATTAAAAAGATATAATACTCAAGTTTCAGTATTTGACCACAATTGTATTCTGAGAAACTCATAGTGACAGTTATTTCTTAATTTGTGTCAGGAGTTATGCAATGAAAAAATGAGTCGATACCTTTAATATGAATTATGCGCGTCAGCCGCTTTCATTCATAAAAAACTCTGTGCTGTCGTCATGACAGCGATACACAAAACAACGTCCTTTAGGGCTTTTAGCTAAAAAATGTGCAGATTTGGAGAAATATTGATAGATTCTCATAGATGTACATCATATTTCTATAGACAGGAATAATATTTATTGAATTTATACCCAAATGCGTCGATGTAATCTTTATGAGCGTTTTGTACTCTGATACTGTGTTATAAATTCATACCAATAGCCTGAGGGCGCTATTATGCACAATAATAGTCCATATATGGAACATGAAGAAGAGCCATGATCATGTGACATTCCAGGACGTCACAGATACACACAAAGCTACAGAGATCGCGCTGTTACATGCAGATACAGACGTTTTGAAGATAATAAACATGTTTGCAATGATATTTGAGTTACCTGTGTTTTTCAAGCCATGCCAGGTATTTCCATAATAATAGATTATACTTATAATGTAATGCTAATCTATATAGACTGTCATTGTGCAGAATACCATACAATAGAATATTTTCTGTCTGATTTTTTTTTATCTGAAGCCAAATTAGATCACAGAAGATTATTTAAAATACTCACTTCCGTTATAAAAGTAAGTTTGGAGCACAAACATGGTTTTAATCTCATAAATTGTCGTGTATTGATGGTGTGCTAAGCTAACATGCTAGCTAGCCCAGGTGCACCTGCCACTAGCAGTTATACTTTTATAATTTTTTGAATGCTTACTGAACTGTTTCTTTATTCAAGAAATGCATTTGATACAGGATAAAATGTGAGGTTAACTTTGAGAAAAGAAATTAGGGACTGAAACCCTATGAATAGCCTGTGAATAGCCATTCGTTAGCAACTATAATGCAGACAAAAGAAAAGCATATTTAGAGCCATAACCAGGCTGGAGAGGTGTGAATGTGTGCAGGGGGAGACTGAGACTGAATGGGGCTCATCTGCACCACAAAACAATAGAGACAAAAGACTGCATAGATGGTTAGAAGAGGACAATAAACATCAGAAGCATTTTAGTGTCAAATCAAAATAAAGTAATTTGACATGGTCTTGAAAAACATTTAACTAAATACAGAGTTTTGGACTTATTATCTTCAGATTTTAAACATAAAATGTTTAGACATGTGGCTTTAGCTGTAGTGCATTTCTAGATTGCTACAGTGCCAACTTCAATTTTATTTTCATGAGAATATTTCATAAAAAAAATATTAGTACAAAGGATTCATGAACTGTATCTGTTTCAGTTTGGGTATGCCATTTCTGGGGATTTTTCAAAAGTGGGGTTGCAGCTTAACAGGTTAAATTTAAACTGTCTTTTTGCGAGCTGTGATAAACAGCGCACATCTCTGCGGCTGCCGTTCATTCATTCACAGAAACGCGATTAACTTGAGAAGGAAAAAAAACGTACTACATATTCGGATCCTCTCTCCTGCAATACCCGCACTCTGAGGTAGATTTTCCATTATTATTATTCCTCACAGCGCTGCCAGATGGTGTAAACAACATATGATTAAACTTGTGTTTTCTCGAGCTGATATGGGGGCGTTCACAGGTTTGCTTGGATTGCCTCAGTAATTTGCGTTTGAATAGCACGCGCTCTCCGTGGGCGGAGTCACATTACATTTGAATTAGCTCTAATGAGCTCGACTGGAATCGCTCTCTTTTAATACAGATTTCACAAGATGAGAATATTTGTTTTTTATATAAATTACCTCATTTAAAAGAAGAGAATTCAAGCTTCATGCCTGTGTGACTGTATGCCTGTTTGACTGAGTATTCGCTGAGTTACAGTTCATTTTCGGACGCGTTTCAGAATGGTCTTCACTGACAGAGAGAAGGCAGAACTCGCATCACGTTTATTTTTCTTTATTTGGCAAAAAGCACAACACTTTGTTTTTATTGTGAGTATACACAAAAATAATACACATTTAACAGAATCGATTGATGTATGAAACTTGCTTGTAATATCAAAGTCCACAGAGCAAAATTAATTTCTTTTGAACTGAACTGAAAAAAAGCGAGCTGGTATCGCCGGCGATACCGTCGACCCCAGGGGGTTAATAGGTTAAAAACTCCTTTTTTCCATTTTTGTAATATTGCACATCTTCAATCTTTTCTAGCTGATGCTGACACCTTAATTCATGCATCAATCGAATACAGTGTGTGTTCTCACATCGACCAGGCATTCTGCTCACATTACTCCTCTGCTCATCACAGGTTACCCGTGGCATCACGTATTCATTTATAGATATTACTTCTAACATTTAAGGCATTAAATGGTCTTGCACCTCCATATCCATCTGATCTACTTTACTCCTACCACCCTGCCCGGTCCCTTAGATCAGCTGAACTTGTTTTTTGTTTGTTTTTTTTGTCCACTGTAGGTGGAAGTTCATTTAGAGTTAATGCTCCTAAATTATGGAATCCACTACCCCTTACACTTCGTTATATCTCATCTATGGCTACCTTCAAGACTCAGCTAAAAACATATCTATTTAACATGTACTTTGGATAATGTGGCTATATGTATCCTTATGTGTATGTAATGTGTGTGTGGGTGTGTAAATGTATTGTAATGTACAATGTAAAGTGACCTTGAGCTACGAAAAGGCGCTATATACATAAAACTTCTAAGTACCTCAAAATGTTGAGTTGACAGTTTGGATTCTTCAGTCCAGCACTGAGCAGCTTCACTCCTGAATCCTGCAGGTCATTGTTACTCAGGTCCAGCTCTCTCAGGGAGGAGTTTGATGACTGTATAACTGAAGCCACAGTTTCACAGTGCTGATCAGTGAGATTACAGGCTGTTAATCTGAAAAAAGAGAGGACTCTTGTTAAAAGGTTATGATCAGTCAAGAGTGTGTTAATGATGGAGAAGCTTCTGAGCACTGGAGAGACGTTAGAGAGCGGGAAGGCCTGGGTTGCACTCTTACAGTGTAATTACTTTAGAAAGTACTGGGTAATATAAGGTAACTGCATGGGTTAAGGTTAGGTTTAGGGGTAGGTTAATGGTTAGTACCTAGTTAGTACCCAGTTATTGTAATTACTATTATAACATATTAATTTGTTTATGTATTAAGTACATAGTATGTACAAGAGGAAAAGGACTCTAAAATAAAGTGCTACCAAGGCCTGAAAACGGATGCCGAGGTTGCTTTGTTTCTGCTCGATATGCAAATAACATTGTTTTTGATGTTTTAAAGAACCAAGGTATGATGTTGTTGTTGCTGAAGCACAGCCGTTTCATACATTTTTACTCAAACTGTCTGATGTACCAGCTGTTAGATGTTGCGTGTGTACGGTAACCAGATTTCTCTTGGCGGTATACAAGATGGGATGGACAGGCAACCCCCCAAATATTTTTTATTTTTATCTATTTTTTTAATAAAAAGGATCATAAAGACATTGATTCTATTTAGTACTGCCCTGAAAAAGCTTTTTCACATAACAGATGTCCAATAGCCTAGTCCACAAGACAAAATACAAACACAAAATACAAGACAAATTACATAGGCTTGATTTTTAATATTGTGTGTCATTACCTGAATTATCGACAACTGTTTTTTTGTTTGTTTTTTGTAATGGTTGTTTTCATGAGTCCCTTGTTTGTCCTGAACAGTTAAACTGCCCAATGGTCTTTAGAAAAAATCCTCAGTTCCTGCACATTCTTTGCTTTTCCAGAACCTTCTACATATTTGACTCCTTACTAGCAGTGACTATAATTGTGAGATCCATTTTTTCACACTAGTGACAACTGAGGAACTCGTACATAAATATTACAAACGCTGCAGACATTTAGTGATGCTCAAGAAGGAAGCATCTGTTAAGAGCCAGGGGGTTAAACTTTTGAACTTGATCGTTCGTGTAAATTGTTCTTATTTTGTTTAAAAGTTAATTAATTCATTTAGTCCTGCCCTTCAGAGGCTAAATAAGATATTAGCATTTAAAAAATAATAATAATAATTAAACATCACAATTTAAAGCATTACCTTGCAGATTCTGAAAGATGTATAATAGGTAAATGTATGACTGCAACTATACATTGCAATCATTTTGTAAGGGTTAAAATATTCATTTAAGAGCTCAGTGTTGAGACCTTTCACCGGAATTTAATTGAGAGGCGACCTGACCAATCATAATGCAGATATCCGCCATTTTTGTCCAACAAACAAACCAAACCAGTTAGTAGATTAAAGTCTAGTGGACTTGAACTTGAAAAATGGTGTGTATTGATTTCTTTTTGCAGTTTTGATGTTCATTCATGTTTAATTTGTGCTATAACTAGAAGAGATAATCAGTTCACGTGCTGCTTGAACTGAGGCGCTACACATTAAAGTGTCAGTCATGTTTGAAATTACTGAGACATTATTTCACACCAAAAGTATCCTGCTCTGTCTTGTCTGTTGGCGCATTGTCAGTGTCCTCTTTGCTCTGCAAAATATTTTTTACTGTGTGAGAACATGATGTGCGGCATGAGAGCGGAATGGCTTGTCGGACGTAGCAACAGTAACTAAGAGGGGCGGGTCTTTGTTAAAGTTCAATTTCAAATTATTTAAATCTTTGTGGACTTGGCCGGACTCGACTCAGACTCGGGTGTTAAGGACTCTGACTCAAGTCCAACTCGGCCCTCTTTGGACTCGGACTTGGATTCGATTGTTAAGGACTTGGACTTGACTCTGACTCGACAAAGGTGGACCTAATTTTTCTATGCTCATAAATTATTATTTTCTATGCAGATTCACTTCCCTACAAAATCACCCCAATTATTCTAGACTGATTAAGTCTATTCAAATAGAGCATTCAAATCAACTGGTGAAACTGTTTATTTATATATTGCAATATATATAGGAGAAAAACTAAATATCGTAATGTACGTTTTTTCCAATATCATGCAGCCCTAATTCATACTATATATATCATATATTTTTAACGGTTGCGAAGGATATTCTAATTCAAATGTAGTGCCTCCTCGAAAGGTACACAATTGCGGACCCACCATGAGTGTTGTGTAAACAGTTATTTCAGCGTTTAATGGGAAACATTTTAAATGGCAACAGAAAACTAGGCAATCGGAGTGAAGAAGAGACCTTTTCATTATTAACTTTACTGTCCAAAAAGTCCATATAGAGAAAAAAAACTTGACAGTACTTGGCAATATAATATGAGGATGCGCAATGCAAGAGTCTTCATGTAAACAGGTTGCATGCAGCGTTCATCCAAATAATGAATCTAACACCGCAAATGTGAAAATACGAATGTTAACCGAGGGTTTAGGAGTGTACAGCATGAAACATCAGTTTATAAATACCCAGGATTGATTGTTAACCCCAGGTAAATTATTATCAGTGTAAAGGTTTACAATGACCCAGGGTTAACTATTATTATTAGTGTGAAAAGCCCTCTTGTATGTCAATAATTAGTTATAAAACAGATAGGTCTGGACCTTGATTCTGAATGGTTGAACCGAGTTTTAAGCCATGGTAAATTACTCAACAAGGACTCAAGCCATCCGTCACATAACATTTTCAGTGCTCTTATCACGGTTACGTTACAGTACCATAGCATTAAGGCCCGGACTAGTAGGCTCAGAGACAGTTTCTGGTCAATCCTGTTCCTGGAGTACCCACAGCACTGCACATTTTCAAATTCAACTCATCAGCTAGTTAGTAAAGACTCCAAGACCTCTAATATGTGTGTTAGATAAAAGAGACATCAAAAATGTACAGTGCTGGGATTGAAAACCACTGACCTAAATCAAAATATTTCTTATTTTAATACATCATCACCACAACTAGATATATGAGGTAGCCTAATTTTAAAAGTGTGATTTCTAGACCAGGAAAATGAATATATTTTTCTAAAAATGCTTAATCCTTATCCAGCAAATTATGAACAATGGAAAAGTCATGTAAATTCATTGGTTGAAAAGATATTCAGCTTTTAAAACTTCAGAAATTTAATTACTTTGATTTCAATTATAATTACAAATGAAAATAATTATTTTAAATATTTTAATCTGTAGACACTTCAAATTGAAGCGCATTCAGCTAAACTATTAGCCTACATGAGAGGTATTATGTTCATATTTAAAATCAGTTGATATTATGTTCATTTTTCACACTCACAGAGCTTTTCTGCAATTCCTCAGAGCAGGTAACAGTCTCCTTCGACCCTCTTGTGATGATATGATGTTTTTAAAGTCAAACTCATCCATCACCTTTTCTGACATTAAGATCAAGTTTGCCAAAGTTGAACATTGTGCAAGAGAAAGGTTTTGGTTACTTGTTCCAGATTGTAAAAATGCCTGCATTTCTTCAACAAGAGAACTATCCTTCATCTCAATCAAGCAGTGACACAGATTCATCCATCTTTCAGGGCTGACATTGTCTTTTGGACTTTCTGTGTTTTCATGTTTTTTAAGGTTTTGGATTATTTTCTCTCTGCTCTCTGGGTTGTTCTCTGTGTGAATCAGCAGATCCTGTAAGAGCCTCTGATTGGACTCCAGCGAGATGCCATGAAGGAATCGAAGGAAAAGATCCAGGTGTCCATTTTTACTCTTCAAGGCTTTATTCATTGCTCCCTTCAGAAACACATCCAGAGAAACAGTCTCACACTGAGTTCTGGACTTTCCTGTCAGGACAGTCTTACTTGAGAGCAACTTGAAAGTTCTGGAAACATTCTTACACCAACTTCTGACCTTTCCAGATCGAGTTCTGGAATTTCCTGTCAGGAACGTGTCTGTTAGGAATATTTCCAGAACTTCACTGTTCTTGTGTAAATAGCAGAGAAACACATACAGTGCTGCAAAAAACTCCTGAAAGCTGAGATGTACAAAGCTGTAAACCTTCCTGTGATAAATCACAGATTCCTCCCTAAAGATCTCAGTGCAAATCCCAGAATACACTGAGGCGTCAGTGACGTCTATGCCGCTCTCAATCAGGTCCTCCTCATAGAACATCACATTGCCCTTCATCAGCTGATTGAAAGCCAGTTCAGCAAGTTTCACAATCACTTCTCTGTTGGACTGCAGGAGTTTCTCTGGATCTCTCTCTTCATATTTCTGGTTCCTCATACTAGTTTGAATGAGGAGGAAGTGTATGTACATCTCAGTCAGAGTTTGAGGGATTTCTGCACTGAGATCTTGTTTCAGGATGTTTTGAAGCACAGTGGCTGAGATCCAGCAGAAGACGGGTATGTGACACATGATGTGGAGGCTTCTTGCTCTTCTGATGTGTGAGATGATTCTGCTGGCTTGATCCTCATCACTGATTCTCTTCCTGAAATATTCATCCTTCTGAGGCTCATTGAATCCCTGAATTTCTGTCACACGGTTGATGTATTTGGAGGGGATCTGATTGGCTGCTGCTGGTCTGGTGGTGATCCAGATGAGAGCAGAGGGAAGCAGATCTCCTTTCATGAGGTTTGACATCAACACACCCACTGATGAAGACTCAGTCACATCAGAAACTTTCTCACTGTCTGAAAACATCAGTGTAATTCTGCTTTCATCCAGACCATCAAAGATGAACACAACTGTGCATTCATCATAAATCTTTGAGTCCAGATCTTGAAGTTCAGGATGAAAGTCCAGCAGAAGTCTGTGAAGACTGTACTGATGATCTCGAATCAAGTTCAGCTCTCTAAATGGAAGAACAAACATGAAATCTACGTCCTGATTGGCTTTTCCCTCGGCCCAGTCCAGAATGAACTTCTGCACAGAGACGGTTTTTCCAATTCCAGCGATGCCTTTAGTAAGAACAGTCTTGATTTTGTCCTTCTTCTCTCTTCTCTTCTCCTCATATCCTAGTTCAAGTGAAGGATCAAAGATGTCATTGCAGTATATTGGAGTGTCTTGGAGGGTCTTGTAACTTTTCTCCATCTGTAGCACCTCATGTTCCTCATTCACTCCTTCACTCTCTCCCTCTATGATGTACAGCTGTGTGTAAATCCTGTTCAGGAGGGTCTGATTCTCTTGTAGTTTGATTCCCTCAAATAAGTTCTCATACTTGTTCTTCATGCTGGTTTTGTGCTGGTCTTTGACTCTCTGCAGATCATCATGCACTGGCTGGTGAGAGTCGAGCTGCAGGGCTGCTTCTGTGTCATGATGACTGATGTGTTTCTGACAGGAGGAGGATGTGCTGGTCTGACAGGACACATCTCTGATCTGGTCAGCTCTCACACCACTGAAAACACATCAAGAAGACAAAGACACAAAAACCTCTGTTAAAATAAATATACAAATCTGAAAAATGTATAAACTGACTTCCTAATATCACACATGGAGATCCTCACACAGATTTTATTTACCCATGTTGCTAAATACAATAAACTGTAAATGAATTATGCACATCAGGCATTTGGGGACAGATAATGACCTGCATATTAAAAGTAATGAGACATCAATATTTCAGTAGTCAAAATGTTCGAATAAAAGAGAAAGGCGGCTACAATTCTTGACCAGATTTACCATAAACCATTATTTTAAAATATCACAGAAACACTGACATGAAGAAAAAGCAGTGTTCATGTGAAATGATTACATGTAATTGATTTACTTGTAAATGGTGACAGATGATAATTAAAGGCAGGGTAGGTAGGATTTTTCTAAAAAAAAACATTCCAAATTTGTTTAAACTGTCTTTATATACCAATGCATAACTAAAATGTAAGTACTCTGAAAAAGAGAGTATAAAAATCGAGTGTCTGTAGACCTCTCACGACTGTTGTAAACACAGCTAATTATTTCCATTCACTCCCACCCCCTCCCTTCTGAGCTCCTTCCAAAGCCACACCCCCAAAACACATGAACGCGTGACGCTAAACGCTCAGGCTCAGTTGGAAGACGCATTTATTTACCTGAGACGAGTGGAGAGGAAGGAGCGCAGTGCATTCAGTGACATCATGTCAGAATAATAAAATACCTAACTTTATCACTATAAATATAAACAAATAAGATGGCCTTTAGTACTCACTATCAAGCTAGCATATCGATACTGGTAAAGTTTAAAATATATTTTGTTTGATTCGGTAACAAGCTATTTTTAGGCTATAGGTAACAATCTAGGCTATATTTATAAGGCAAAGCTAAAAACATGTTGCATTGATACACGTTTTTCCATTACCATCAGTTAAACTGTGATGAAGGTGAATTTCGTGTAAGATTCATAACATATACGGTGTTTTGCATGTAAGAGTTTCCATGATGATAACATTGTTGACTCTGATGAGGACTAACGTTACACTCCGGTGACAAGTACCGCATCGTCGGTTCGAGGACAGGTCCAGGGTCGAGGGCGAAACAGAGGAGGTCATTCAATATTGCGGGCAACCAGGGTCCGAGGAAGTAGTTTTTGCCTTGTTTGCCTTTGCTGACTGCATATGCAGGTGCTTTGAATTTTGAATGCTCTTTCTCTGCCATAATTTTACACTTCGTAGGTTCCGCGCCTCTTGCACTCCTCAAATCAAACGGGTGCGCGCGCATATGGGCAGATCTTGTAGCAACAGTGGTGGTAGCCATGGTTGCGAGAGTGAGTGACAGTCGCCCAAACCAATCAATTGTTTCGTCCCGAATGGAAATAATTAGCTGCGTTTATTGCAGATTAAAAGGTCTACAGTCACTCGATTTTTATACTCTCTTTTTCAGAGCACTTACATTTTAATTATGTATTGGTATATAAAGACAGTTTAGACAAATTTAAAAAAATAGTTTTTTTATAAAAATCCTACCTACCCTACCTTTAAATCAACAGTTATTCTGAAGAATATGTAAAGTTTGCTGTTGAAGCTAAAGGCAAAAATAATTAACATGATAATCAACAGCTGGCTTACTTTTCCATTTGTTGACATGACATGGTTTGATTCAGATGGTAAATATCGTATTAGGTTGGGTGTCCAAATTAGAGATAATCACCATATTTATAATGAAACCATTATATTTAAAAATATATATATATTAATCATATAATAAAATATCACAATTATTGTTACTACTGTAAAGCCAATATAATTTATGGGATCTCCTTCAAAGCTTTCAGAATCTTTAGTTTTTAAATATTTATTCTGTGTTTTTAAAATGAACAGTTTATTGACAGTATATTATTAAACAAAAATGCATTTACTTTATTAAAATAAACAGAACTAAAGTGATTGTTTTGAACAAGTACTAACTTGGATATAATGCAAAACACATTACTTTATTGCTAATGTATTTGTATCAACACTGGGGGCCTTTTGCCCCATTCTGGTGAGTCTTTTAAATGTTATAACTGTATGAGGCGGCAATAAGGATTTTTTATTATTTTTTTTTCCCAGACTCTGGATAGTCGGGGGTAAAAGGCTTAAAGGTTATTGCCGCCTCATACATTTATACGATTTTTTACCAAAACAAACCCCTTTAATGATTTATTTTTTTCCACAAAATGTATTAATCCATCAATATTCAATAAAAACATGTATTTTTTCTGCAATCATATACTATGCATAAAGAGCAAATGGCTTTGAATAAAGAGTGAGATTCCAGAGGCAGCCAGAAAAACATACTCAGTTAATATTAGATCAATACTATTATTAAAACTGACCTGAGTTCACCTTCACTGCACAACAGTTTGACAGTGTTTAGACCCTAAACATAACAATAATCTCAGACAGCAGCGTTTGATCAATATCATCAGCTCTGTCGGCCTAGAGAAGTTTTAGATGCTGCTCTGGTCAGACTCTTCACTGATAGCAACATCATTCCTATGAACCTCAAATAATATTGGCATTAATCAAAATAATGATGCTGTTTTGTGCATATATGATACGTACATATTCTGTTAAGCTGCTTTTAAACAGTTTATATTCCAAAAAGTGCTAAACAAATAAACTGTAGTAACTATTTCAATGGTTCACTTTAGACATTCTACTAACCAGAAGTAACTTTGCAACAACGTGAACTACAACTCATTAGAGTATCAGTAGACTGTTTAATTTCTGCTAAGACTTTATTTTGATGATCCTCAAAAGACATTTTACTGACTATAAGCAACTTTACAATTACATGTCAACTTATCCTACTAACCCGAACCCTAACACATTACCCTAACGGTACCTAACAGTCTACTAATACTCTAATGAGAGTTAGTTGACATGTAGTTGCGATTTACTTATAGTTAGTAGAATGTCTAAAGGCACTTTTCCACTGCGTGGTTCTGCTCGGCACGACTGGGCTCAGCTCGGCTCTCTTTATTTTTTTAGTTTAGCACCGCTTCTAAGTGATCATAGGCGCCGATCTCATGATCAAGCACCCAAAGAAAAATACGAGATATATTGTATTGATTTTAACCAATAAAAAATATATTGCAGTTTTCAGACACGATTATCTTCACCTTTTTATAGTTTATTTGAGGCCGTTTCTATGGCGTTATTTTAATGTCAAATGTCGAGAGCACATCGAAGTAATGCGCGAGCACAAATCTCTCAACTCACAGGCGGATCTCCTTCACTCTCACACAGAACTGGACGATCGTTCTCAAATATAGTCTCAGGCTCTTGTCTGCTCTCGCTCAGATATTACGTGTGCATGCTCAAACTCAAAATCTCTACTTGCTCTTTCTCTAGAATGATAAATTCTAGAATAAAGCAGAAAACATAAATCGGTGCCTATGGGTGGGATTATAGACTGATCGTTATAGTTGTGCCGCCACCTCGTCTACTGACCACAAAACAGACATTTCTTTTTTCAAGTTGCGTGTGACGTCGTTTAAAAAAGTTGTGTGGACAAATGATCCTGCGGTGGCTGTTGCTGACTATTTAAATCTGGTGGTTTTTGGTGTCTCATGTCGCAAATTCAATGACGCTGCAGTGAAGATCCTCTCTGACAAAATTAGTGATCTGCAGTGTTTACACGTCACATTTTAGTCTCGGTACGGCTCGCTTGGAACCTCAACTGAGGTGGTACAAAAAAAAAGTACCAGGTACTAACTTTACACAGTGGAAACTGACCTTCCTAGTCCAAAGCTTTAATTTCAGAGGTCATACAGATGATTTTCAGCAGGCATCTGAAAGTTTAACTGGTTAGGGCCCTCACAAGCACACTCTGAGTTTGACGTGTTTTCTTATAGAAATGAAAATAAGTTTACTAATTAAAAGTTGAGCAGTTGTTTAATGGTTTCTGAGATTAGTGGGTTTGTTGTTCAATAACAGAGCAGTTTACCAGTTAAGAAGAGCTCAATTCAGCAACAGAATAAGCAGCTCAACAAAAGATAGTGTTGTTTTTCAGCTCAAGTCAGTTAAATGTTGATTCAATTCAGTTCAATAACTGTGTCAATGTTCCAGAGATTATCAAATTCAATTCACCTATAAAGCAGATTGTCAAAGACAATATTGCCATCATCCAGCTCAATTTAGTTCAAGCTTTTCTCACTGCAATTAAATCAATAATTCTATTATTTAGGGCTGTGCAATTAATCAATTGATTTTTCGATTTCGGCTTTATTTCATGAGATAGCATTTTCAAGCTAATTTTAGTCAGCCAGTTCTCAAGTTATTTTATTATTTAATAGTTATTTTTGAGTTATTTTTGTTTCAAAATCCACAGATGCCTGAGGGGATTTACAAATGCACAAGAAGTGATTCACAAATGTGTGCAGAGATTTACAAATGCACAGAAAGCGGTTCATAAATAATAGGCTTGCTGCGATAGTCGGTGTTACCGGTGTTACACGGTGTTCAGTCTCAACACAGGTTTCATCACTTGCCCACCGCGGTACCGCAAAAAAAAAAAAGTTTAAAGCGTTATAAATATTTAACGCAATTATGCAGTATCCGTTTTTTTCTGTCACCCGTTGACAAGCGTTGTATGATCAGGCTCTTATTAATGTGAATGCTTTTAAACCATTCAAGCGTGACAAGACTAAAGAGGCCGCGCTGTAAGTCCTGCCTATTACACACACACACACACACGACCCACAAAAAAGACGCGCGTAAGTATCGAGTTCTCTTTCGGGCTTGAACAATCCGTAACACACACAGATTATGCCAAAATGTCCGTTTTGTCGAGTGTCTTCATAAGAGCAGTCTTAAATGATTTAAATAAAGTCTTAAATGAATGTAGAGATTTGTGATAAAACGCGCGCATGTCAGCAGCGGCTGGTTCTTAAAGTGTCATTAAAGGGATAGTTCACCCAAAAATGAAAATTCTGTCAGTAATTACTCACCCTCATGATGTTCCAACCCCGTAAGACCTTCGTTCATCTTCAGAACACAAATTAAGATATTTTTGATTAAATCTGAGAGCTGGATCACTCCTTCATAGGCTTCTAAGGGATTGGACCTTGCTGGCCCAGAAATTGTATTAAAGACATGGTTAATTTAGTCCATGTGACTACAGTGGCTCAATCTTAAGTTTATCAAGCGACGAGAATACTTTTTGTGTGCAAAAAAAAAAAAAAAAAAAACGACTTTATTCCACTATTCATTTCCTTCTCTCTGGGCCTCGAGTGAATTCACGTAGCGTAACAACGGTGTGTGGGTTGCACGTCACACACATGACCAGCGTCGGCCAATAGTGAGCCTACGTGTGACGTATAACACAGAAGCGCTGCGTTGTTACACTACGTGAACGAAGGTCTTACGGGGTTGGAACAACATGAGGGTGAGTAATTACTGACAGAATTTTCATTTTTGGGTAAACTAACCCTTTAATGTTAATCAAAGAACAAAGGTAAGAGAGTAAATTAGGATTTACGTAAAAATGTATACGAATTTTTGGTAGATTTACAATGCTAATAACCATGGAAATGCATCATTACAGTCTGAAAATATCTCTTAACACAATGCAATCACTAGTAAGACTTCCTGTTAATAAAGTATCTGGTAAGAATCTGTTCCATATTAACAATGCATTAAATCACATTACATGTTAATATAAATAAAATAAAACAAATTAAGTGATGTCTCATGTCTGAAGTCAAGGAGGCTTCCAATCACATTGTAACCAATGACATTTGAGGTTATTAAAACAGTAAGCCCCGCCCCTCGACTGCCAAAAAATAAAAGTGTTCGAGCAAGCAGATCAAGTGCCAGAGCGTGGGGAACTAACTCGCGAGCTCATTCAAACCCTGCGCGCGAGCATGACATGTCCTCTGCACACAATACAAACCCTCGCGCAGGGTTTGAATGAGCTTGCGAGTTCCCGTTTCCTCGCGTGTAGATCTGTTATCCTCTCGCGAATGTCATTTACTGCGCGCGTCAGTTGTGCGCTCCGTTAATTTTGTCATTGATTTTTCGCCATACAACGGGCATTGTTCAAATGACTCTGTACCAGTTGGATAGTCCTTCAACCATTTAGCGACACGAAAACTCCAGGCAGGAAACGTGTTAACAAACATGTTGGTTTGTAGCATTGAACAGCGGTTTGCAAAAGCAGCAAGTGCAGAGCGATTTTTGCAGGTTGTGCAAATAAAACATGAAAGTGATTGGTATTTACAGCCACTCGAGCGATTTGTTTGCTAAACTAAATAAGCCATTGAGCATTGTTGAGAGGTTAAACGTAATTGGATTGTTGGTTGCGCGAGAGACGGGTAAATCAGAGTGTGCTTGCTGTCGCTTCTCTATCGTCATTGGGTTAAACCTGCCAATAGCGCGCCATGTGGATAAGCCAGTTTGTGATTGGTTCCCGCAAATTTGTAACCAAAGCAGCAGAGATAAATGTACAGGTTTCCAGCCTGAGCTACAGGACGAAATCAAAACGCCCAAGATCAAGCTGGGTTTACCCAGTCTAACTGCTTTCTCCATTTCTGTAAATCCGTTTTTATGAATGAATGAGTCTCTCACCCGTTGCTCTATAGTTTTTTTTTTTCATTAACAGCCGCTTGCACCCCCAGCTGGTGAGGTCGACTAACAGCAGATGGAGATTATCAATCAGCAATCTACTGATATTCCTGCAGTTCCCGGATATCAAATGTTGAATTTTCTGTCGAATTTAAACCACTGAATTTGTAGAAGCAAATTTGTAAAGCAAAATAAAATGGACCGAAAATTGCCTGTTAAATATTATGGGTTGCATTTTTAAACAGAATGAACATTTTGGAAGTGAAATATGAAAGGTGAAAATGGATTATTTAATTTTTAATAATGAAAATGAGTGAAATGTTTTGAATTGAAATATCACAGCATAAATATACAACCATGTTGAATTTCAGCCCAAAAAAATGCAAGCCCTGAAAATACAATGCATTAAAATTCAAGCAGGGTTTAATGCAATGCATATTTTTTCAAGTAGTGCATATCAACAAGCTTTTTTGTTTCAAAAACATTTGTCATTATTTTACTTCCATACTAATGAGACTAACTAGTTATCTGGATTCCAAGACTATCATCTATAAATATATTCAATTTGGATCCATATTTTATATAGTCTTTTTGCCCTTTATTTGAACAACTATTTGTGCAACCATACGACACTCGTTTTTGTCTGTATGCGTGTTATTAACAGTTTTTAGAGGTGATGAACCAATATAATATCTTGACTGCCCAGACAGCCCTGAACTTCATGATACTCACACAGGGGCAGAGGTCACAGCAGGTCCATCACTGAGATCAGGGGGCTCATGCTTGGAGATGTTAATCTTCATGGACACACAGCTGAATCCTGAAGATGGTCCATCACTGAGTCTAGGGGGATCCATCATGGAGGTGTTACTCTTCATGGACACACAGCTGAATCCTGAAGATGGTCCATCACTGAGTCTAGGGGGATCCATCATGGAGTTGTTACTCTTCATGGACACACAGCTGAATCCTGAAGATGGTCCATCACTGAGTCTAGGGGGATCCATCATGGAGTTGTTACTCTTCATGGACACACAGCTGGATACTGGAGATGCTGCTCTCTGGGTGTGAACAGACGCCTCCTCCTCTCTATCCTCACACACACTCATTTTACATGTACGGTTATCCTCCTCTCTCTCCTCAAACACACTCATTTTACAGGAAGTTTCTCCTCTTCCTCCTTGACGTGACACTTTACTTAAAGGCCTGTATATGAACACAGAAAACATGCACAAAACACAATTGAATTTTGACACATTTTATTTAAATGGCATTTAATTAATTTTAACTTAACGTCAACAGTTTTTCTGCAGTTAATAGTATGTTTGTAGAGCAACATGTCCGACATGTCGGCGTTTAAACACAGGATTCACCTTCACTTTAATGACACTGCTGAACTCTAGCAGGTGTTTTTCACAATCCGTTTAGTCGTCTCGCATTAAGCAAATATGATGTTACTTTTAATGTTTATGCTACGGCCACACTTTCTTTCCCCAGTCTTACTGCGTCACTCAACACACATTACAATATTATAAAAAAAAAATAATTAAATACGTATTTAAAGTCAACCGAAGATTTTAACACTAAACTAATTTTCTCCTGTTAAAGAAAAAAGTAAGTGTAAGTTTTTTCTGCCATTTGATGAGTGTTACAGTTGACGTGTCTTGAAGTAGGACTATATAACGAAAGTAGCCTAACCTTAAACACTTATCATGTATTTGAGTTTGAGTTCGTCAAGGTGTGTTGAGACACAAATACTTTATTGACATTGCAGATATGAAAAGTTTAACGAACTTACTGTCACATGTGAAGCGATTGCTGATTTTCTATCTTCCGAAATGGCGTTTTTACTGTCATCGACTGCTTTCGGTTTCACCGTGAGACAGGTAAATGTCACAGGTAAACATCCAACAGCTCCTCCTCGAATGGATTCTTTTCTCACTTCCGGGTTTGAAACGAGGAAATAAATTATAGCTGTGCCTGTGCCATATAAATGCGAGACCATATTAAAAGAAAATGCGTCCCCACTTCCACAATTTGTATTAGGCTATACAAAATAGAAAAGTAAAAGAAGAAAAAAAATTGGGGATTCATTTGTTTGGACATGCTAAATGGAAATATTGGACATTTTAATGGAAATACAAAAAAAAAAAAGCCACAATTTATAATTTTGCTAATTACCAAACTACTACTTTTGAACATTCTGTTGATTAACTTTGCAACTCCACATCAGTCATTAGATTAGATATTAGTAGACAGTCTTAATATCTTCTAACACTTTATTGTGATGGTCCTCCAACAGACATTCTACTGAATATAGGCTATGTAAAAAATAAAAGGGAATAAATAAAAAGAGTCAAAAATCTTATTCTCTAGCGTCTTCTGTCAACAAAACCATAAAGTTTGGTATTAGTAAACATGCATTTGAAATCGTTCATGTTAAAATTGTAAACCTTCATGCAGGGTTCTCAAGTTTTATCAAAAGCTTGGAGTGAGATCACATGCGGTTAGGGGAGGAGCCCTAATGGAGCCCCGCCCCCTAATTTTGCCCATTGTTCATAATTAACCAGCACAAATTGAAATTATAACAATTGGTAAATCTGATAAATGACAGCGCAATTCATCACATCAAATATACTCTTTAATGTTATATTTCAAAATTACAAATATACAAAAATTACAAAAATATAACAAAATGCTCCAAACAGTTTGGAAAAACAAATCTTTTTGCATTTTGAATGTGTCTAGTCGAAATGGTATACTGATTTATTGTGTGGTGGGACACTGAACAAATTACATATTGGAGTATTAAGGTGTGTGTGTGTGTGTGTGTGTGTGTGTGTGTGTGTGTGTGTGTGTGTGTGTGTGTGTGTGTGTGTGCAATGGCAATGATTAATGTATGTTTTGACCAAGGTTATAATCGTTAACGAAAACTAACGAAAAAAAGAAAACTAGGTGGGAAAAAACGTACTCGGTTACTAATGTAACCTCGGTTCTCTCTAGAAGAGGGAACGAGTATTGCGTAAGGTTAGCTTACGCATCGGGAAAGTCTTCTTTCTTCGAGATCTGAAGCCAAAAAATTATCCTTAATTTTGTATACATTGTCAACGCAGTGCAGCAGCCGACAGACCTAGGCAGGCTGTATAAGCGTGCTCATTGGCTGCTCGGCGGCAACTGCTTAAGCCTATCGGTGAGCGCTCTGAACGCGGAAACCAATGAGGGCGCTTTGCGCCCTCCACACCCTTCTAACCGTCAGAATGGGTGTGGCCAGCGTGTATATATTCAGCGCTCATAGGCTAAAATTCTGGTTTTCGCAGTCTGAAGCGCAAAAGCTCGTGGCGCGACACGGCAGGTTACGCAATACTCGTTCCCTCTTCTAGAGAGAACCGAGGTTACATTAGTAACCGAGTACGTTCTCTTACGAGAGGTCTCTCGTATTGCGTAAGGTTAGCTTACGCATCGGGAACCCTTTGTCAACACCGTGTGCGCCGAGCATCCAGCCCATGAATCCCAGGGAAACCGGGGAAAACACTCTGCTGGGAAATGTGGCCGGTCGGAGAGACGGGCCAGCGCAGTACAGGCACTTCATGCAGCATATGAAATAGAGCGGCGCGGCCGGTCTATAAACATATAACAGTACAAACAGTAGGGCCGGCAGAGCGAGCCCATACAGTACATAAGCACTCATAAGGGTAGGAGAAAAACGACATAGTCGGTCTCACATGAAGGGAAAAATTCCCGCGCGACAGAGAATAATACGGGCGGCCAGCAGCGCGGGCCAGCACCGACAACAGCGCGTAACGGGAAATAGGAAACAGAGCGGATCAGCCGGTCTGAGTCAAACACTTCACCCTGAGTATAGTACCAGAATAGCGCCAGCATATGAACGTAGTCTGCACACGAGAAATGGGCAGAGCATACATGTCACTTATGCTGACAGTATTTTTGCCTGTAGGGCAGGAACTTCCAGGTTATAAAACCTCACGAATGTTGACGGGGAGGCCCAGCCCGCCGCCATACAAATACCGTGATTGGAAATTCCGCTGGACCAGGCCCACGACGAGGCCATGCCTCTAGTGGAGTGGGCTCTGATGCCCAGAGGGCACTGCAGGTGTCTGGAGGCATAAGCTGCTGCTATCGCGTCCACTATCCACCTGGACAAGCTCTGTTTCGAGGCGGCAAGACCCTTGGTGCGTCCGCCGAAGGAAACAAAGAGCTGCTCTGAACGCCTGAAAGCGGCGGAGCGCGTGATGTAGGGGTGCAACGGATCAAAAAACTCACGGTTCGGATCGTTTCTCGGATCAGAGTCACGGATCGGATCATTTTTCGGATCAGCAAAAAAAAAAAAAAAAAAAAAACTAGACAAGACAAGACAAATAAACACAAGTTTTGTCTTTTTATTTATTAACACTTTTAAAATATTAAAATATTAATTCGTTTTCACTCCTGTCAGTGAAACACCGGGTTGATGTCGCTTCAAATGCGTGTGTTTCCACGGATGTCCCGATACCACTTTTTCACTTCCGATACGATACCGATGCCGCAGTTTTGGCTATTTGCCGATACCGATATCAATCCGATATTTTTATTTTATTCTTGAACTAATACTACTAATAATAAAATATATGGAAGCACTTTGCTCAATTAGCCACATAAAAACATCTCACTCAAATGGAGAACAAATACTTCTCCAGTATATAGTCCACAACAACAGTTGATAATGAAAGACTGCCACCCTTTATTCAAAAGACCTTGAGATATGTTTGGTAATTGTAGGCTACCTGAATGAATTTAAAATTAATTTGCTATATTTCAGATCAATATATTTGTTTCCTTAAAATTTTACTTAACTTTAACGTTATTCTCATCTGAATTATAAATCATTTATTTCTGTATAAAATGATACTACCATTAAAAACACATTTGATTTTCTTTTTTAATCAATGTAGAATGTGTAACTTCAAAATAAACAGATTACTCTGTTTGAGGACAAGAAATGAAAACCAATGCAATGATGAATGTCCAAAAGATGAGATAATTTTTGCTTTTAAACAGCATGTGTGTGTGTGTGTGTGTGTGTGTGTGTGTGTGTGTGTGTGTGTGTGATTGTTCGATCGCGCCCGTGCCTCTCTCTCTCTCTCTCTCTCTCTCTCTCTCTCTCTCTCTCTCTCTCTCTCTCTCTCTCTCTGACACACACACTCCAGCATACATCGCAGCCTGTTCATTTTGCTGCGTTCACACCATACGCGAATAGAGCGTCAAATGCTTGAACAGTTTGAATCCTTTCGCGCGTCCAAAGCAAATATGACGCGCCGCGCGCGTATAATGATAAAGCGAGCGTTTGAAGCGAAATAGACGCGTGTTCCAGGGAAGCCAAAATGCTCCCATACAGGGGATTTCAATGACGCGGGTCGTTCAAGCTCCTCCGTTCCTCCGCTCGCCATGACCACGCTGTGTGTGGACTGAACATGCGCACAACTTTGTTTTTTTTTCATAAATCAATCCGCGGATCACGTGTGTGCCGAACCGAAGATATTGATCCGAACGGATCACGGATCAGTGATGATCCGTTGCACCACTAGCGTGATGTAAACTCTCAGCGCCCGGACAGGGCATAGGAGGTTATCACTGTCCCCACTGTCGGATGTTGGCAGAGCCGAGAGGGACATAACTTGTGCCCTAAACGGGGTTCCAATCGCTTTGGGGATGTAACCGTGTCTCGGTCTGAGAATGACTTTCGAGTCATTCGGCCCGAACTCAAGACATGCAGGGCTAACAGATAGCGCGTGCAAATCACCCACTCGTTTGACTGAAGACAGAGCTATCAGAAAAATGGTTTTAAGCGACAGATACTTTAGATCCGCGGATTCAAGCGGTTCAAAGGGAAAAGCCTCTAGGGCCGCTAGGACCAAGGACAGATCCCACGAGGGAACCGAGGGGGGCCGCGGGGGATTCATCCGTCTAGCTCCTCTGAGGAAGCGGATAATGAGCTCATTCCTTCCCATTGCCCGGCCGCGCGTCATCTCAGCGAACGCTGCAATAGCGGCCACATATACTTTGAGCGTGGAAGGGGATCTGCCCTTTTCCAACAGCTCTTGTAAGAAGGAGAGCACCCGCGGGACCCCGCATGCGCGCGGATCCAAGTTTTTAGTAGCGCACCATTTAGAAAACACCGACCATTTAGACGCGTAGAGCCGTCTCGTGGAGGGGGCTCTCGACTGTGTGATCGTGTTCACGACCCCTTCTGACAGGTCAACGGGTATCCGTTGATCACCCATGCATGCAGCGACCAGCGCTCTGGATGGGGATTTTCCCATCGCGGGGCTATAAGCAGCACTGAGTGGTGCGTTTTTCTGATCCTCGAAATGACCTGTGGCAACAGGGAGATCGGAGGAAAAGCATACAGCGGGAGGCTGGGCCATGCCTGGGACAGCGCGTCCTCGCTCTTCGAATAAATCTTCGGGCATTGAGCATTGTCTTTCGACGCAAAGAGGTCGATTTCCGCTCTGCTGAATAGGCGCCAGAGAAACTGGACTGTCTGGGGGTGCAGAGACCATTCTCCCGGGGGAATGTTGTCCCTGGACAGTCTTCTGAACCGACATTCAGGTGGCCCGGCACGTGCGCGGCTCTCAGCGAGCGCAGCGAGCGGTAAGCCCACACGAGAAGGCGTTCTGTCAGCCTGCACAGATTCCTGGATCTGACACCGCCCTGTCGGTTCTCATAGGATACCATGGACGTGTTGTCCGAGCGGACTAGCACATGGTGATCCCGTATGAATGGGAGGAAGCGCCTGAGCGCGTTCTCGACCGCTATCATCTCCAAACAGTTTACTGTATGTGGAGGCATTTTTCCCGGTCTGACCACAGGCCAAAAGCCGGTTTGCCCTCGAACAGAGCGCCCCAGCCTGAGGTGGAAGCGTCCGTCGAGATAACTTTGCGGTGTGAGATAGCTCCCATTGTCACTCCCCGCTGGTACCAGTCGGCCGCTAACCAGGGCTTCAGAGCTGAAACGCAGCTCTGAGTCACTCTGATGCGAATACCGCCGGAAGCCCATGCTCTGTGAGGCACTCGGGCATTCAGCCAGCGTTGTAGCGGGTGCATTCGTAAAAGACCCAGCCGAAGCACTGCTGCGGCTGAGGCCATACAACCCAGTAACCTCTGAAATGTTTTGAGAGGTACGGTGCTGCCCGGCCGGAGGGACGCGGCCAGGCGTCGAATGCAGCGCGCGCGCTGTGTCGACAGGCGGGCCGTGTACTGATATACCTGACCGTCGAAGGCGAATCTCAAGAATGGCCTGTGACGGGGTATTATCTGGATCTGAAAAGCACGCGTCTTTTAGATCGAGAGATATAAACCAGTCCCTCGGGCGAATTTGCGCGAGAATTTGTCTGGTTGTGAGCATTTTGAACGGTCTTCTCATAAGAGCCTTGTTCAAACGTCTCAGATCCAAAATTGGTCTGAGAGCTCCGTCCTTCTTGGGAACGAGGAAATAACGGCTGTAAAAGCCCGACTCGCTCATGGAAGGGGAAACCGGTTCTATAGCCCTTTTGCACAGAAGTGTAGCTATTTCTGCTCGAAGTAGATGTGCTACTTCCCCATTCACTCTGGTCTCGATACGCGCTTGAAAGCGCGGAGGGCGGCGAGCGAACTGCAGAGTATAGCCCTGTTTTACTGTGCTTAGCACCCGTTCTGATGCGCCTGGAATAGCTTTCCATGCTTTTGCGTGTGCAGCCAGGGGCAGAATGGCCTCCGGGCTCCGATCGCCGCGCATCGCGGGCTCGAGAGCTCGAAACGGAGGGTCGGGCGCGGCGCGCGCGCTCTTGGTGCTTAGATACGGCGGATCGCACGCAGCGATAGCTGGCCGTTTTACACACAGTGTCCCGGTGGCTTTAGACGGGGAACATTAAGTGTGAGGCGCGACGCGCGATGGCGGCGTCAGGGGCGAAAATGTTCGTTAGTATGTGTGAGCGCTCGAGGGCGGGCACAGGACTTACATTCAGGGGCGGGCGCGGTGCGCGCGCTCTTGGTGGTTAGATACGGCGGATCGCACGTAGCGATAGCTGGCCGTTTTACACACAGTGTCCCGGTGGCTTTGGACGGGGAACATATAGTGTGAGGCGCGATGTCGGCGTCGGGGCGAAAATATTAGTTAGTATGTGTGAGCGCTCGAGGGCGGGCACAGGACTTACATTTAAAACATGACCGGTCGTGCGAGGCCGTGTGACAGAGCGGGCAGTGAGTAGGTGTGGGCACGGAGAAGTGGACACGTGACCTACTTTTAACACTAAAGCGGCTTTTGCCTGCTTCATGAGAGTGGGCTCTGTGAGAGACACGGGATGTATAGTGCTTGTGTACAGGGGTGAGCACAGAACGTGGGCACATTCACTGTACTAGAAACACATACGGCGTCAGCCGTGTAACCAGACATTATGCTCTTTTGAAATTTTTCTGGGTTGCCGTGAGAACGGCGGATGCGCGCAGGCGAGCGGGTAGATATACCGGCTCGTTGACTGCGGGGTAAACAGCTGCAGTAGCCGTGGCAACGGGGACTGACAGAGCGCTAAGCTTCGACGGTGGTCCCGCAGGGCTGCGGGATTTAACCGTCTTTTCTTCTCTCGTGTTTAGACGCTCAAAAATACTCGAGCACCCTGAGAAGGTGTGGTGCGAGAGGCGGGTTCGCTTTCTGTAAGTAAGAAAGACTGGCCGCGAGCTCGGAGAAGCAAGCAGCATAAATTTTTATCTTCCCCGAGAGCTGGGATCGGACGCGGATCTCTCGCATGAAAGCGTATGATTCTGCCACTGAGCCACAGGGGAAAACACATAAGCTTTCAGTTAGCGCGAGCATATAAAAAGCGACCTCATGTGTCGCGTCGGCGTTTGTTTGCAGGCGTGCGTGTGTTTAAAACAGGCTCGTTTACTGCAATAGTAATATTTCCAGTCGCCTGAACTTAAGAGGGGACTGAGAAATGTGTGAGGATTGGCGGTTGTCCAGCCGTAGCGAGACTAACACACTCTCTTCTCTTTTCGCCGGTGAGTGAGGCGCGCATGCTGAACGCTGCTCGTGACCGTCCGCTGCTCGTGACAGTCCGCTTTGTCATCCCTTGAACGGCGCAATCTGCGCGGCCCAACGAGGGAGAGAGCGGGCTTGTTTTCTGTATGTAAGAAAAACTGGCCGCGAGCTCGGAGAAGCGAACAGCATAAACTTTATCTGCCGCGAGAGCGGGGACCGAACCCCGGTCTCTAGCTTGACAGTCTAGGATTCCGCCACTGAGCCACAGGGGAGAATACATTAGTACTCGGTTAGCGTCATCATGTCTTGTGACGGCGTTTGCTTGCAGGCGAGCGTGTATTTATAACAGGCTCGTATACTGCAATAGTAACAATTCCAGTCGCCTGAACTTAAGAGGGGACTGAGAAATGTGTGAGAAATGGAGGTTATAGTCCAGGCCACGGCGGGACGAAAACACTCTGTTCCCCTTTCACCGGTGAGTGACGCACGAGGACGGAGTAGCTTTCTTGTAACGTAAAGAGAGCTCCAAGACCATCCGCTCCTGCCATCCCTTGTGAGCGGCGCAGTTTGCGCGGCTCGAACAGAGGGAGAGGAAACTCGCTCCGAGACCGTCCGCTTCTGCCATCCCTCGTGAGTGGCTCAGTTTGCGCGGCTCGAACAGAGGGAGAGTACGGGTATCTATCACATTCGCCTCATCTCCAGACGCGGCGGCGGCGCGGGGAGTTCGCACTCGGAGAGTGCGGTGGCGGCGTGCCCGCGGCCCAGGCGGAGAGCGCAGAGAGGTGGCGGTCTCTGTTGCTGAGCGGGGCGCAAAAAGAATACACACAGAATACACTTTTTAGAATACACACAGAAACAGTAATAATGTAAAGGATATGTCGCCGGATAGCGTAGCAGGCACGGATGGCTGAAGGCGGCGAAGACGGCCGGCTTCTTCAGGCGCTGTCCTAAGCTTGCTGGTCGCTGGTTTCAACGGCGGCGGCTCTCAAGATCCAGCGATGCGAAGAGCGTCGCTGAAGACAAGAAAATCAGAATTTTAGCCTATGAGCACTGAATATATACACGCTGGCCACACCCATTCTGACGGTTAGAAGGGTGTGGAGGGCGCGAAGCGCCCTCATTGGTTGCCGCGTTCAGAGCATTCACCGATAGGCTTAAGCAGTTGCCGCCGAGCAGCCAATGAGCACGCTTATACAGCCTGCCTAGGTCTGTCGGCTGCTGCACTGCGTTGACAATGTATACAAAATTAAGGATAATTTTTTGGCTTCAGATCTCGAAGAAAGAAGACTTTCCCGATGCGTAAGCTAACCTTACGCAATACGAGAGACCTCTCGTAAGAGAACATTGTCGTTAACTGAAATAAAAATAAAAACGAGGCATTACAAAAAAACGATAACTAACTAAAACTGTAATGTGTGTTTGGCAAAACTAACTAAAATAAAATAAAATTATAGAGTAAATGTCCTTAGTTTTCGTCTTTGTCAAGGTCTTTCATTTTTTAACGCTATTTAAAACACACAGCGTATTCGTTCAGCTGCATTTCCTTTCCCTGCTTTCCCTCTGTCTCTCTGTCACTCATACGTCTCTCACATGGCGCGCGCGCGCACACACACACACACACACACACACAGCCCCTCCCCTCCGTGCACACCGCGTCTCCATGAGAACGAGTGTTCGTTCGACGTTGAAAGCAAGTTCGCTAAAGGTTAGTATGTCTATCTCGTGAACACCTTACAATCACACATTAAAAAGTGGTATCAAAATATTTTAAATTCTGAATATAATTTTGTCAGTGTGTTAATGTCGACCCGAGAAGCGATTGCGCTTTTTTTAGAAAGTTAACTAGTCGCAAGCAGCGGCGGTTTCTTCATTAGGGCGATCGGGCGACGCACCACCAAAGTGTGTAAGGGAGTAAGGGACTTTTTCAATCACTATCTCATTCAACCACAGCCCAGATAGCACACGATTTGATGTGAAACTTACATCTGGAAGACGTATTTTAAAGAGTGTTTGCTCATCTGGAATACGTCTATTGGACGTTTCCTGTCAGATGTCAAATAGACGTTTAGAAGATGTCAGTTTAACATACATTCTAAATCATTCTAAATCATTACATCTTAAAGACATCTTCTAAACGTCTATTTGACATCTGACAGGAACGTCCTATAGACGTATTGCAGATGAGCAAACACTCTTTAAAATACGTCTTCCAGATGTAAGTTTCACATCAAATAGTCGTGTGCTATCTGGGAGAGTTACGCTAGCAGTCACTCACTGTTGTTCTGCCTCTGGATATAGTCCAATCAGCGCCGAGTTACGTTCTGTGGAGTACCGCCTCTTTTTGGGCGATTTCACTCTGGCTGAGAATCGCCCAGAGTCTTCCCATAGACTTACATTCAAAGATTTTTTTTTTCGAACTGCAGGCACTGCAATGCATTCTCTATGGGTTCCGGGAGGGCTCGCCCTAACGTGCTTTCGTCATCATACGTAACCTCATCTTGTGCAGCGATTGGTGGAAACAAATGTTCCTCTAATAGTATTTAGCCATAAGCTGAAGTGACATCCAATAATTTCCTCAGTGCATAACTTACATTTCACGGACATATTCTCCATCTGTAAATGTTAGAAAGTCCAGTTTGCTGTCATGAGTGGGCGAGCTTTCTGCAAGCTATACTTCCGTGAACGAGCGCCCCCGCGTACATGCGCGCCAAACAGACGGAGCGCAATAGAATAGGAGCGCAATTATTCTGACTAAAATATACATTAGCACTAAATTATAAATATATTTAGCTAAAACATTTGTTGTTGAATATTTGTTGTTGTTGGTGAACATAAATGTGCTTGAGAATTTCAAACCTACATGTGTATTTTTATGATATTAGCTTTTTTTTTTTTTTTTTTGGTTTAGTAAATTTAACTACTTCTTTAAAAAACATTATTTTGTTTTTAGATTGTAATGTTGCAATGTTAGAATGTAATGTGATTTGACCCCTTTTTTGGATAGACTGCAGATAGACAGCAAGGTTACACTATGTTTGTTTTTATAACCTTCAATATAAACATTGTTTGTAGGACAATATCGATCAGGATATTAAATATTTTAAAAAAAATAATTAAATACAGGTTTTTTTTATTCAAATAGAAAAATAATAATTAAATACTCAGATTATACTATACATCGCCATTTAGCCCAAAAATTCAGATTTATTTGGCAATTGGCTACCCTACCGGCTGAAGTTTTAGCTAAACTTTAGGCTAATGATAGCTACATTATTATCACTGTTAAATTGTTATTTAACAATAAGCCTACATTCAGTCCTGAATTAAAAATTCAGTTTGTTGTGCCCCCCCAAAATTTTTTAGCACCAGCCGCCACTGGTCGCAAGTTTGAGGTAAAATGCACTTTTTGGTTGTGGTTGTCGATGTCAAAACACTATATAAGCTTTGATTCAGATATTAAATAATATTATGTCATTTTTTTACTTTTACACTTAATGTTTGCTGCTTCAATCCAGATGAGTAGGCTATTGACTGTAGAGAAAGTGGGGTGAGTTGTGCCAGTTTTTACTCAAAGTGACTTTAAAGTGAGGCCATGGCAGTAATGCCTTCAACTTAACGATGTACATATATTTCAGGATGTGGTGCATCCCTGAGAACAATAACTTTGGATCTGAAATAAATTGTTTCAGAAATATAGCTTTTGGGGAAAAAATGGTCTCATGGCACAACTTGCCCCTGGTGCGGGGGAAGTTGTGCCTTTGGGGGAATACATTGGGGTAAATTGTGCTAGTGATTTCTTAAGTAAAACAGAACATTTTAATGTTATGAACTGTAATGCTATATGAAAGCAAGACAAATTCAATACAAAATTACTCATTTAAGGTTTATTTAGATATTGTCACCCTGGAATACCATAGCATGCGTTTTTCCTACTATGGTCAATTGCACATGGATTTTGTATTGAACATAACTCTGGATCACAGTGTCATAGAGACAAGGGGGCGGGCTCATTTTACTCAGACGACCAATCAGTCTCTCAGGATCATTGTGAAGCTATCAAGCTACGCCCTAGCAACCATTTAGAGCACCATAGCAACACAATTCATTAAATTCATTCACGTCAACTGAACATTATGTTGAAGCTTAAATAAAATTGTAACTTTTACGTTGGATTTATGTGATTAAATTGGATGGAAAATTGACATGTAATTGAAATGCATAAGTTTTAACTTTTGGGGTTAAATATTTTTTCTTCCATGGAAGTTAAATTGTTCTTTTTTACTATCTGACTCATATTGTCCGGGGTTAGGAAAATCGCGGACAATCTGATATCTCGGACTAATATCTCGGCCATTTCTAAATGGGAACTTTTTAAATACGAATGTAGAACATTTTCTATAAAATTTGGAAAGAATAGAGTGAGGAAAGAATAGAAATAAGGAGATTACAGAGTTGATTAGAAAGATGAGTGAGATTTTAAGGAATCCTAAAACCCGGGAGAGGATGACAATGAATCTCTTTATTCTTTACAAAGCAGTCTGGATGATTTATTTTTAGAGAAAGCAAGGGGCGCATTCATTAGATCAAGAGAAAAAAAAATCAACCTAGAGAAAAAGTCATTAGAGGATCTCTTCTCTATATATTAATGATACATTATCTAATGACCCCTCTGCGATCTCTTCTCACGTTTTTAATTTTTTATCAAAATCTATACACCTCTTCTTTTGATCTTAATGCTTCATCCTTGTTTTTCCATAAGATTGACTCGATTCCTAAAATGAATGACCAGAATAGAGAACTTTGTGGGTATCAGGCTAAAGCGTGTAATACACACGCTGGTCCACTAGCGGATGCGTGTTAATGTCACGCTTTGCCTCCTCTAGGCGTGAAAATGACACGCATGAATGAAGGTTGATTACCAGCAGGGGGCGATGATTTCCTCAATGCCAACAACTCCCCACGGACCAAAGAGACAAGCGATATATTGCATTCTCCAAAATTCCCGCGTCAGGTCGGTCAAAGCCATACATTTTTGTTATGGTTCTGTAATTTAAGAAATCCTAACCTTGCTGTAGCCTAACGTTATATTTGTGTGTGTGTGTGTGTGTGTGTGTGTGTGTGTGTGTGTGTGTGTACTGTCAAAGTCCTTTTAGGCAAGTCGTGCCACTCGGCCGCCATCTTGGCAACGCCTCCGGGCAGCTATTTCAGACTAACAAGACCAGGGCCCGTATCCCTAAAGAATTTTTGTGCAAAAAGTGGCTCCTAGCGGCCAAATTCTAAGAAAATTCTCAGAGTCATGACGTTTTCTTAGAATTTCCCCTAAAAGTGACACGAAAATCCCAGTTAATATAAAAGCTATTCCTCAAGATTCCTAGCGCTTAAAAGGGCTCCTAAGGCGAGATCTGCTAAGAGCAGGGAAGAGGACTTTTAGTGGCTTAGGAGTTCCCCTAAGCAGCTGCACAAAATGGCCAACAGAGGAGGCAGGAGAGATGTCCTGCAAACACTGGATGACATTCCTTTTTTTTCTCCATTTTCTGTGTTTGTAGGATATTTGTTAACAAGCCTTCATAAATAGACCAGCCAGCAATCACAGACGTTGATAAAAGCTGAGCCGTGTTAGCCTCGTTAAGACCACACTGAGTTGTAACGTTGCAATTTCTACTTCATTAAGGACAGCCCCTTGAGATAGGCCATCTTGTTTTCAATGGGGTCCATATGAGAGTGAAAGTACAAAATATGCCAGCTAGGATATTAATATGAGCAAATAAGACACAAATCATTATTTGAACAGGGTGTAATGAGCTTAAGTTTTCACATAATTTAGATTCTAATGTTAGGCAATAACCCCTACAGCTTACTATTCATTTTCCAGATATTTTCTTGAATGTGAAATATTATTTACAATTACAGTCTGCATAAGATTAGAGTGTATAATTATGTTTATTGATTTGAGGGTACATCCTTTGCTCATTATCACCAAAAGTTCATTTTCATCAAACTTGTAGGATCAACCAATCACGGCTTTTGAAATGATGACTCATACCTAGCAACGGGGTCAACCACACCTCCTCACTAAGATAGGATTTTCCATCCATTCCTTGCTCAGAGTTCACTGAAAATGTTCTGGAATCACTTCTAAGCTAAAACTCCTGGCAAGGAATTTTTAGGTTAAGTTAGGAGCTCTCTGAGAGGATTCTCAGAATCTTTAGGGATACGGGCCCAGGCTCCTATCTAAATGAATGGGCAGAGAGTCAGAACTGCACTTTCACTGGTCACCGGGACATAAAAACTGCATGTATAGAAACCGCAGTAAAATATGATAAAAATCGCTGAAAAAATTTGATGACTTTGCCCCAAAATAAGTTTTAAAACGCCTTTTTCCCCACAGGTTATACTTTTACTACGCATGCGCAAGGATTCACGTTCACGACACCAACTTCATTCACGTCTCTATCCAGAATGCCGGTGTTGTGCCAAGCACTTAAACAATTATATGTATTTAAATGTCTGAAACCTAAAATAAACATTATGTGGTTAAAAACACTGAACAGTTGTGATATAGCCTATGACAATAAGCGCTGAGCGCGTCCGTCTTTGGCTCAGCGCCAGCCACAGCGCGCAAGCACAGGTTGAATATGGCAGTTATGTCACGTCACTGTACATTCGCTCCTTAGTGGTCAGCAGCTGACTGTTAAAAGCAGATGATTGGCTTTCCAGCGGGAGGGGCGGGACATGTGCATACAACCGCCATCTTTGCCGTTACGGGTTTTCCTTATATAGTTGTATTGAGGATTGAGGAAGTGGCATGTCTCATATAAATTGTCTCTGGTACTGTGGAGCTTTTTAATCTATGGTGTTAACGTTACCGTGGTCAAGTTAATGGACATTGATATTAATTGGCTAACGTTAATTAATTAATCACGGAAAGCTGCAATGACTGCATATTATGTTATATTAACATTATAAAAAGTTGTTATTAGTCCATGAGCCAGGGGGGTCCATCGGTATCAACGGGGGGGCAAATGCTATCATTGTTTTTTGGCAAGGTATACACCCCTAGTATTAGAAAAATATGGTCGTGATGATGATGATGATGATGATAATATATGCGCGAATTTCGATCCTGAAATATCGATAGGCCTAAACGTTACTGATGTTGTATCTATTCTAAATGATCCACACATAAAAAATATCGATCCTAGGTGTTTTTTTTAAACCAGTAATTTGATTTATTTTTTAGCACGAATTTATTTTATTCATAAAGTATGCATTAAATTGATTAAACGTGACAGTAAAGGCTTTTACATTGTTACACAAATAATATTTGTAGAATATATTATATATATTTCATGTAAATGCTGTCCTAATAATTATGATGCTGAAAATTTAGCTTTTGATTACAGGAATAAATTACATTTTAACATTTTCAAGTGGAAAACAGATCACCTGTTTTAAATTGCAGTAATATTTCACAATATTTGTTTTTACAAAGATTTACTGTATTTTTGATCAAATAAATGCAGCCTTGGTAAGCAGATTAGACTTCTTTCAACATTAAACATCTTACCGACCCCAAACTTTTGAAAAGTAGCGCACATGTAACATTTTCTATAATTATGCTAGTTTGTGTAATTAAATTTATTTGGATTGATCGTTAAAGTTCAAATGGATTGTGTTATGTTCTGTAATTGTTGTTAATAAATCTGTCAGAAGAAAATGTGCAAAAGTTTTACCTATTGGGGTACAACAGTGGCAGTCCTTTAAAAATTAACAATGGTTTTTACTACGGTAACCATACACACAACTAATTACAGGCGCATCGAGAGCACAAATCACAAATTATTTTAGAGGTCATGAAAATGTATTCATATTTAGCATACTAATGATGCATTGACCACCTCATATCACACACACTCTCTGTTTCTAATTCTCTCTCTCTCTCTCTCTCTCTCTCTCTCTCTCTCTCTCTCTCTCTCTCTCTCTCTCTCTCTCTCTCTCTCTCTCTCTCTCTCTCTCTCTCTCTCTCTCTCTCTCTCTCTCTCTTTCTCTCTCTCACACACACTCTCTCTGTTTCTAATTCTCTCTCTCTCTCTATCTCCATTTCTTTCTTCTAAAGCTTCACTGTCTTCAAGTAAGTATTGTTACTCTATTCTTTATTTTTCTTTTACCTTACTCTCTCTCTTACATTTTTGATGTAAAAATTAAAAGATGTTCAAAGTAAAAAGTATCGGTATCAGCGTTATTGAACCCTTTATTTACTTGGTATCGGATCAATACCAAATTTTGCAGTATCCAGTGTAGTCTACTTCCTGTTCTGTGGTGTGCAATCTCCACTCTCTCTTTCTCATATCTTATGCAGTCCTACAACAAGCTGTCGTTAATAACATTGTCACATTGTCTTCCTCTCTTCCAGAAGCCTGGTGTCTTCAAGTAAGCATTGCTTTTTATTTATTTAAGTCTCGTCCTGTTTTGTTTGTGTGAAAGAAGTACTTCTCAAAATCTTTTTGTGTCTTTGTCACTCTCTCCCGCTTACTCTATCTATGATAGAAATGCCAGGCCAAGGGTCAACAAGGCGAAATTGTATGGTTTGCCATGCAGAAATGAATGTGGCCTGCAAAACTTGCAACACATGCCAGGAAGAACAGCCACATAAGCTGAGGCTAAAAAAACACTAAAACAATGTGATCAGAAGAGGGAGAGCTGGGTGGATATGCAGAAACAACATCGCACCACCTCTCATATCCAGGCTGAAGCTGTGTTGTTGGTATGCGATTGCTTTCATTGTTTTTATGCAGGTTACGCAGGTTATTTTCCAAATGTTGCTATATATATTTTCAAATAATACATGTTACTTTGTATGTGTGTGTCCTTGTAGTTTTAGCTTGAAGAATTGCAGGCACTGGGATTAAGGGGGTTTTACTTTTGTCCAAGCCTGGAAAACAGCCGAATGCTTGGGTGTCTGAGGTTTTGGCACCCCGCTCTCAGCTGAATGTGACATCACATACATGCCTCCAAAGAATTAAGGGCCTGTATGATATTGTTATTCAAGGTAAGAATATTCTGTTATTTTATTTTTTTAATTGTCCTGTATTTGATGCTGTCACAGGTAAGGCTGTGGTTGCCTTCTCTTGACTAATAGATCATTCAGATTATCATTGATTGTTTTTGCTTACAATTAAAACTGGTTCTAGCAGAGTAACTTCACGATAGCCTATATTTTATTATTTGTTTGTTTATAACAAACTATGACATTGAATTGGAAGACAAGGTAATTAGCCATGCTATAATTTTAATTACAAAATTCCAGTAGAAAAAAATGGCACAATTGGTCAACCACCAGACTAACTCAAACATCCATCACATGTCTTAAGAACATTCACCTATTAAATCAATACTGCTTGGTAGAAGTAGTTTGGTAGAACAGCACTTGTTAGATCTATTCACAATACATCTCTTTTTGCTACTACGGCTGCAACCAACGATTATTTCTACTGTCGTTTTTTTACCCTTAAATTAATCGATTAGATGTTTGTTCTATAAAATGACGTAAATTTGTGAAAAAGGTCGATCAATGTTTTCTAAATAATTCTGTACTTCTACAATGTAGGCTGGACCACACAAGTTGCTGCAGAACAACTCAATGAACCTTCATCAGCAGCCCCAGTTGATCCCCCAACAGGACCACCAATGGTCACACCAGATCAACAGGAAACAGTGGCCGTGCTTAATCCCCCAACAGCTCCAACGGGACCCCCAGCAGCACTTATTGGACCACCAAAGTCCCCAATTGGACAGTCAGTGTCCCTTTTAGCACCACCACAGCATCTATCCCAGAACCTGGGGAAAATACCCCGCTCCCCAGAAGAACCTTCAGCAGCCTCCCCAGTTTCTCTTGATAAAGGTAAGCAAAATTGAAATTGTATTGAAAATAAGTTGTAAGCCCCACAAAACCATTCTCTTACTTTGTGTAATGTGAAACTGTTAACAAATTCAGAGTCCAGAAACATTTATTATTATTATTATAATCCTAAAAAAAAATTACACAACTGTTTTCAACATTGATAATGTTAATAAATTACACAGTGTGTCCGTGAGCAAGGCAGTGAAGGCACTTTACTCCAGGGGCTCCAGGGGGATTGTCCCTGTAAGTGCACTGTAAGTTGCTTCGGATAAAAGCTTCTGCCAAATGCATATATATATATATATATATATATATATATATATATATATATATATATATATATATATATATATATGGGGAACAGTATATCAAATATCAAATATCAAATATATATATATATATTTGATGCTCGAGAAATATATATATAAATGTTTCTTGAGCATCAAATCATGATATTAGAATGATTTCTGAAGGATCATGTGACACTGAAGGCTAATGATGATGAAAATGCAGCTTTGATCACAGAAATAAATTACGTTTAAAAATATAATCAAATAGAAAACAGTTTTTTTTTTTTGTAAAAATATTTCACAATATTGCTGTTTTTTTGCTGTATTTTGGATCAAATAAATCCTTGGAGACCGGAAGTCTTCTTTTAAAACCCCTTCCCAGTCACCCCCAATTTTGGCAAGTGCTGCATACATGAAATGCCCAAAATAAAAAGGTTACTGCTCATAAGTAATTCTGAATAGAAACATAACACACATACATTTAGAAAGCCAACACTTGAGAGTTTATAGTTCAAGACTCAAAATTAACCAGACTGTTATTAATATTGAGATATATAAGCTCAAACATATTTTGAACTAAAATAATCTGGGATCACCAGTGATCCCTGACTGGTAAGGGGTTAAAACATCTAACCGTTCTAATGATTTTGGCCACCACTGAATATACATTTTAAAGCGATTATATGATCAGAACCTCTCATCAGATTCCATGAACTGCTGCAGTTCATTACTTCAATAATGCCTGTGTTTGCCCATATTTTAGGACATTGTTTGGGTGTTTTGGTGTCTTCCTATTCCTGGTGCACAATATATTCACTCAGTATCATTATTGCAATATCATATGAAAATGTTGCAGAAAGTATGCAGTATTTCGTTTATTTTGTGGAGAGATGCGTCCGTTGACTGTGTGGCTTAGTTGTATTCGATTTAGAGTAATCGTTTCATTGGCCAGTTGCATACCCTATAGAGCACCACATGATGAGTGCGGCTCTGGGACACAACAAAACAATGGAGATCGGAGGCGAAAAATATCAGAAATGGGGCCAATCAATTTTTGTGTTTTTACATATGTTTAAGAATATCTAAATTAATATCGTTATCACAATATTCATGATCAATATTCCAATATCACATTTTGTCAATTTCGTGCAACCCTAATTAGGCATTTTGATGGAAATTGATTTGCAAGATCTAACTGTCTATTCAAGGTTATAAAGTTGTTGAATGATAGGCTATTTTCAGCTGTGATTACTTCACTGTGATGACATTATTCCAAACTGATTGTACAAGTCCTTCAGCGGCTTTAGCCTGCTAATGGCAGGACCTGGTTATCCTTAAAGGAATAATTCACCCATAATGCATCATTTATGTATCAAGTGCTCACCGTGTGCTGCCTTCAATCCCTGAAACAAAGTTTTAGTTGTTCATGGAAAGACATTTGGACAAATAAAGCCCAGTCTTCATTATAAACTGTGCTTAAATATCTTTTACATGTTTTAAATGTTTCCCTGTGTTTAACAGATGAAGTTGTGGAAGGAGGCTGCCCTGCTCCCGCTACTGTGCGGCCAAATAAAAGGAAAGGTGTGTTGATGTACTGCTTGTCCAGCTTTCTGTATAGGAGTGTGGACTGAATGCCACAAAATGGATGAGTATGAGCTGCAGTATCTAGCTACAGTCTTCTGGCAATTATCTGGCAACGTAACAGCATACATAGTCAGAAAGTAACATACATTTTTTTGGTTTTGGTTTTCACAGTCAAAAGCATGTTAGTCTCTGCTATGAGAAAGCGATTAACGACTCCCAGGCAGCACAATAGAGATTCATTTGAATTCATGGATTTAACTTGTCTTTGTTTGCCAATATATTTGTCACAACTGCCCGACCCTACAGTTTGTTGATTACAGTAAATTACCAGTGTTCAATACAACTTCTGTACCATAATAACTACAATATGAAAACTATAACTAAGTACAACCCATGCTAGCTTAATTATCATTCTATAATGGCTTGTTTATTGTAGTGTTAAGCTTTGTGTGAATAATATTTTTTCCTTTCAGAATGCCGACATACAGTGACAGGGAGCCAGGATTATTACCCTGTGAAGAGGGTTGCCAAATACAGAGTTATCAAGGTTAAATACCACTAAAACACTATACAGGCTACATAATGGTCATTTATTGGTGTAATGGTCTTGAAAAAGTATTGGTGATTGGTATAACTGCTAAACATGGCAAATATTTGAAACTGAAAAGGTCTCACTATTTTTAGGGCCACAAATGGAAGCAAGTGGAGTGGGAGCCATGCAAACTCTGGTATGTACGACTTCTCATGGGTAACACATAGCCAATTCATTTGAACATGCACAAACTATTGACATATGTTAGGTAAGATTAAGGTAAGATTTGTCTATATAGTTCATAAATATATTATTATTACCAACACAAAGTGTCTTAATAAGGTGTTGGGCTAGTACGTGCCACCAGAAGAGTTTCATGTTCTTTGGCATAGATTCTCTAAGTCTCTGAAATCTGGGGAGCTCCATTCGTCCAAAATATATGCTTTCATTTGGTGTTTTGATGACGGTGGTGTCCAAAACCATAACAGCTTCAGTCCAGAAAGTTAATATGGTGGCTCTTGGTGGCCCAACACCTTTTTTGTCTTTTTTTTTTTACTGATTAAGATGTTA
The DNA here is from genome assembly GCF_964197995.2 of Scardinius erythrophthalmus. Classification (NCBI taxonomy): domain Eukaryota; kingdom Metazoa; phylum Chordata; class Actinopteri; order Cypriniformes; family Leuciscidae; genus Scardinius; species Scardinius erythrophthalmus. Next base: position 69,575,383 of record NC_138221.1, on the reverse strand, counting down.
TGCCCAAACTACTCAGCCTGCATTATGTGAAAGTCTTTTTTTTTTTTTTTTTTTTGGAGCTTCAAGAGAGAAGCAAAGGAGACATGACCTGTTGCCTCAAAACATTGAATTCACTGTTACCTTGCGGATGGCTTATATGCCCCATGTAGTTACATTGGAGCTCATTTTTAATTAAGTTTCTCAAAAGTAATGTAATCGGTGACATTTTTCATTTTAGGACCTCATTCTCATAAATCTACAATACAGAGATAAAGAAATTGTCTGTTACAACATTACTGCCTTACTTAATACCTGGATCAATATATTTAGTGTCAGCTCGTGATCTTCATTTGTCACATATGTTGTCTTACAGTAAAATGTGGACTTCACATTCCTCATTTCTGAGTTACTAAGAAAACAAACAGTATTTTTTTTTAATAGAATTGTCTCTAAAACGGAGCAGTTGGCTCAGTCAGTCTTCATAAGTGAAGATAAACCTACCAAACATGTAAAACACTTTGGAGTATTGTGCACACCAAACAGTGATGCATGTCACACATATAACAGATTATAGGATTTTATTGTCTTAACAATTAAGGCTTTCCTTGCATTGTAGTTGACTAGCATTAGAAACCCCACTAAAACACAGCGATTGGAAAACAGCTACAGGGGTCTTAATGTGTGTCTTTGTGTCTACAGTTCATCTGCAGAACCAAAACATCTAATTGCATATTTCCTTATTGTGTTACAGTGGAAAGAAGTGGCCATTGGAGTGGGTGGCGGATATGGACACTTGTTAGTGATCCCATCAGGTTCCCAAGAAGGTGCTGGAGCACTGTTATGTTTTTTTGGTGTAATAGTTTGCCTTTCTTTCTTTCTTTCTTTCTTTCGTTCTTTCTTTCTTCTTACTGTTGTGAACATAAACGCTTCTTGCGACTGGACCCTTTCATTGCCTCTTTCAGGTGTATTTAATTTTGCACTTTATATTGGGTATTAATACTTTCATGTTTTGCACTCCAATTATTGTCAGTTATGAGCGAGTTTAGTTATGATTTGTCGTTGTTTACTGTGCTTTCATCAATAAAACATTGAGGAATGAATTTGTTCTTTACTTTCAGACACACTATTTATTGAATTGTACACTTCATTATATGAGCATCCAAGACAACATAAAATATATATGGGAATTTATTCAGAGAACAGTTTTATAAAAAATAAAATAAACATTTGTAGCTTTTGATCCTTAACTTTTCTCTATATAGAAACCATACTGTCTCCTATGAATAACACATGATGTCCTGTCAGTGTTGGGCTATCGAAACATATCAATCATCCACACTAATTAATTGATCACATATTTTGCCTACACATTTCATCTGTCAAACAGTGGAAATGCCTTCGCATACAGCACCATGATTATAAATGGCAACCTGTTATACAACTATACAAAGCTTTTTTACATAAAGATTGACAAATTTGGGAAATAACAAATTTTTTTTTTTGAAATATATGTAAAACTACATTACATAATGTGTTGAGTAATCGTACCATAATTAAAAGTAATGTGAACTGTTGTCCTACCAATCACATTGTGAAGTTTTGCTCAATAAAAATGGTTTTAAAAGTGTGCCGGTGACCTCATAAAGCATTGCACATATGTGTCGTGTCATTATGACGTACAGTTTGTGACTTTACTTTGTCCTGGATGGAGCTGTCCCTGGATTCCCCTTCCTCTTCAGATGGCACTGTTATTACCAACAGTGTATAGATTACTTTCACTAAGATTACTGCAAACAGATGTCTTTCATTAACAAGGTAATGTACAGGAATACATTTATAATCTTAGCAATTACATTACAATTACTATTGTAATCAAATTATCTTTACTTCAGTTACTTGAGCACTGGACTTTTGAAAGATATCATGAGAGCTGAGGTGTCTTTTGGTAAAGGACCAGGTTTTAATATGTGTTGTTTTTTTGTGAAACTGACCCTGAATCAGACCTCATGATGTGGTGTCTTGCTCTGCTTGTGGTATAGGCTGGACTCAGTGAGATTTCAAAGTAACACAAAAGTAATTAGTAAATCTAATTACTGTATTGCTCTTGGAGATATGGGAAGTGTAATATAATGTCATATGTAAGGTAAATTAGATGACGATTGTCTATGTAGCCACTTAGCCATATGACCACAGCATAAAAACACTTAATTATGAACTATAAAAGTATGGACTGGGAGGATGGACACTGGATATCTATAATGATTTTTAATGTAATTATTTTAATTCATATTGAATCAGATCACTCTGAAACACCTTTTTATCAGGTTAGGGTTTGTGAAAAAGAAACGTTCCAAGAGGCCCACAGTGACATCTGTGATTCAAATAAGTCAAAATAAACTCTGATCATATTTTGAGCTATTTTTAAACATTCTCAGTGGTCTTTAAATTATGAATATGCCGTTTTTAGCCAAAATCACAAAACCTGTTTTCTGGGATTTCGCTTCAGCAGAGCGGCAGTAGCTCATTAGCAATTCGCCTCTGCGTTGTGGGCGAAGCCTAGCCTGGATGCCAGCCGAACTTAGCCCCGCCCACAAAATTTTTAGGTCGGGAAGTTCGGTCTGGACTCGTTCCGTTGAGGAGCTATTATGCCCGAACAAAAATTGTTCGGACCAATCAAATTGTCAGGGCGGGCTTTATACGATGATGGACAGATGAGCAACGGTAACGTAATCATCCACGTCATTAACGAGCGCTTGGGTTGAATTCAAATGACTGCCGCTGAAGAATTGAGATTTCACGAGTTCACGCTTACAAATAAGTCAGATAGAATAAATGCATATTTGGCGTGCTGTCCGAGGAGAGGCTCCGGGCTCGGTATTCGGCCCGAACCCAAAGTATTCCCCCGTATTCCTGGCTGTGGAAGAACAAGCCGAGAGTGAGTGGAGGGATGCTGAAAACTGTCAAGGAATGTTAGGTGAGTTGACAGAGTGAATAAATATATGCTTCCTCTCATGCTGATAGTGTAGACCGTAGACGGTTGATTGGATTGATTATTTGAATGTGCTCCTCCTGAACTTTGTTTATAAAACATCATGTGTAGATTCCGCCATGGCGTCTGTTATAGAAGATATCGACAGCGCATTAATTTTAAAAGAGGAACAGAGAACCGCAATCGGAAACATGAATGAAAAACATACGTCACTTACTCCGTTGCTCTGATTGGTTGTAGGTCTATCCAATTGAGTGCAGAGGCATTTTTTTTTCCTGGTTCGGTTGAAACACGCCCCATAATCAAAGCCCAATGGAGCAGTATCAGACTCACATTCTGACTAGAATCTGAGTATGACGACGTCAGGCTAGGCGAAGCCGTTGGCACGGAGGTGTCACAGGGTGTCTGGGATCCTCAGTTCCTGAACAGTGAATTTTGCTGGTTCATGCAGCACCTCGTCGAAGAAGACGCGCATTAGGTTGTCCACATAGGCTGGGAAGAAAAGATAATCATTAATCTGTATGTACCAAAAAATAAATAAAAATAAAACAATTATTGATTTGTCTTTAATCCACCATATGATGTTTTTTCTTCAGTGGCTGGATCGTGTGTTTTCCTTTCTTGTGCTTGGGGTATTTGATCTTGTATGCTGGTGTTCCGTCTCTAGACGTCAGCTGGTCCCTGTTTCCATTTTCATTAAAATGCAGCGAAGCGAGATACAACCTGAAATCACAAATATATAAAATGGCCATCCAAAAAAAACAAATGAATAAATTCCAACCTGGATTCAACTAAGAATATAGATGAGAGACAGGTGTGTGCTTTTCCAAATAACAAATAAATGGACTATTCTGTTTACCTGCATAGCATTCCCCTGTAGGAGAAGACGACATTTTTGGGGGCAAATCGCAGAATGACGCTGTGGAAACCCTCAATGGCCGATGTTTGGTGCCTTGGGCTGAGTTTTGCCACACCTTTTAAGAGGTATTTGTTTGACACAATCCTCTCTAGTTTAAACAAAGCCGTTGATTCTGCAATTAAAATATTGATAGCATTAATATTAGAATATTCTTTTTCCCTACACATATCCAATATCACTTTTAGGAAAGTTGTGCAATAGCACAAAACAAGTTGGCAAATTAATGTTGATCTGTATTATTTATAGCAAACAAAGGTATGGATACCAGTACACTACATGATCTTGAGATTTACATGCCTGATTTCAACCACTTTTTGGGGCGGCTTCCATCCAAGGCAGGGTGCAGACACTCAGGGAAGAGGACGTTGTCATGGCTGTGGATGTTCTGGACATGATTACTGAACGATGTCCACTTAGCTACAGCTTCTTCACTCGATGAGGAAGAGATGGCACACCAGTACAGATGGTTTACCAGGCTCTGCTGCCATCTCTTTAACTCATTGCAGTCCTTCATCTTTGCCAGAGCCTCTACTTTCTTCGAAACACCTGAATGGCGAGAATGAGCAAATGGAAGTCTGTTACTTGGGACGTGTATATCACAGTTCAAGAACCATGTGAATAACAATTTTTAAAATTTACCTCACCTTTGGCAACATGCCAAACATCATAAAAGTGCTCAATATCGTTCCTCTCAATTCTCAAAAACTTCTGGATTTGAGAGTGTCTGTCAGTGACAATTGATGCAACTTTCACAGCAGATTTTTCCAGGAAATCGAGACTCCTAATCAGGCCCTCTTTCTCCATTTTGGCACTGCCGCCACATTCGGGACTCTGTGGGGTTAGAGAAAACAATATTGCATAAACACATGATTTTTTTTCTATTTCACATCAATATTCTGTCATAGGTGAGATATTAAAATAAATGATTAATGCAGAAGGTCAGAATGTCATATTCACCATGTGACATTTATTTTCATAGATTTATTTTAAACTATGTGAATTATTCAGGTTTTGCACATGAGCATAAATGAATAAAATCTAATTCAGAAATAAATTAAATGTTTTTATTGGGCTCCTAGACTTCTGGGGGAAATCAAACTTTACCATTTCTATGTGAGCATGTAGTCCAAACGGGCTCAACCCTCAAAAAGTGTGAATGGGTGCTCAATCCTCAAGCAATTAAATGACAAAAAATGCACAAAAGTACAGGACAATATCCTGTACCTTTTGGACTAAGTGGGCATGTGCCATAATCTCACCTGCACCAACTGGACATCAATAATTTTTCCCGTGTTGAGGTCCATCAGTGAGTAAGAGCCATATTTTGCACAGTGTCCCGGGCTGTCGGCTCTCATGTCACCCCCAAGCTCGGCTCCCCCAGGCCTACTCTTTGTTTCCTGGATCAGGTCTGCTTGGGTCCGCTTCCACACAGCGAAAACACATGGCTCCATAAATGATGAGGCATGGAGGAAATATGTGCTCTCTTCTATGTTGCAGACTTTGAGTGCAGACAGAACCTGTAACACAACCAAATCTTGATGAGTTGATTATGTTTTGAAATTAGACATTAGAAATTACACACACATACTTCCATTAATGCTGTATATTTTTATCCACTTCTTGCTACATTTATGCACATTTATGTACTGTTACTTACTTTGCTGATCTGTCTAAATGACGTGCCAGTAAAGTGTACTGCAGCAGATAACTGCAGGTTGCCTGCTGGGGTGCTGCCGATGATCGGCTGACTTTTCCACTGCCTGGAGTAGTCACAGAAAGGACATTTCTGTCTGATTGACAAAAATGTTCCCCTGACATACTTCTCCAGCTCACATGTCCGCTGACAGATTGGACAGTCATGGAACAGAGCAAGGAGGCAATCTTCATATACAAGATATTTTACAATATCTTGTATTGGTGCTGGACGGCTGTGGGGTGGGTGGAGGATGAAATATATTATATTACTTCATCTCTCTTTTCATAAAACATAATACATAATACAGCAATTCGACTACAAAGTCATTTAAAAAAGAATATTTAAAGAATTGTATTATAAAATAAAGGAATTCACATCAGCAATATCAATCCATTTTCTGAGATCACAAAATGAGTAGATTGTGAAGATTATTCGTATTTGTAGTTAGTGTGTAAACCAGGAAAAAAGTTTTTTTGAAAATATGTAAAAGATGCAGATTGTTGTCTAATTGGCAGTGAGTGATCACCTGACAATGGTTGAGTCACTCAAAGAAGACATGCTGGGGTGATATGTTGACTGAGAACTGTCAACTGGTTCTTCCTCAGCATCATCCAGATCCTCTGTGTCATCCAGCAATGTCTCAAGGCGTCTCCTTTTCAAAGGTGGGGGCCTTGTCTTGTCCGGTGTTGAAGTAAAGCCTCCAAACTCTGCTTTCACCTCAGTATTGGTTCCAAAGGAACTGGTGGATGGATTGACTTGGATAGCTGTAATATGACAATTTTAAATATGAACAGACATGTATTACTATGACTACATATTATAGTCCAGGGGTCAATACACATCCGGTGACACTATGCCAATCATGTAGGACAGATAATGACAGAGCAGCTTTAATTTCAGCAAGTACCGGTAGTAGAGTTGTACATAACTTAATTCATGTAGTTCCTAACACACAACAGCCTGCATACAGACACGTATATGGGAATAAACAAAGAATTATACTAAGACATCACCAATGAACACTAGCACAGATATTTCATTCTAAAAATATTAAAGACAATAGAAATCATTAGATCATGTCATTACACAAATCAACACTAACCTTTACTTCGAATGGATTTTGAGAGTATGCTCTGACAGCTGGGTGGCCACAGTTGCCCTTTCCCTCTTCTGTGGCTCCTCCCACTGACAGCCGACATCTCTTGTCTGTGTGGCAGCCGCAGAACTGACGTAACAATAGTCCAAAATAAAAGCACTGTATTAGACATTCATTACACTTCAAAAAGTGTTTTGTTTTCCTTGAAACACACCTGCAGTCCAGTCATAATTGACACGCAGTCTAAATGCATCCGACCAGTTAAAGGGATACTCCACTTTTTTGGGAAATAGGCTCATTTTACAACTCCCCCAGAGTTAAACAGTTGAGTTTTACCGTTTTCGAATCCATTCAGCCGATCTCCGGGTCTGGCGGTACCACTTTTAGCATAGCTTAGCATAGATCATTGAATCGGACAGGACCATTAGCATCTCTCTCAAAAAAATGACCAAAGAGTTTGGATATTTTTCCTATTTAAAACTCGACTCTTCTGTAGTTACATCGTGTACTAAGACCGACGGAAAATGAAAAGTTGCGATTTTCTAGGCTGATATGGTCTTAGTGCACGATGTAACTACAGAAGGGTCAAGTTTTAACTCTGGGGGAGTTGTAAAATGAGCCTATTTCCAAAAAAAAGTGGAGTATCCCTGTAAGAAGCACTCATTTACACTGCTTCAAAATCACTGTCATCTGAACTCTCAAAATCAACTTCTTCATGGTCCTCTGGTATCTCCTCGGGCCCATCCTCCAGCAGAGAAGCAGCATTTGGTCCTAAAGCCAGGCTGTAACTTGAGCAAACGACGTGGACCTTCTCCTCTACATCTGCAAGCCTTTTCTGAAGGAGACACAGGAGCCCGCGATGACCCTCTTCACTTAAACTGCCTAGAAGGAAAAATTAAAAGCGAGGCATGACAATACTTCCATTGTTGTTGAGCGATTCATTAACTGACTTTACTAAAGAACTACAGACCATTTAGATCCAGCCACAAGGAATCCATAATGCAACACTTGAGGATCTCAACATGAGTGAGGTTATAGGATCCCCAAAAGCATTACAGCAAGAATGTAATAAAAGTTAGCTTCTTACCACTGTTTCTGCCAGAAGACATTTCTGATATCATTGTCCTAATGTTTCTAGCCAGCTCTCTGAGATAGGTGCAGTGCTGTCTCATCTCCCTCATCACAATGATCTTTTCCTCTTGAAGCCGCACTTTTGACATGTACACATCAAAAATCTTCTTCTTGGTGAGGATGTTGCTGGATTCTGAAGTCACACAAATAACATCCCTTCAATACAAATTTGACCTGTACAGTCTAAACAGCAGGCAAAACACAAGTAGTGTATGGACATCCCATATACTGGTGCAGAGTGCAAAAATGTAATAGAAATTTAATCAGATAAAATGTGGCATATGTTTACAGTAGCATACAGTATACAACATATCATTAGTTTGCTTAATCACACAGACAGACACACACACACTTAGAGAGAAATCGCTACTTCCCACTGCTGTGCACTTCCCACGGCCATATTAGACTGTCTCCTCCCCCCACAGAGAAACCGCTCTCCACCTTCTCCTCAGCGATGCGCTCCTCATCTGGCACCGGCTCATTGTAGAGCTTGATTGTTTGCAGGAGTTTTCTCTTCTCTTCCCACAATTTTCTTCGACGCAAGTGTCCAATTTTGTTGCTGTCTACATTTTTTTAAAACATGATGTACAAGCATGTGTATACAGATATCAGAAAGTTACATGAAATACTTATAACTGACTTAAGAATTAATACATCAAAATGTAAAAAAAAATCAAATGACTTAAAAGGCATAATAGGCCTAATATCTGTACAATTAAAAATAAGACATTTTAAAATTAAGGACCTAAAAACACTATAATACCAAAACAATCCACTGCAATTAGACATGCAAGTAATAAAAAACACACAAATATTAGATGTTTTCAACATACCAGTGTGATTATAAAGGCTGGCTTGTTTTTGATGAACACCAAGAAACATTTGTTCGATTGATTTCTGAAGGTTATGTTGGTCATCACATCTGGTACCTACAGAATCTTAAAGCAACAACAATAATACAAGTAAATTATTATGATGTCTTGAAAGTTCAAGTTTATTTAGAGCCCCAAATCACATCAGTGTTAACAGTGTCAAAGGAGTTTACAAGCCCACAAGTTTATAGCAAACAAAAACAGGACAGCGCCCCCTTACTTAATCCTTATGCATGGCAAAGATTCTCACTTCTACAATTGCAGTATTATTAGTAAACTACTTAGAAGAATGTCCATAAAATACTGTACCGTCAGTAGCCCACTGTCTGACATCATGTACCCACTGATGCACGATGTTCTCAGGACACCCCAGTTCACTGCTCAAATCCTCCAGTTTCTGAGACTCAGCCTCAGCCTTTTTCAAAGTCTGGTGTGAAAAAAAAAGATTTTTGACTTTGCAATCTTAAAAAGTGAGGAAAATCATGAAAAGCGTTGTATATATAACTCAGACATAACATAATAGCTTGATGTATCTGCTGGATAGTGCAAGATGAAGGCCTTCCCACTTCCGTCGGTTCCACCCAATAGCATGGACAGTTCGCATGTCATTCCTGGCTTTAAACAACAAAATGATGTGATGGAGGAAAGTGCCATTTATGCTCATGGTATTTCAGTTCATCCATGCATTGACAATTGATTTTTAATTTAAGAGAGATGTAATGCAGTTTTATTAATGTACTGTATATTAGAATATTTACAGCTGTATATTTGCTATGTTATATAATATTCGTAATCTCAGTACAAAGTATTAGACAGTAAGAATAAAAAGAATAAAAGACAGGTTTCCTAAAATAATATAAATCAGCAATAATTAGCAGATTTTGTCATGTACTTGGTTGTGAGGGCACAACGAGACAGGCAGCTGTTGACCATTTCCACCTCCTCCCCTGCAGTTGTGCCGCACCTTCCTGATTTTTGCCACTCCAGATTATCTTACAAATCTGCATGGCACTTAAATTATAGTCATATACAGTGTATTATATAAGTAATAAAAAAAATGGTATGATAAAGAATATGCAGTACCTCACACTTGGTTGAATGAGCCTTGGCATGCGTGACAGAAAGGAATGGTCTCATCTGCAGTAAAGGTCTGAGGTCCAACATGGAGACTGCCAACTTCTCAAGGTAAGGCCAATACTTGCAAGCAATATCTGTGCAATAGAACTGTCCGTTTGTGGCTGCTTGGAGCTCCTTCTGCAGGTACAGCGGATAAGCAAATATTTCCCCCCTGTACAGTACATGTTAAGAGCCTTGAGTAGCACTCCATGTCTGCAAACAACCACAGCAAGGCCCTCTTCATCCAGTTTGCTTGCTCTTCTGGCCGTCTCACGTGCAGCAGACCACTGACTGGCTCCACAGATCCCTTTGCCGGCAGTCTGCATGACACAATAATTCTGGTTAAACTGAAAGTTGCTATTTTTCCTAACTAGTTACTTCATCCATCAGGATGAGTCAGGTTACATCACACCAACTGGCATCTTTGTAATGATCGGTGACAATAAAGGTTTACTTTCAAACTAACTACTACTAAAGAGGAGCTTCAGAAAATGCATCTTCCACTTTCTCTACTCTAGCTACACAAACTAGTTGAAAGGCAGGGTGACAAACTGCATGCATAGTCACTATCTCTTGCATAGATCTGCTATTACATAATGAATGACTAAACTAGCCACTTTGGATGCCACCACACTTACCATTATCTAATTTAAACCTCAACACAAGATTGCTTGAAAGAGTGCACCATGCTCAAAGTGCTAGTAACAAACTAAGTGTATCATATAAGCTTACACCACTAGGGATAAATTATATATTTAATAAAACAATCATACATTGCAAATTTTGGATTTAAATCAAAGGTGCAAAAAAAGACATATTTTACTAACACTTTTGATTTTACTCCTGATCTCATCGACAAAATGGTGTACATCGGTGTCCTTGGCAATGAAGGTGCCATCAAAATAGGGTTCCTCTGACCTTGATAGAATAAGAAAAAATATATGTTCAGTGTCAGACATTATATGTTCTGTTAATTTTACATTAAGTAAAACAACTACAAGGGTAAAACAACTAACCCTTTTGACTGCCGAAACCGGTACACTTTTCTGTTGCCATCTGCCATTTTCTCACACTGGTACTGGCAGAATGTGTATCCCATGAAGCTTCTTTGGAATACGTCTCCATGTATTTTCTCAGCCTGCACAGTCGATTAGTAAAGAGGAAAATGAAATAGCTACACTAATATTCTCTCATCTCTACTTGAGGCAACTTTGATCTACACTGATCTCACCCTTCCAGAGAGACAGGTCCTCCTCTCCAACATCCGCAAAAAACCTTGTCTAGATAAACCTGGTGCAACAGTTTTCATTTCTTCAAATGAGCTGAAGACATCTATGGAAAACAACGTGTCAGCATTCACAGATGCCGGCCAATACCCACTGCTTATTAGGTCGCTCATGTCAGGTGTCCAATGTGCCAGACATAATCTGCACAGCAAGTTTGGCAAGTGCAAATCATACCGACCTAAAATCAAAAAGTAGAACCTTGTAACACACAAGGGGACAAGAATAAATAAAAATATAAAGCATAATTCATACCATTTATGCAAACCAAAATGATTGCTCTGCCAGCTGATTCTGTGACGTTTGAAGGGTCGCAAGTACATAACTGGACAGGTCTCACTGTAGGCAATAAACATACTGAAAAGAGAAGTGAAATAATCAGTGAGAAAGCATTAAAAATATGTCCAATTAAGATAATAAAAGTAAAAAAATTAAATAGAATAAAACTTTAATCACTTTACCAAAAAGGTTCAGAACACTACCTTGATTGACCAGTGTATATTTGCCCTCTTTTTGTACACAGCACACTGTTGGCTCAATGGGCTTGTAAATTCCCTCAATGCAGGACTCCCTGTTATGGAGGGTGAGTTTTTTGTGTATGTGTGTGTCACAATCCATACACAGCCACTCTTGGGGCATGCAGTCTCTGCAGCGAATGACGGCGGGACATGTGCAGTGGCTGCAGTTATTTTCTGGAGCCACATTGCAGGACAGCAAGCAGTTGATGTGATGGGACCTTGCTTTCCACCACTCATCTTGGGCTACAGATTGGCGCAAGCACCATGATGTGGATGTCAAAGGATACTTGTGTCACCGGTGCAGGCCGGGGCGGACTCGGATGACCAGCCGCCCCTGACTCCAGACACCACCGTGAGGAGCCGACACCACAGGCACGCAACAGACGGACAAAGGAGGAGGCAAGTAATTGAGTTCACAAGTAACAATCTTTATTGAATAACAATCAACTTGAGGAAAGAATGAGCAGCTCTTTTCTTCTAGGGCTATTTGACCGGAGTAGCCGCTGGATCGATTCTTCACTGTCTTCGAGACACAATGGTGTGATAGTGGCTGGAAAGGCTTACTCCACGGCGTTGCTGCACATCTGCAGGACTCAAACAGTAAGTAACAGGTAATGTATGCTTCTCAGTATCAGATACGTCGTCGGGCACAATGGTGGGACAGTGACTCTAAAAGCTTACTTCACAGCGTTGCTGCACATCTGCAGGACTCAGACGGTAGGTAACAGGTAAGATTTCTTCTCTTAACAGCAGATTCTCTTATCAGGGCATAAAAGGGAAATTGTGACTTTAAAACTCACTTCTCAGCATTGCTGCACACCTGCAGGACTCAGACGGTGGGTAACAGGTAAGATTTCTCCTCTTAACAGCAGCTTCTCTTATCAGGACGTGAGAGGGAAATTATGACTTTAAAACTCACTTCACAGCGTTGCTGCACATCTGCAGGACTCAGACGGTAAGTAACAGGTAATGTTTCTTCGCCCAACAGCAGATTCTCTCATCAGGACATAAAAGGGAAATTGTGACTTTAAAACTCACTTCACAGCGTTGCTGCACATCTGCAGGACTCAGACGGTAAGTAACAGGTAATGTATGCTTCTCAGTATCAGATACGTCGTCGGGCACAATGGTAGGACAGTGACTCTAAAAGCTTACTTCACAGCGTTGCTGGACATCTGCAGGACACAGACGGTAAGTAACAGGTAATGTATTCTTCTCAGTATCAGATACGTCGTCGGGCACAATGGTGGGACAGTGACTCTAAAAGCTTACTTCACAGCGTTGCTGCACATCTGCAGGACTCAGACGGTAGGTAACAGGTAAGATTTCTTCTCTTAACAGCAGCTTCTCTTATCAGGACGTGAGAGGGGAATTGTGACTTTAAAACTCACTTCACAGCGTTGCTGCACACCTGCAAGACTCAGACGGTGAGTAACAGGTAAGATTTCTCCTCTTAACAGCAGCTTCTCTTATCAGGACGTGAGAGGGGAATTGTGGCTTTAAAACTCACTTCACAGCGTTGCTGCACATCTGCAGGACTCAGACGGTAGGTAACAGGTAAGATTTCTTCTCTTAACAGCAGCTTCTCTTATCAGGGCATAAAAGGGAAATTGTGACTTTAAAACTCACTTCACAGCGTTGCTGTACATCTGCAAGACTCAGACGGTAGGTAACAGGTAAGGTTTCTTCTCTTAACAGCCGTTTCTCTTATCAGAACGTGAGAGGAGAATTGTGACTTTAAAACTCACTTCACAGCGTTGCTGTAGTCTTCAGGATTCTTCCCTCAGCATCAAACACTTTCATCAGACATTAGCGAGAGACTCAATAGGCAGCTTTACCAGCGATGTTGTACATCTTCAGAGCTCCATCAGTAAGTATAACGGTTCAGACTTTTCCACAGCCATACGGTTCTTCACGAGACTTGTAATTTCAGAGAGAGAGAGGGTTAACAGGAGCCTTCAATGAGGGATTACTTCACGACAATACTCAGTGGAAGAGAGGACAATACAAAGCATTACTTCACCAGTTCAGTTGTATCGTTCTGGGATTTAGATGGAGACCAGTAGATCATCTCACGAGAATGAAAGCAGGCGTTGGAAGACTCTTCTCAGCATAGCACACAGCACTCGTGTTCACTACAAATCCACAGCATTAATTCGACGTGCATCAGGTAAGGCAAACAACTGCAAATCACTCACACAGTAGGGCTGATCAGAAGCCTCGCTTCATCCATGCATTTCAACGGGAATATTCAACTCTCAATTCCTCTCCAATGTATCTGAAACAGATGTCCTCCTCAACAGTAAATTTCACATTCACAGTCTTTTCTTCAAGCTTTACATTTGATTCAATGATGAAATTAATTCACTTATCTTTCTTCCTTCCTCTTCCAGCGCAGATCCAAGCAGCAGTTCAATCCAGTAGTATTCCACAAGCAGTTCTAAACGACAGACTCCAACGACAGTTCTTCACTTACACAAATTTCCAGGATCACTGCATCAAATGTAAGCACTCAAACAGGAGATCTTCTACCCCAAAACACAACGACAGAGACCCAGCCAAACAACTGATCAACTGAACACCGATTGACTTTTACCAGTTCCAACCTCGACCTCAACTCGACTTCAAATGGCTCTTTTATCCTCCTCTTGTGAAGCGGAAGGCCTGTGCAAACACCGCTCCTCTCTCCCTCACACCTGTCGTGCATCGGCGGTAATTAGTTTGGACAATATCTCCGCTACACCCGGAACCGGAGTGAGGCGTTACACCAAAATAATTCCCCTCGGGGAACATGGAAAGAAAAACAAAGGTTCCACTTTTCCCAGCATTTTGTCACCCGTGACATCCCCCCCTGCCAATCGGTTCTAGTCCCTAGAACCGGTCTTCTCTAATGCCATTCGCCATATCTCTCAGGCGGCTGTCCTTGGTTGTCCCGCTGGGACCGTCGGGGTGGCGTGGGTGAAGCCGCTCGGGCCTCTGCTTCGGGGTTCCGCTGGGGCCGTCGGGGTGGCGTGGGTGAAGCCGCTCGGGCCTCCGCTTCGGGGTTCCCTGGGACTATTGCCCACCCTACCATGGGCACATTGGGAGCAGGCGGCGCACTCTGTGTTTCAGCCGCTGGCTGTGGATAGTTCGGACATGGACGGAGCAAATTTCGATGAAGTACTCGTATAGGTCCCGGTTTTCCCTCAGGCCGTACCGAGTAGACTGGAGCATCATCCCCCTGCCGGTGCTCCACCACATATGGTGTCGATTCCCAACGATCATGGAGCTTTCCTTTCCCTGGACGTCGGTTGTCCCTTACCAGCACTCGCTCTCCAGGCAGTAAAGGGGCTTCTCTGGCGGTTCGATCATACAGTCGCTTGTTCTTAGCTGCTGCAGCACTCAAATGGCCTGAAACTCGCTTATAGGCATTTAGTAATTGTTGGTGGTGTCGATTTACCCAGTCTGTGGTGTTGTACTCTCCTTCGGTGTTCTCGGTGCCCAGAAGCAAGTCTACAGGTAGACGTAGATGACGCCCAAACATGAGGTAGGAAGGGGCATACCCGGTGATACTATGCACGCTGTTGTTATAGGCTTGTAGTAACGTAGGGAGGCTCTCGGCCCATTGACACTGCTGCTCACTCTCCAACGTTCCCAATAGCCCCAACAGGGTCTGATTGAATCTTTCACATCCCCCGTTGCCTTGGGGGTGATACGAAGTCGTGTGTGTCTTTCGACAACCATAGAGCTGGCTCAGCTCCTGTATGACTCGGGACTCAAAATTTGGACCTTGGTCCGAATGGAGGGTCTCTGGACAGCCGAACGGCTGTATTACCGTTTTCCAAAGGGCATTGGCTGTAGTCACTGCCGTCTGGTCTACTGTGGGGACGGCCCAAGCGTACTTGGTAAACAGATCCGTCATTACCAGGATGTTTTGATATCGATCTGCGGGTCTCCCTAGGGTCAGGAAGTCAATCCCTAGGATGTGCAGAGGTGCCTTCGGCCGAAAGGAAACCAGTGGGGCTCGAGGTTCCTTCTGGAGTTTGAACAGCGTGCACCGTGGACAACTCTGAACAAACTCTTCAACTTTCTTCTCCATCTTTGGCCAGTAGAAATACCTCCTCAACAGTGACAAAGTCTTTTCTTGGCCTTGATGGCCAGCATGGGTGTGATAGGCAGTCAACAGCTCTTGGACTTGGTCCTCTGGAACCACCACTTGATACCTGGTTTCCTGAGTTTTTGGATCTCGCAGTGAACGACAAATTACCCCTCCTCTGATCCGCAGTCTCTTCCGCTGCTTCAGGAGCTGTCGTACTCCCACTGTCTGAGCCTGCCTTTCCTCGGCTCGCAGCCTGAATCCTCGCCTGAGATGCGAGGCGACCTGACACAGGTCTTCGTCTCCCTGCTGTAATCTGCTCCACCGTCCGGGGTCCCATCCCCAACTGGACGGAACATCCCCCTGGGTCCCGGGAGCTTCCACGACCGCCACCAATAATTCCTCCTCTTGACCAGGGATATCGAGGTGCGTTGGACCGTCTCTCTGAATGGCTGGGAGTCTGGACAATGCATCAGCATTCGCGTTTTCTCTGCCAGGTCGATACTTAAGCCGATAGTCATAATTAGCAAGCTGAGCCACCCAACGCTGCTCCACTGCTCCCAACTTGGCAGTCTGTAAATGGACTAGAGGGTTGTTGTCCGTGATCACAGTCACCTTAGCTCCCCATAGGTAGTCTTTGAATTTCTCGGCCATGGCCCATTTCATGGCTAGTAACTCTATCTTAAAGGAACTGTAGTTTGCTGCGTTCCGCTCTGCAGGATGTAAGCTTCGACTGGCATAAGCAATTACCTTCTCCACTCCTTGTTGCTCTTGGGCTAGTACCGCCCCCAATCCTGCATTGCTGGCATCGGTATACAGGAGAAACGGCTGAGTGAAGTCTGCATAGGCCAGGATAGGGGCCCTCAAAAGTTCCTGCTTCAGATTTTGGAAGGCTGTTTCACATGCTGAGTCCCATTGCACTGTCGATGAGCCTTTGCCCCGGGAACGTCCAGTACCAGCAAGAAGCTGGTTCAATGGCTTAGCAAGCCCCGAAAATCCTTTAATAAATCGTCGATAATATCCTACGAAGCCTAGGAAGGACCGCACTTGTCTCACCGTTCGTGGGGGCTCCCAGCCTTGGACTGCTGCAACTTTCTCTGGATCAGGGGATATACCGGCAGCGCTGACTGAAAACAACTGGCATTTTTCTGGTCTCAACTTTAGCCCATATTTCTCCATGGCCCGGAAGGCATTCTCTAAGTGATGCAGGTGAGTTTGAAAGTCAGGGGAAAAAACGATTACATCATCCAAATAGACCAGCGTGGATTCAACTAGTTGCCCTCCCAAGCATCGCTGCATAAGTCGCTGGAAGGTCGCGGGGGCGTTGCACAACCCGAACGGCATCCGGTCCCACTCGAATAGCCCGAACGGTGTGGTGAAGGCAGTCTTCTCTCTGTCGCGATCATCCATCTGTACTTGCCAGTATCCGCTGGCCAGATCCAAGGTTGAATACCATGCTGCTTGAGTCAAACTCGTGAGAGAATCTTCGATCCGCGGCAACGGGAATGCATCTTTCTTGGTCACACTATTGAGCTTGCGGTAGTCGACACAGAATCTCCAGGCTCCCGTTTTCTTCTGTACTAAGACAATCGGGGCTGCCCATGGACTACTACTTTCTCGGACGATCCCTCCATCTAGCATCCCTTTTAGCAGAGCACGGACTTCAGTGTAGAGAGTGGGGGGCACCGGACGGTACCGCTCCCGACTAGGTGTTGCTTCTCCGGTGGGTATTTGGTGCTTAATCACTCCTGTACAGCCATAGTCTTCCTCATGGGTTGAGAACACATGTTTCCACCTCTTCAGGAGCTCCTGGAGCTGTAACACTTGTCCTTCCTCCAGGTCCTCACCCTTCAAAGACTCCCCCATCAAATGGGTCGGCATTTCCCCTCTCACAGGGCCTGTACTGGCCTCCACTGGACGGACGGCAACTTCTACCACCGCAGGGCTCACCTGCCTGAAACAGACATCTTGTTGCTCTTGGACTTGAACAGGACGGACAGATGAAACTCGAACCAGACGTTGGTGTCGACGAAGGAGTACTGGGTAGGGATGGGCGTTTCGCACCTTCACTGAAACTCGCCCTCGTCGTATGACCGCTAGCCCATGGGCTACTTCGATAGGTTGACAATCTTCATGGGGCTCTACCAGGACACAGTTACCTGACTCACGGGGTCCAGCAGGCACTCGGACCCAGAGAACAGCCTCACTCCGGGCTGGAACAGACAGAGCGTACCGGCAGGTGACTCGACCGATATCTTCCCGCTCTTGCACCTGACTTGCTGCATGGACTCTTCGGCAATCGGCCAGGATCCGATCCCAGTCCTGCCTGGCTGCTAACGGGGACGTTCGGGCCGGTCGGCCTTTAAACAGCTCTTCCCAGCAATCCAGAATGACATTCATCCCTAGCAGTGCTCGATGGAGACCCAAGCAGTGGTCTCGAACAATGACAACACCCTTCTGGTGGACAGGGACCCCTCGAACCAGAAAGTCTACCACGATGTACCCAGTGTAAGGGATATCCAATCCATTCGCTCCACGTAATGTGAGTCTTGAAGTTTCCGTCCTGTGAAGCCGATGATCCGCGAATAACTCCAGAGCCAGACTCTCTGAAAACAATGTGACCTGAGAACCTGTGTCAACCAGACAATTAATCTTCATTCCATTGACTTGAACTTCTACGGTGGGACAACGCCCAACCCAGTCGTCTCTCATCACAGGAACAGAACAAGGGTCTCTTGAAGGGGTCCCGGCCACTTGACCCACAGTGACCGGTGGGACTAAAAACCCCCTTGAGAACTTCGACGAAGGTCGCACTGGCGGCTGATGTGTCCCGGATTTCCACAATTGATACAGATGGGTCGACCCTGATGATCCCACTGAAACCGGGGGCCCGTCGGACGCGGAGGGCGGCGTACAGGTCTTTGCCCCTCCTCTGAATATGATCTTCCTCGCACCATCGGTACACCTTCGACTCAACCTCGATGAAGCTCACCCAAAAGACTCCGAGACAGCTCTACCATCTGTCCCTTAACATCCTCCAGTAATTCTGTCCTCAATTTCTGCTTCCACTCACTTGACTCAACAGGCGCGGGCACTGTGGCGCTGCTGGCCGCCACACGAACCGGTGTCCGAGTCGTCTCTCCCTGATCTGACTCCAACGCCAAGGCCTCTTGTCGTAGAGCCTCAAAAGACATAGTGGGGTCTCGTCGAAGCTGGAGCCGTATGCCCTGGCGCACCGGTCCTTCACGCAGCCCCAAAACAAACTGGTCTCTCAATAAGCCATCTCCTTCTCCCAGTCCATGATCTTGTCGAACTTTCAGCCGGCCAAACTGCTCTCGCAGTTTCAGGGAGTATGCTCGCAGAGTCTGCTGAGGCCCCTGCTGACAGTTAAAGAACTGGGCACGAAGAATGGCTACCGGGATAGAATCTCCATATACTCCAGACAAGAAATCAAAGATATTCTTTGCAGTGGCCCGCGTGGCTTCTGATGCCGCAAGAACTTCCCTTTTGGCTTCTCCTTCTAACGATCCTAGCACAAACTGTACCTTTTGCGATGCGCTCAGTCCTTGTAATCCAGCCAGATATTCTGTCTGCGCTTTCCAGTCCTGAAAACTCAGCTCCGATCCTGGTCCTCCATAGCGTTGTGCCCAAGGGGCTCCCATCATGATGGGCATTACTTGCGAGCGAACTGGTGGAACCTCTTCGTCCACCATCGCGTACCTGTGGCCGCTACAACTCACGGTGGCAACCCTGCCGACTTACGCCAAATTGTGTCACCGGTGCAGGCCGGGGCGGACTCGGATGACCAGCCGCCCCTGACTCCAGACACCACCGTGAGGAGCCGACACCACAGGCACGCAACAGACGGACAAAGGAGGAGGCAAGTAATTGAGTTCACAAGTAACAATCTTTATTGAATAACAATCAACTTGAGGAAAGAATGAGCAGCTCTTTTCTTCTAGGGCTATTTGACCGGAGTAGCCGCTGGATCGATTCTTCACTGTCTTCGAGACACAATGGTGTGATAGTGGCTGGAAAGGCTTACTCCACGGCGTTGCTGCACATCTGCAGGACTCAAACAGTAAGTAACAGGTAATGTATGCTTCTCAGTATCAGATACGTCGTCGGGCACAATGGTGGGACAGTGACTCTAAAAGCTTACTTCACAGCGTTGCTGCACATCTGCAGGACTCAGACGGTAGGTAACAGGTAAGATTTCTTCTCTTAACAGCAGATTCTCTTATCAGGGCATAAAAGGGAAATTGTGACTTTAAAACTCACTTCTCAGCATTGCTGCACACCTGCAGGACTCAGACGGTGGGTAACAGGTAAGATTTCTCCTCTTAACAGCAGCTTCTCTTATCAGGACGTGAGAGGGAAATTATGACTTTAAAACTCACTTCACAGCGTTGCTGCACATCTGCAGGACTCAGACGGTAAGTAACAGGTAATGTTTCTTCGCCCAACAGCAGATTCTCTCATCAGGACATAAAAGGGAAATTGTGACTTTAAAACTCACTTCACAGCGTTGCTGCACATCTGCAGGACTCAGACGGTAAGTAACAGGTAATGTATGCTTCTCAGTATCAGATACGTCGTCGGGCACAATGGTAGGACAGTGACTCTAAAAGCTTACTTCACAGCGTTGCTGGACATCTGCAGGACACAGACGGTAAGTAACAGGTAATGTATTCTTTTCAGTATCAGATACGTCGTCGGGCACAATGGTGGGACAGTGACTCTAAAAGCTTACTTCACAGCGTTGCTGCACATCTGCAGGACTCAGACGGTAGGTAACAGGTAAGATTTCTTCTCTTAACAGCAGCTTCTCTTATCAGGACGTGAGAGGGGAATTGTGACTTTAAAACTCACTTCACAGCGTTGCTGCACACCTGCAAGACTCAGACGGTGAGTAACAGGTAAGATTTCTCCTCTTAACAGCAGCTTCTCTTATCAGGACGTGAGAGGGGAATTGTGGCTTTAAAACTCACTTCACAGCGTTGCTGCACATCTGCAGGACTCAGACGGTAGGTAACAGGTAAGATTTCTTCTCTTAACAGCAGCTTCTCTTATCAGGGCATAAAAGGGAAATTGTGACTTTAAAACTCACTTCACAGCGTTGCTGTACATCTGCAAGACTCAGACGGTAGGTAACAGGTAAGGTTTCTTCTCTTAACAGCCGTTTCTCTTATCAGAACGTGAGAGGAGAATTGTGACTTTAAAACTCACTTCACAGCGTTGCTGTAGTCTTCAGGATTCTTCCCTCAGCATCAAACACTTTCATCAGACATTAGCGAGAGACTCAATAGGCAGCTTTACCAGCGATGTTGTACATCTTCAGAGCTCCATCAGTAAGTATAACGGTTCAGACTTTTCCACAGCCATACGGTTCTTCACGAGACTTGTAATTTCAGAGAGAGAGAGGGTTAACAGGAGCCTTCAATGAGGGATTACTTCACGACAATACTCAGTGGAAGAGAGGACAATACAAAGCATTACTTCACCAGTTCAGTTGTATCGTTCTGGGATTTAGATGGAGACCAGTAGATCATCTCACGAGAATGAAAGCAGGCGTTGGAAGACTCTTCTCAGCATAGCACACAGCACTCGTGTTCACTACAAATCCACAGCATTAATTCGACGTGCATCAGGTAAGGCAAACAACTGCAAATCACTCACACAGTAGGGCTGATCAGAAGCCTCGCTTCATCCATGCATTTCAACGGGAATATTCAACTCTCAATTCCTCTCCAATGTATCTGAAACAGATGTCCTCCTCAACAGTAAATTTCACATTCACAGTCTTTTCTTCAAGCTTTACATTTGATTCAATGATGAAATTAATTCACTTATCTTTCTTCCTTCCTCTTCCAGCGCAGATCCAAGCAGCAGTTCAATCCAGTAGTATTCCACAAGCAGTTCTAAACGACAGACTCCAACGACAGTTCTTCACTTACACAAATTTCCAGGATCACAGCATCAAATGTAAGCACTCAAACAGGAGATCTTCTACCCCAAAACACAACGACAGAGACCCAGCCAAACAACTGATCAACTGAACACCGATTGACTTTTACCAGTTCCAACCTCGACCTCAACTCGACTTCAAATGGCTCTTTTATCCTCCTCTTGCGAAGCGGAAGGCCTGTGCAAACACCGCTCCTCTCTCCCTCACACCTGTCGTGCATCGGCGGTAATTAGTTTGGACAATATCTCCGCTACACCCGGAACCGGAGTGAGGCGTTACACCAAAATAATTCCCCTCGGGGAACATGGAAAGAAAAACAAAGGTTCCACTTTTCCCAGCATTTTGTCACCCGTGACACTTGCTGATGCCTTGAACATCTGCTGAGGTCAGAATGTCCTGCAGTTTCTGCATCTCACTGTCTAAAAGACATAAATAAGAAATAATCATTCCTTTCACGCTTATTGCTAACTTGCTTAATTACAGTAAGGTCAGGTGTCATCTTACCAAATGAGTGTTGAGAGCAGTTTGATTGGGTAATTGTGGGAACCTCCTCAGATGACTCAAAAGGAGTAGTTCCCTCACTGCCAACAACGGAAACAACTGAAGAGATAGATAGAAAGGAACGAGATAACAATTTTCATGTCTTACAAGCATATAATACAGTGTTCATTAGTGACTTAAGGCTATAATAGGCTAACTGACATGTCTGACAATTCCATTAATCTCTATACGTTTTTTTTCCTCATTATATGGACATAATCTTGAACTGTTAGCAGCATGAACCTGACACCGATTGCTTCACTTCCACTTAATTTCTTTGGAATTGCTTAGCATTACAGTGAAGTCAATAACATAAGTAACACATCCACCACCATGTTGTGTTTCTGATGGCACAGTTTAACATACAAGTAAGTGAGGATAGGAGCAGGCTTCACTTAATGCATATACTTATAAACTTTAAGAGTGCTGGCCTGGATAATTAGAATACGTAAAGTAGGAGAGAGGCCGCACTATGCATATATACTTTTACTTGCACAGACGCGTTTCGGCGCTTGCCTTCGGTGCAAATAAAAGTATATATGCATAGTGCGGCCTCTCTCCTACTTTACAGTTTAACATAGAGTATTCAAAGGAAAATTATTAAAAAACGGAAACAGAAATCCTTTTAAGTTTTACCATGTAAAAAAATAAAGGAAAAAGCTGTGCACTGGAAGCCCCAGTTTGGTGGTCTATGTTTCAAAAGTGACACAAAACCATATTTATGTTACCTAACAAATAGCAAGCTGAATTCTGTATACAATGGGCACAGTTATACTTAGTTAAGAAAGATTGGGTGGGTAATCACAAATAATCCTGGAAGACATGGACAACCTGTGGCTGAAGCACGTTTTCGTGTCTCTCCACTTCTGCTTCTTTTTAGCAGTGGACGTCCTTCAGCATCTCTCTCCACCCATCGGACATTACATTTACTGCCTTTAGCAGATGGTGCTTTGCCCTTCGCTTCCTTTGCCTTGCATGACAGAAAGTGAGCACTGTATGATAACACTGAAATACAGCCAACTCTTGAGCAGTTCATTCAAATTTTGCACTCTAATTCCCACTCTTTAGTATTATTACCAATACTGGAAGATCACTGTCTCAAAAAAAAATACTCACTTTGGTTTGGTTTTGAGTCTGCAATGAAAATAGCATCATCTGCTCTCCCTCTGTCTTGTTGAGCAGCCATTTCAAAGATACTATACTGGCGGTAACAGGGAAGGATGGTGGGTAAAAACAGGAGCTGTTGGACAAAGGAAAAGAAAAACATAGTTAATTCTCTTGCAGCAAGGCTTCCTGGATTTGTATGGTTACCGTAGTAAAACCATTGTTATTTTTTTTAAAGACTGCCACTGTTGTACCCCAATAGGTGAAACCTTAGCACGTTTCATTCTGACAGATTTATTAACAACAATTACAGAACATAACACAATCCATTTGAACTTTAACGATCAATCAAAATAAATTTAATTGCACAAACTAGCAAAATTATAGTAATTGTTCCATGTTACATGCTAGTTTTCAAAAGTTTGGGGTTGGTAAGATGTTTAATGTTGGACGAAGTCTAATCTGCTTACCAAGGCTGCATTTATTTGATCAGAAATACAGTAAATCTTTGTAAAAACAAATATTGTGAAATACTATTGCAATTTAAAACAATATGTTAAAATGTAATTTATTCCTGTGATCAAAGCTGAGTTTTCAGCATCATAATTATTAGGACAGCATTTACATGAAATATATATATTTGTGTAACAATGTACGTTTAATCAATTTAATGCATACTTTCTGAATAAAATAAATTCGTGCTAAATAAATAAAATTACTGGTTTAAAAAAAAAAAAACACCTTAGGATCGACATTTTTTATGTGTGGATAGATCCTTTATAATAGATAAGTTAGGCCTACAACATCAGTATCGATATTTCAGGATCGAAATCCGCGCATATCATCATCAACAAGCAGCGGGGTTTATCTAAAGTTACTTCCCATCGCCCATAACAACTTCTTATAAACGTAATATAACCATAGACTGTAAAAAATAGAATATAACCAGAATATAACCTAATATGCAGTCACTGCAGCTTTCTGTGATTAATTAAGTAGCCAATTAATATCAATTTCTATTAACGTTATTGACCACGGTAACGTTAACAGCACCATAGATTAAAAAGCTCCACAGTCCACACACACACATAACGTTAGGCTACAGCAACGTTAGATTTTCTTAAATTACAGAACCATAATAAAAAATATGGCTTTGACCGACCGAAACGACGCGGGAAATTTGGATGCGATATATCGCTTCTCTCTTTGGTCCGTGGGGAGTTGTTGGCATTGAGGAAATTATCGCCCCCTGCTGGTACTTACCCTTCATTCATGCGTGTCATTTTCACGCCTTGAGGAGGCAAAGCGTGACATTAGCCGTGTTTCCATTACCCTTCAAATTGCGCAAATTGAAATTGCGAATTGAAAATACGCACAATGGAAACACGTCAATTTCGCAAAAACTCCCATTTATCGCAAAAAAGTTTTTACGCTCTCATGAGGTGGTTTTTCAGGCAATTCGAAAAACGAATATTTCGCAAAACTGCAATGTTTTTGCGCATTTACAGTCACCTGACTTAGAAGACGCGGTGTGTTTGAGGTCCATGTATAGCTACACAAATAATAATAATTTTATATTATTTTATTATAACATTTAATAGGCTATATTTAGAATACGCTTTTATGCAAAAAAGGAAGCTGAGTGTGGAGCGCGCACTGCATGACACGGAGGCGCGAGCGCGAACACTTGCATTTTCCTATCAACAGTGGAAACAACTTAAAATACTCTATCATTTCTGGTCATACAGAAAATAATAATACATTATTCTCAACTACTTTTATTTGTGTAAACTCACAATAACAAGAAAACGTTGTGCTTTTTGTAAAATAAAAGAAAACAATCAGACGCACTTTCATGATCTCCGTAAACTGGAGCGCGAGAACTGAAACAAAATGTAGGCTAAAGCTTGAAATGTCCACTTTAAAACGAACAAATTCGAATCGAAGGCTAATACCTTCTGATTATGTAATCCGTCTGCTTAACAGCGGAGATGGAGATGTGATTTTAGCCAAAACAATAGTTTATTAATAATATTAATGGCTCTTCTCATTCAGCACTGCGGGAAAAACATCAATTCCAGGTTCTAATTTGGCCTTAGAAAACCAGTAAAATCGACATGTTTTCCATATTAATTTGTGAATATTTTAAATGTTTAATAAAGGGGCAAAAAAATCTGAAAATTCGTCGATATTTACTTTTTTGCGCAGCAGTTGGTCTAGCCAGTTCAAATAAAAATTTTGGTGACACAAAATAGCCTACATGGATCGTTTGGACAGAATACGAGACAGAGTTCTTTATTAAATTAATAAAAGAAACAATAATTAGCCTATAGGAACACTGGATTCTAAATCTCAAATAAATGCCACAATCAAAGATCGGAGCAGAAATGAGGGCGAAACACCCAGAAACTGCTTAGGCTTTATGTGTCGTTCGCAGTATAAGGGTCTTTCCTGCCATTAATGCTTGGATAACACGCCACGTCTCTTTCGATTGATAATAATAATGTCTAATGCGGTGGCTGTGATATTATATAAACCAACGTCCATTGCCGTGATTTTTGGAATGACTTATCGCGAGAGAAAAAAGGACGTGCTAGTCGCATAACATCGGTTAATGGAAACACCGTCATTTCGCAATAGTTTTTTATCGATATTTAGATAATAGCGCAAAACATTTGCGCAAATCTGTAATGGAAACGCAGCTACCGACACGCATCCGCTAGTGGACCAGCGTGTGTATTACACGCTTTAGCGTGATACCGGTGAACTTGAGAAAATACATAATTTATCATAACTGAAAAGAGTATTGGACTTATGACGCGGCCCTGGGGTGTACCATTTTCTACCATATAAAACTTTCCCAATTCTGACTTGAATAAATCTATCAAATACAAAATCTTGAATCCAATTATAAATTCTACCTGTTATTCCTATCATAGTCTGATCATTAACCCCTCTTTCCAGACCATGCCATATGCCTCTTCGACATCAAAGAAGACTGCCATCAAGCCCCGTTTACATGCACACTTTTTTGCTATTCTGATTGAGATCGTTCTGATTGACGGATTCCGGTTGACTGTTTACATGGGATGTTATCTAAACCGATCTGGTGTTTACATGTGCTGACGCTTTCAGTCGAAGTCATTTTCTGACATGCGCACACAGCTTGTCTGACGGATCAAGCTCATTATTTCCACGTTTTCAATCCTGTCAAGATGGTGCATCACTTAATTGTCGCGTTTAGTTGTAGGCATCAGACGCGTTTCCACTGTCGGGCCAGTGCGAGCCATAAACGGGCCGTTTTATTGTATTGTGTAGGCTATTGTTCTTTGTTAATTATTGTCTTGTTTTGTAGCCTATTTGCATCAGTTTTTCATTCTCATACTCATATCACACTCATGATAGCATATAATTAAATATAGGCCATCATTATTGTAAAAAAAAAAAAGAAGAAAAAAAAGGAAGTTTTATCAGAAAACTGATCGGAAAGAAATCACTGGAAACAGCCTGATCGATCGCAAAACAAGAGCGACTGTTTGCTGGCATTTTTGTTGTTTAATTGAATTTTAAAACCCAAGAATAGATGTTTTACCACAGGTTTACAATAAAAATCGATACATTTATCATAATGAATTAATTTGTGTCAAAATTGCACACTAGTCACAGAAATAAAGTGGTTTACCGTTTATGACGTTTGTGAACGTTTACAAAAGAAAGAGGACACAAAACTTATTCGCGTCTGTTTCTGTTTATTTGGTAGCCTAGTAACAGGACGTATTTACATCACATTTAGAAAGAATGTTCATTTCTACAAATATGCCACCAAAAATATGACCTGAGGAGCTTTAGCACTCTCTCCCAGAAGGATACAGTTATATTTTCAGTCAGAGAAAAAGAGGATAGTCCGAGACATAGGCTACTGAAAGATAAAATAAAAACAGGATTATGATTTGTCTGATTTCTTCAAGCGTACATATTTTCCATGTTTACTATGGTAATGTTTAGCGTGCATAGTTTTTTTGCATCGGGTATAAATATTCCTACCTTATACGGTGATCAGAATCCACATCAGATCACAAACAGAAGGCATTATGTTAGCTGACAGAATTATCTGGCGCAAAACCAGGCATGCGCAGAAAGACGTACGCTCAAAGTAATCGGAACAGCTCGTTTACATGGTGTAATCTTTCGTTTGATCGGTTCATGAAAAGGTTTATTCCACCCCCTTCAATCCGACTGAAATTTCAATCGGTTTGAGCATTTTTATTCCGATTGAGGTGTTGACATGGAGCATTTTCATTCTGATTGGACTTGCACCTGGTTATAATCGGAATACAATGCTACATGTAAACGGGGCTACTGATTCCTTATTAACATGAGCTTTCTTAACATCTGTTTCCAAACATATAATGGGGTCTTAGTTCCTGCATTGAACTTTGGGATTTGAGAAGCAGTCTTCAGTTAAATAAAGGGAACACAGCAAAAGTTTAGGATTATACTGCTGTGATATCTTGGTAAAGATTAACTTTAACCACTGATTCTTCACATGCTCGTCCTTGGGCAGTGAAAAAAAACTGGCTTCACCTTCACATTATAGAGCACAGTGCCGTCTTCTCGACATGATGCTATTCAGTATCCACAGGAATCAGCTGTAGTGTTTGAGGTTCAAGTTTTCCCTGGTGTTTGTCATAGACTGTAAAAAAAGATGTAGTAGGTGTAGTAGGTGGTTGGGCATGAAAACATAATGTCTGCCTCCAGGATGAATAATGAAACTGTTGCATTTCTCAGTACTGTTAAAAAGGCGAACGAACTAGTTGAGACAGGGATAGTTATTGATGATCTTTTTAACCCTGTACTTCCACTTTCTACACCATCAAAGAAAGTTACGTTATCCAATGTACCACCGTTTTTAATTGATGAGATATTAGCTAAAGCTTTGTCTCGTTATGGCAAACTGGTCTCTGCCATTAAAAAGATCCCCTATCGGTAGTGGATCGCCTTTACTAAAACATGTCGTTTCGTCTACATGAGTATGAATGACGATGCTGATTTAGATCTGTCTTTGCACTTTCGGGCTGATGAGTTTGATTACATTATTTAAGTAACAACTGACAACAAAGGGATAATGCGTGTATGTCTTTTCAGCGCTCCAGTGAAGTTCACTTAATTTATTGGAATTTAGTTTCAATATTTCTTTTAAGCTTTACGCTTAATCTGACTCCAATTTCAAATGATAATCAAATTTAGATGGTGTTTCTTATTAGAAAATAATCATAAATATTGATTATGAAGTAATTTAGATCTTTGATTATTCTGGGTATCCCATATTTTCAATTATTAATTCATTAAGGGACCCGATGCCGCGCAGAGTCACACGCCCCGGGTTTACGTGGATCTCACGGACACAGCTTTGCCAGTCTGATCTTGGTCAGAGGGTGCAGGGTTTGCTAATACCTCTTAAAGGGACACTTCACCCATTTGCATTAAGCTTTGTATTGTTAAAATTCTAAATTTATTTTACATTTCGACTACATATATGACCCACTTTCAATAAAGATCAATGTTCCCATGGGTGAAATGCTCCTTTAAGTCGGTTGCCTAATGATCACTCATACAAAAAAGTGTAGTTTATTTAGCCACTTCTGTACAACTTGCCAAGTCAGTGATAGACAGAAATCAAAAGGTCTTCAGATGACGTGCCTTCTGCTCCGTTCATATGCGCCTTAGTTTGACCTATCCTGGACACAGAGCTGCGGGAGCACCAGCCTCCTCATAATCTACTAAAATAATGATTTCAGAAAACTTCAGAATAAATCAAGATGTAACATTTATTTGTCAGGTAAAATTGTATCTTGCCAATTACACAAGTAAATGATTAAAAGCCAATTCAGAAATAATAAATACATGACATAATTTACTCAAAGATGACTCTAAAAGTAAGCAATGCATTCCTGACAGAGACACACAGTGGTGTGTGAGCGTTTTCCAATGGGAAAACACTGAAAAAGCACTGAATGGGGGATGTTCCTGGTTACAGGGTCCCGAAGACTGCTCTGTCGCCTATCCTTAAATACCCAGACCAGAACAAAAGGGTTATACAAATATTGTTTAGAGTTTGTTTTGGGTCAATTCATGTACCCCAGCATGTACACCTGGTTTCGGGGGAGAGAGGAGTATTATCAGATATCTTGAAGAGACATCACCCAAAGAGAAGCACAGGATTCTCCGAAGGTTTCAATCTTTCTCATAATACCAATGACCGCAATGAAATTAAGACCATTTTACCAATCGCACCGAGACATTTAAAATGATACATAACATGAAAAGGAAAAACAATAGATTCACAAGATACATCATATGTGATATATAGACAATCTCAGTGAACTTTTAGTGACTTGAGGAGGGAGAGGGGGGATGCCTATTAACAAAGAGATAAGTTTGGACAAGACAATGTCCTGTGCTCTCGATCTTCTGTCCAGGGTGCGTTTTATTGCAGGGTGAGTTTTGTCTTAGCAGGAAAATCAGTTCTTACAACATTGAAACACCAAGTCAAAGCTGGAAACACACATTTTGCTTCACACAGTTGCCTGCGAATCAATTTTCTTGGCAATCTCTTCTATACTACTAGAGTCTACAAGTTCAAGGCATACAATATAATTTAAAGGTTTCATTTCTTAAAAGGAAAAGCATCATTTGTGTAAGAGGGAAGACATCATCACACACACCGTCATCGGGTCGTAGCCTCAGTCGAGGTCTCCGGGGTCTTCAATTTCGCTCCATCACCTCGACCCTTCGGCACCACAGTAGGCTCTTTCTCCAGCGCCAGCGCCTCCGGCCGTCCCCACAGTGGAGTCAGGACATGTACCACCATGATCACAGTTCTGGCTGTGGCCTGGACACATCTGACCCTTCAGTTCTGCCTCCTCCTGGTCAGCCGTCCCCCTCCCGAACCTCCTCCTGTATCCTCTTCCGGTTTCTCCTACCCTTCGCCAGCCCTTCACCATCCCTTCGCATCTCCTCATCCTCCTCGCCCCTTCTGGGAGGGAGCGTCACGCCACTAACACTCTGTTTTCATTCGCACCGTTTCTCCCTGCCTTGTTTGTTTTCATAGTCACAGATTTAAAGCGTTAGTTCACCCAAAAATTAAATTATACTTAAAAATGAAAATTCTAAATTTACCTTCGTCAGCTTCGGCCTTTCAAATGTCAAAACTTTACAATCATTTTCTGTTCATCTATTATTTTGCAATTTACACAAATCAAACAAAACTAATATTAACATTCAGACATCAAAGAGCAATAAGAATATCGAGTTCTTCACAGACAACTAGTCAAAACAGTGATTGTCCTCTTTCTCCTCCAGCAACACTTGCATTAGATTTTCCTTCTGCTAAACTAGATCTGTGTGTGATTCCAGTAGAGAGACAAACACCAGCTGAGTGTTTCATTCATTTCAGCTTTATTCACACCTGAGGTCTGACGACACCAGATATGAGACCGAGAGCAGAACTCACACTTTACTCCAGTCAACATCTGCTTCATTTCTCCACACAAATCACTCTCATCTTCACTGTTATTGCACAGGGGAAAACAGCGCATTATTAACAATACACACTGATCTTGTAATGGGGCATGTTGACACACTAATCTGGGGGAATGAGAAACTCTTTCCATTAAAAACAACAACCACCATTCATTTGATGCAACTTTGTACACTCTAAACATATTAATATTTTCAATATAATTCAGATGTAGTTTCACATATAAAGGTGTTTAAGGACAATATGTACTATATTCTTTTTTCGTAAACCACATTACAGTTTTTAAACTTGTAGAAAATAATATAAAAGTTTTTTTAAACTATATGAAACAAACACGAATACTGCGTACATTTATAAACACTTGATACATGTTTTGTTTTTGACAGGTTTTTGTTGGTAACACTATTTTAAAGTGTCATTGTTACACGTTACATGTATTTACTATAGTAATAACTATAAATGAACCCTAACCCTATAGTACGTACATGTGCTTAATATTACTCAGTACTTAAATATATAATTACACATTAAAATAAAGTGTTTTTTACTTTGACTTTGATTATTTGTCCCAGACTCATTTACTTTCCTGTTCAACAGTTCTTCTGTATTAGATTCAGTCCAAACTCTCTTTTGATGAAGATTCATAAAGTGATTCAGTCAAAACTGGACATTAAAAAGCAAACGTGTAAAAACAGTGAAACTCAGGGTGACAAACGTTTATCATGAATGAAAATAACAGTCAAAGATCAACAACTGAAGAAACATGTTCAGACTGAAACAGGAACAAGCGTTTATTGACCATAAACTACAATAACATGATTAAACTGTAATAAAACATGTGAATTAACAGTGAAATACTGGAGGTGACAGTAGATTAATGTTCATTTTACAGTAATCTCTATGATTATATAGATGATGTGTTATTCATCTCACATTATTGATTATAATAATCCTGTGAGATCCAGCAGTTTTAATCAGATCATCTGAAGGATTTTAATAACACATTGTGCACAAATAAAGTGTGTGAATATCAATAATGGTGATAATGCAGTAACACACACACAATCAGTTACACAACTGGAGAAATGGCAATTTAGTGTGTGTGTGTGTGTGTGTGTGTGTCAGTCAGAGTGTGTTTGTTGTTTAATATGACACAGAGACACTGAAGAGTTAACATTATAAACATTATAAACTTTAAATCCAGCACAGAGGGGTTCAGTGAATGTGTGTGTGAATGTGTGTAAGTGTGTGAGTGTGTGTGTGTCAGAGACGCTGTAGAAGGACAGAGTGCCGGCCGACACATCCACAAACACTCCTACTCTCTTACAGGATCCTGAACCAGCAGAAACAGCAGTGCAGTTAATATTGTGATAGACAGTGAATCCGTGATTAGAGCGGCTCAGACTCCAGGACTTCTCATTACATCCAAACGCACAGTCATAACCACCTCCTTTCCTCTTGATTCCTTTATATGACACTGATATATCAGCATTATTTCCACTCCATTCAGCCTCCCAGTAACAGCGTCCAGTCAGACTCTCTCCACACAGAACCTGATGATTATACTCAAATCTCTCTGGATGATCAGGATACGACTGCTTCTCTTCCACACTCGTCACCTTTCTGTTCTCCTCAGACAGAGCGAGACGAGTGTGTGCTGTGTTTGGATCCAGTGTGAGATCAACGGCATCTGAACACAAGAACACACACATTACAACAGCAACATTTACAACAACACACACTACAACTGTGTTTGAGGACTTACATCTGTGTAGTCTTGATGTCATCATGAACTCTTTAACTTCTGAACCGTGATCCATACTAAAACACACACACACACACACACACACACACACAAAAAATGAAACAAAACTTTAAAGTACACCTATGAGACGTATTCAATATGAATAAATTAGAGATTTTTTGTTGATCAAAGGAAAATAAACTAATTAAAATTCAAACACACACACACACACACACACACACACACACACACACACACATACCTACTTAACCACAATGTGAGGACGTATGACTGGGAACCCTACCTTTAGGGACACCCCTTTCTGAAGGGTCTAGAGACAAAAGAAAGATATGACTGCACTTCTGGAGAAGCTGTCATCACACTTATCACTTGATTTTATCGATAAAAGCCTTTCTTAAAGACCTGACATTTTGCCTTCACTTTAGGGACAGTATTTTTTATGTCCATTTTGGGGACATTAAACACAAACTCTGATCAAGCCATACTTTGAGGACCATGGTGATACACAGACTCTGGTTAAGGTATACTTTCAGGACATTGTTGTAATGTTATAAATTATTTATCCTAAGAAGACACAGAAGTAGAATATTACAATTCAAAGTTCCAAAACTGGACACTGAAATCAAGCTAGTGCAGAGATACAGGTGTGAGAGAGTAAACTGTTTTTTTTTTTTCAAGATCACTGAAAATGGGTAGCCTACATTTTTGTCTGATTTGTAGCTTGAGATCAAGTGTCTTTGGCTGCTCGTTTGGGGAAGGACTATTAACATTCAGAAATATTATTGATTTGACTGTATTGACTATCAGAAAAAAAAATTAACAGAATTTCAGCTGAATAATGACACTATTGTCTTCAATTTCAACTGTAAAACAGCTCTACAGAAGTCATTTCATGTTGAAATTTGCAAGTTATTTTATGTGTGAAGCTGCTTTGAAACGATCTGTATTGTGTAATGCGTTATAGAAATAAAGCTGATTCACTTCATAGCAGAGAACACTTGACTGACCACGACCTGCATCCCTCTAGTTAATTTACCAACAACTGCAAAATAATCATCATCACAAAAACATCTTGATTTTTCACTCGCCAGAGTCATCTTTGGCTTCTCACTGGGGCTCTAACACATTAGGCATGTTCTTCTGTAAAGTGTAGTAATTGTCCAAAAAAACAAACAATTAAATGACTCTTTGGGGACTTGAGTGACACACACACTCCGATTAAATGACTCTTTGGGGACTCTAGTGACACACACACTCCGATTAAATGACTCTTTGGGGACTCTAGTGACACACACACTCCGATTAAATGACTCTTTGGGGACTCTAGTGACACACACACTCCGATTAAATGACTCTTTGGGGACTCTAGTGACACACACACTCCGATTAAATGACTCTTTGGGGACTCTAGTGACACACACACTCCGATTAAATGACTCTTTGGGGACTCTAGTGACACACACACTCCGATTAAATGACTCTTTGGGGACTCTAGTGACACACACACTCCGATTAAATGACTCTTTGGGGACTCTAGTGACACACACACTCTGATTAAATGACTCTTTGGGGACTCTAGTGACACACACACTCCGATTAAATGACTCTTTGGGGACTTGAGTGACACACACACTCCGATTAAATGACTCTTTGGGGACTCTAGTGACACACACACTCCGATTAAATGACTCTTTGGGGACTTGAGTGACACACACACTCCGATTAAATGACTCTTTGGGGACTCTAGTGACACACACACTCCGATTAAATGACTCTTTGGGGACTCTAGTGACACACACACTCCGATTAAATGACTCTTTGGGGACTCTAGTGACACACACACTCCGATTAAATGACTCTTTGGGGACTCTAGTGACACACACACTCTGATTAAATGACTCTTTGGGGACTCTAGTGACACACACACTCCGATTAAATGACTCTTTGGGGACTTGAGTGACACACACACTCCGATTAAATGACTCTTTGGGGACTCTAGTGACACACACACTCCGATTAAATGACTCTTTGGGGACTTGAGTGACACACACACTCCGATTAAATGACTCTTTAATATTAACACCTTGAACACATTGTGTTGAAATTACACATTGCAGTTAATGACAGAAATTCAAAAAGATTCAAAATAAAAATAAAAGAACAACAAAGAAAAATCAATTAACTTGGAGGTGGGAATGATTCTCAGTGCCCAACTATCCTCAATACTTCATCCATACACCCTTCTTCAAAATCTCTCTACTTCCTCCTTTCCATCTTCTTTACCTTTACTCCTCCCTCTTTTCATCCCCTTTACCTTCACTCCTCCCTCTTTTCATCCTCCCTCTTTACCTTCACTCCTCCCTCTTTTCATCCCCTTTACCTTCACTCCTCCCTCTTTTCATCCTCCCTCTTTACCTTCACTCCTCCCTCTTTTCATCCCCTTTACCTTCACTCCTCCCTCTTTTCATCCTCCCTCTTTACCTTCACTCCTCCCTCTTTTCATCCTCTTTACCTTCACTCCTCCCTCTTTTCATCCCCTTTACCTTCACTCCTCCCTCTTTTCATCCTCCCTCTTTACCTTCACTCCTCCCTCTTTTCATCCTCTTTACCTTCACTCCTCCCTCTTTTCATCCTCCCTCTTTACCTTCACTCCTCCCTCTTTTCATCCTCCCTCTTTACCTTCACTCCTCCCTCTTTTCATCCTCTTTACCTTCACTCCTCCCTCTTTTCATCCTCTTTACCTTCACTCCTCCCTCTTTACCTTCACTCCTCCCTCTTTTCATCCTCTTTACCTTCACTCCTCCCTCTTTACCTTCACTCCTCCCTCTTTTCATCCTCTTTACATTTACTCCCTCTTTTTCACCCTTTACATTAGCTGTGTTGGACATGGGCTGTGGCTGGATGTAACTGATCTGTGAGAGTTGCAGTGTGCAGGCGAAAACAGAGACGCGAGTCGTACACTTTCTGCTGCCCGTAGTGACGCTCACGCTGTGTTTGCATACTTTACCACAGCTGAAGTGAAATAAATGCATTATTTGCCAAATACACAGATATTTCAGAGACATTTTCATGCAATACATGTACTGCTTAATACAGCGTCTGTTTGTACAAGAATAAAGTTCAACAAAAGCCTAAATACCGATGAAGTGGGGACTACATTGTATCTGTTTTATTTGGATAAACATGACAATATAACAGCGTGTCTACATGAAAGGGGATTTCACTGTTATAAAAAACAGATTTGTGATCATTAGTGGATCTAAAGGTGTGAGAATTAACACGTAATCGTTGTGTTGCAGTGGATTCGGCCAATCGTGGATCGGTTGTGTCGTCATCAGAGCTTGTGAGTCGCTCTGGAGAAGCTGCGCTGGCTGAGTCCTCCTGCTCTCCAATCGCTCTCGCCGTACTCACAGTCACGGGGCTTCGCTGTCTGAAGTCGGACACAAGTTCTAACCGGCATGCACTGCTCAAGTCACCCGCTGATTGGTCTGTGCAGCGCTGCATGAAGTCAACAAGCCTAAAGCTCTCCTCCCTCTTTTCATCCCTCTTTACATTCTCTCCTCCCTCTTTTCATCCCTCTTTACATTCTCTCCTCCCTCTTTACATTCCTTTACATTCTCTCCTCCCTTTTCATCCCTTTACATTCTCCTCCCTCTTTACATTCCTTTACATTCTCTCCTCCCTCTTTACATTCCTTTACATTCTCTCCTCCCTCTTTTCATCCCTCTTTACATTCTCTCCTCCCTCTTTTCATCCCTCTTTACATTCTCTCCTCCCTCTTTACATTCCTTTACATTCTCTCCTCCCTTTTCATCCCTTTACATTCTCTCCTCCCACTTTTCATCCCTTTACATTCTCTCCTCCCTCTTTACATCTCTTTACATTCTCTCCTCCCTCTTTAAATTCCTTTACATTCTCTCCTCCCTTTTCATCCCTTTACATTCTCCTCCCTCTTTACATTCCTTTACATTCTCTCCTCCCTCTTTACATTCCTTTACATTCTCTCCTCCCTCTTTTCATCCCCTTTACATTCTCTCCTCCCACTTTTCATCCCTTTACATTCTCTCCTCCCTCTTTTCATCCCCTTTGCATTCTCTCCTCCCACTTTTCATCCCTTTACATTCTCTCCTCCCACTTTTCATCCCTTTACATTCTCTCCTCCCTCTTTTCATCCCCTTTACTTTCTCTCCTCCCACTTTGCATCCCTTTACATTCTCTCCTCCCTCTTTACATTTCTTTACATTCTCTCCTCCCTCTTTACATTCCTTTACATTCTCTCCTCCCACTTTTCATCCCTTTACATTCTCTCCTCCCTCTTTACATTCCTTTACATTCTCTCCTCCCTCTTTTCATCCCTCTTTACATTCTCCTCCCTCTTTACATTCTCTCCTCCCACTTTTCATCCCTTTACATTCTCTCCTCCCTCTTTACATTCTCTCCTCCCACTTTACATTCCTTTACATTCTCTCCTCCCACTTTGCATCCCTTTACATTCTCTCCTCCCTCTTTACATTCCTTTACATTCTCTCCTCCCTCTTTACATTCTCTCCTCCCTCTTTACATCCCTTTACATTCTCTCCTCCCTCTTTACATTCCTTTACATTCTCTCCTCCCTCTTTTCATCCCTTTACATTCTCTCCTCCCTCTTTACATTCCTTTACATTCTCTCCTCCCTCTTTACATTCCTTTACATTCTCTCCTCCCTCTTTACATTCTCTCCTCCCACTTTACATTCCTTTACATTCTCTCCTCCCTCTTTTCATCCCTTTACATTCTCTCCTCCCTCTTTACATTCCTTTACATTCTCTCCTCCCTCTTTTCATCCCTTTACATTCTCTCCTCCCTCTTTTCATCCCTTTACATTCTCTCCTCCCTCTTTACATTCCTTTACATTCTCTCCTCCCTCTTTTCATCCCTTTCCATTCTCTCCTCCCTCTTTACATTCCTTTACATTCTCTCCTCCCTTTTCATCCCCTTTGCATTCTCTCCTCCCACTTTTCATCCCTTTACATTCTCTCCTCCCTCTTTTCATCCCCTTTGCATTCTCTCCTCCCACTTTTCATCCCTTTACATTCTCTCCTCCCACTTTTCATCCCTTTACATTCTCTCCTCCCTCTTTTCATCCCCTTTACATTCTCTCCTCCCACTTTGCATCCCTTTACATTCTCTCCTCCCTCTTTACATTTCTTTACATTCTCTCCTCCCACTTTTCATCCCTTTACATTCTCTCCTCCCTCTTTTCATCCCTTTACATTCTCTCCTCCCACTTTTCATCCCTTTACATTCTCTCCTCCCTCTTTACATTCTCTCCTCCCTCTTTTCATCCCTTTACATTCTCTCCTCCCTCTTTACATTCCTTTACATTCTCTCCTCCCTCTTTTCATCCCCTTTGCATTCTCTCCTCCCACTTTTCATCCCTTTACATTCTCTCCTCCCACTTTTCATCCCTTTACATTCTCTCCTCCCTCTTTTCATCCCCTTTACATTCTCTCCTCCCACTTTGCATCCCTTTACATTCTCTCCTCCCTCTTTACATTTCTTTACATTCTCTCCTCCCTCTTTACATTCCTTTACATTCTCTCCTCCCACTTTTCATCCCTTTACATTCTCTCCTCCCTCTTTACATTCCTTTACATTCTCTCCTCCCTTTTCATCCCCTTTGCAGTCTCTCCTCCCACTTTTCATCCCTTTACATTCTCTCCTCCCTTTTTTCATCCCTTTACATTCTCTCCTCCCACTTTTCATCCCTTTACATTCTCTCCTCCCTCTTTTCATCCCCTTTACATTCTCTTCTCCCACTTTTCATCCCTTTACATTCTCTCCTCCCTCTTTACATTCCTTTACATTCTCTCCTCCCTCTTTTCATCCCTTTACATTCTCTCCTCCCTCTTTACATTCCTTTACATTCTCTCCTCCCTCTTTTCATCCCTTTACATTCTCTCCTCCCTCTTTACATTCCTTTACATTCTCTCCTCCCACTTTTCATCCCTTTACATTCTCTCCTCCCTCTTTACATTCCTTTACATTCTCTCCTCCCTTTTCATCCCCTTTACATTCTCTCCTCCCACTTTTCATCCCTTTACATTCTCTCCTCCCTTTTTTCATCCCTTTACATTCTCTCCTCCCACTTTTCATCCCTTTACATTCTCTCCTCCCTCTTTTCATCCCCTTTACATTCTCTCCTCCCTCTTTACATTTCTTTACATTCTCTCCTCCCTCTTTACATTCCTTTACATTCTCTCCTCCCACTTTTCATCCCTTTACATTCTCTCCTCCCTCTTTACATTCCTTTACATTCTCTCCTCCCTCTTTTCATCCCTTTACATTCTCTCCTCCCTCTTTACATTCCTTTACATTCTCTTCTCCCACTTTTCATCCCTTTACATTCTCTCCTCCCTCTTTACATTCCTTTACATTCTCTCCTCCCTCTTTTCATCCCTTTACATTCTCTCCTCCCTCTTTACATTCCTTTACATTCTCTCCTCCTTCTTTTCATCCCTTTACATTCTCTCCTCCCTCTTTACATTCCTTTACATTCTCTCCTCCCACTTTTCATCCCTTTACATTCTCTCCTCCCTTTTTTCATCCCTTTACATTCTCTCCTCCCTCTTTACATTCTCTCCTCCCTCTTTTCATCCCCTTTACATTCTCTCCTCCCTCTTTTCATCCCTTTACATTCTCTCCTCCCTTTTTTCATCCCTTACATTCTCTCCTCCCACTTTTCATCCCTTTACATTCTCTCCTCCCTCTTTACATTCCTTTACATTCTCTCCTCCCTCTTTTCATCCCTTTACATTCTCTCCTCCCTCTTTACATTCCTTTACATTCTCTCCTCCCACTTTTTATCCCTTTACATTCTCTCCTCCCTTTTTTCATCCCTTTACATTCTCTCCTCCCTCTTTACATTCTCTCCTCCCTCTTTTCATCCCCTTTACATTCTCTCCTCCCTCTTTTCATCCCTTTACATTCTCTCCTCCCTTTTTTCATCCCTTACATTCTCTCCACCCTCTTTACATCCTTTACATTCTCTCCACCCTCTTTACATCCTTTACATTCTTTCCTCCCTCTTTACATTCTCTCCTCCCTCTTTTCATCCCATTTACATTAGGCTTGTTGGACTTCATGCAGCGCTGCACAGACCAATCAGCGGGTGACTTGAGCAGTGCATGCCGGTTAGAACTTGTGTCCGACTTCAGACAGCGAAGCCCCGTGACTGTGAGTACGGCGAGAGCGATTGGAGAGCAGGAGGACTCAGCCAGCGCAGCTTCTCCAGAGCGACTCACAAGCTCTGATGACGACACAACCGATCCACGATTGGCCGAATCCACTGCAACACAACGATTACGTGTTAATTCTCACACCTTTAGATCCACTAATGATCACAAATCTGTTTTTTATAACAGTGAAATCCCCTTTCATGTAGACACGCTGTTATATTGTCATGTTTATCCAAATAAAACAGATACAATGTAGTCCCCACTTCATCGGTATTTAGGCTTTTGTTGAACTTTATTCTTGTACAAACAGACGCTGTATTAAGCAGTACATGTATTGCATGAAAATGTCTCTGAAATATCTGTGTATTTGGCAAATAATGCATTTATTTCACTTCAGCTGTGGTAAAGTATGCAAACACAGCGTGAGCATCTCTCAATTTTAATTTCTATACCTTTATCCTTATTTCTTTTTATTTAGCTCCAAAGTGTTAAAGTGTTTGTGCCTCCCTACAAACCACCCTTTCTTTAAGAGTCGTGATCCTGTTCCGCACATAATTTCTCACACCAGTCCATGTTCGCTGCTTCAAAGCTTCTGGCTCTGCGTCACTACGGGAAGCAGAAAGTGTCCGCCACACGTGGCTGTTTTCAGCTCCTCCCGCCTGCACACTGCAACTCTCACCGATCGGTTACATCCAGCCCATGTTCAACACACCTATTCACTCTTCCCTTTTTATCCTCTTTACATTCTCTCCTCCCTCTATGACAGAAATATCAAAAAGTTTAACATGACATTCCATCCAACTTCATTGCAACTGAACAAAGAAAACTGAATAATGAAAATTGACTATTTTACAATCCTCTACTTCTTCATTAGCCTTCTTATACTCTAACTTTTCACTTTATATTCTGTTTCATTCCATCCTCAAAATATTTCTACACCTTCATCCTCATTTCTTTTAATTTAGATCTATTTCTTACAAAAAGAGCATAATGTGCAAAGTGTTAAAGTGTTTGTGCCTCCCTACAAACCACCCTTTCTTTTAAGAGTTGTGATCCTGTTCCGCACATAATTTTTCACACCAGTCCATGTTCGCAGCTTCAAAGCTTCTGGCTCTGCGTGAATGCATCTTTCACAGTCTTGCTTACCAGGAACTTTGCATGTCTTGATGAACTTCATCATGTGTCTCTCTACTGCTTTTACCTCACTGTCCTCCCATTTCTTTTTTGGAGCGTTTGAAGAACCTATGAAATAGTTAAAAACAAGTAAATACTCATTACACATTCTCATTACAACTAAATTGGTGAGTAAAGACCAAATCAAGACTAATGTGTCCAAATGTGTAGATTTTTTTTTTTAAATTTGGCTGGATATTGCCGCATGGAGCCAATTCATGTTTATTTGATTATTGTTGTTTGTGTAGTTTAGAGATTTTTCTTACCTTGATCCTCCTGTGAAACAGATTGATCAGATTGAACAAGTTGATCAGTCTCTGCTGGTGCTGTTGTTTGAGATAGGTCACTGTAATTCTCCTCATCACTTGACATGGAATCACCTTGGGCTTCAAGTTGCTCTAAATAATTCATTGACAAAAAATTAACATTTTATTGCTTATACTTACCATCTGTGACATGATTATATACATTGTTTTGCAAATATGTAAAGAACAGATACACACAGACAGTCAAAGTATACTCATACCATTTGGGTCGATTTCAATGTCATCAAGTTTCTTTCCTTTGTAGTCAGACAGTGTTCCTTTCTCCATGGCCATTAGGACTTTACTCATTTTTGCCAGCTGCAGTGTTCCCTCTGGTAACCGGTAATACTGTCTGTGGATTCTGATATCGTGACCAAGGAAATCAGCCAGTTGGTCTGCTTCATTCTCATTAAGGTTAAGAATTTTAGACATGGTTGCTATGTGTTTCCTGAGCCTAGTTGATGACAGTGCTTCGGGGTTCTTTATGCCACATTCGCAAGCAGCTTTTTTGATGCACTCTCCTCCTCTGTAGGCAGACATTGCTCCACATCTAGCAAACATAAAGGGATTCTCTGCTGGAACACCACAAAGCTCACGCGTTTCAACAAGCAGCTCCATGGCAGAAACCATTGAAGGCTTGAGGAGCACAGGAACCTTTCTCCCTCGTTTACCCCGGATCTCAACTCTTGAGAAGTGCAGACACAGCTTCTTCTCAAACTCAGACAGACAGATGGCAATGTCTTCGTGTAGCTCAGAAGAATCCCTGCTTTTAAAAGCTGACAAAAGCATCCGGGATACCTCACCTTCTCTCCTTCGGTTGAACAGGATGACCTGGGACAGCGTGACCTTAGCAAGAGCAGCGTAGCTGTCAGCAGAAGGGCAAGATCTGAGCTTATTTAGGAGCCCATTGTGTTTCTTTTCAAGATGTGCGTGCAGGACTTTGACATCCTGAGTGAAAGGAATGATCTGTGGTGTGTTCCACTTGGCTTCTTTCAATGTAGTTATAGCACCAGCAGAAATGTACTCATTCCACCTTGCATGGTGTATTTTCCTGAAGTCTCGGGCACACTCAGCACGATCATGATCTCCATACATCATGGCATTGCTCTCAACAATGCTACAGATCTTGTTTAAAGAATGCCCAAGTTTGAGAGCTAAAGAAGGAATGCTGTAGGAGTTTTTCTCTTCATCGTAGCCAGATACAACTTTAACAGCTGCTATGACATGTTTGAAGTTAGTTGGTATGATGAAGTCTACCATTGTTCTCAGTGGGGTAATCTTCCTTGCTTCAAGAAGAAGTCTGCCTACTTCTCTCATCTTCTGTCTGATGTAGTCATGTTTGGTCACATCAGACCCCATCCTGTTGAACATGTGCTC
The DNA here is from genome assembly GCF_964197995.2 of Scardinius erythrophthalmus. Taxonomy (NCBI): domain Eukaryota; kingdom Metazoa; phylum Chordata; class Actinopteri; order Cypriniformes; family Leuciscidae; genus Scardinius; species Scardinius erythrophthalmus. The sequence continues at coordinate 69,532,720 of NC_138221.1, read as the reverse complement.
CCCCAGCTGCATGATGCATCTGTCAGTATGAACTACTCGCGAAACTTCATCATAGTTCATAAAGGACAGTATTTTCTTTAAACCTTTGCTCACTTCTAAGCCGACTGGTGTGTTTAGAGCACACAGAGATCTAACTCTTTTCCTGCCCTGGGCATCATCATCTTTAGGTTTCAGAGGACAGTTTTTGATATGTTTCCAAAGGCTACGCTTGTTATAAAGCCCTTGGCAGTAAATGCAGTGAATAAATTCTTTGGCTCTTTGTCTATTTTTTGGACGGTAGCAGGCAATCATCTCCCCATGTCCTTGTCTCACCACATCTGTGTTGTGGGCAAAGTTGCCCCTTTTTCTAAGGAGATTTAACTGTACTCGTCTTTCTTTGGAATGTTTTGGAAATGCTACTGCCTTTACAACCCCCACTTCGTTGCGATGGACAAATTCAAGGTGTCTTGCCATTTTTGAATATGGCTTAGAGCAATAAAGGCAAAACTGCTTCTTGTTGTACGCCTTGCGGAGGTCCGTCTTTGGTGATGGCATTGACTGAATAAAAGTCTTATCACCAGACAAGGTGTTTGTCTCTTTAGATTGGCATTTCATCTTTTTTGGTGATGGTACAGTCATTAATTGATCAGATGAACTACCTGCCTCGTTGGGAGATGTTGGATGTATCAAAGCACTTTTGACCATGTCATGTCCAGAAGAACTACCATCCGATTCATCTGAGCTGATTTTTGGTATGTAGTCAACATCGCTGTAGTCTGTGACATCACTGTAGTCTGTGTCACAGACGGCACTTCCTGAATCCTGAATGAGAGAATATAACACTTACTCAAGGCAGTGGTTCCTGTAACATTACGTTTCATCGCATTGTGGACACTAGTAAGCAAAGTCATAATTATGCAAAAGGAATTGAGCATATAAAGTATCACATGGCAAGTCACATACCTGTCTTTTTCTTGATGGCCTTAAAGAGGATATCTGGAAAAGGAGAAATACAAACAAATGTAAATAATATATAATTTCATATAATCTATTAATAGTTCTACCAGTGCAATACAGCCAGACCATCCCAATAATTAAGCAAATTAATCTACCCACCTCCCTTAATGAGAGTGTCTCAGACATCTGCGATGAGTGAACCACAGGTGTTGATGCAGCACAAGGTGAAGATAAGGGTGGAGCAGGAGAAGATGAGGATGATGAAGGCTGCCCAGGCGAGGATGAGGATGATGAAGGCTGCCCAGGCGAGGATGATGAAGGCTGCCTAGGCGAGGATGGTGAAGGCTGCCCAGGCGAGGATGAGGATGATGAAGGCTGCCCAGGCGAGGATGATGAAGGCTGCCCAGGCAAGGATGATGAAGGCTGCCTAGGCGAGGATGATGAAGGCTGCCCAGGTGGGGATGATGAAGGCTGCCCAGGCGAGGATGAGGATGATGAAGGCTGCCCAGGCGAGGATGATGAAGGCTGCCCAGGCGAGGATGATGAAGGCTGCCCAGGCGGGGATGATGAAGGCTGCCTAGGCGAGGATGATGAAGGCTGCCCAGGCGAGGATGAAGGTGGCATGGGTGGCGCAGGAGCTGGTGACGGTGATGAGGACAGGGCAGGAGGGCATGAGGTTGATGAGCCCATTATAGAGGTGGACAAAGCACAGGGTGCCGATGAAGAGGGTGCATCAGATGTGGATGCGACTGAGGATGACTGTGACAGCTTGAAATATAATTTGAATAAAAATATAAGGTCTAAAAGCAAAAGGACTAAGCAAACTGTTAATTAATAAAATTCATTAATAATAAAATAATTAACCGTTAATCGACTGAGGCGTTGATCACAGAATAGTGTGATGTTCACATATTACTCACCAAACAAACTTTTTGTGATTGCTGTTTAGCAATCTTGTGTTCCTTTTCAATTTCTGCTCTGTTAAAACGTTCATAGCAATCTTCATGATGTTTTCTTAATTTTGCCAATCTTGATTGAAACCGCTTCTGCAGATATATAAAGAGGTATTTAGCTTAAAGCAGGGCTCAGTAGTTTCTGGATTTCTTCGCTGTATTCTCGCTTTTTGCTCGCAGGTTTCTCTCTAGAGCTCCCCCCACAGCTTCGGAATAGATATTTGACAACACTGTTGTAAAAACTCGTTGGCGATTCTCAGACACCAGAGGCTAGTAGATCAACGACATCAAAGCAGATGGGACATTCTTTAAAACGTCTTCTTCATTCGGGTTCAAACAGCGAGAGGGAGCGCAATAATGACAGCATTTTAGCAGATTTCTTTTGGCCGTAAAGCAATTGTTTACATCGCGAGACCTGATATCATGCGAGACTTCCTGAAGCGGCGGCCCGCCGGCTCAAAGTTGCAAGTGCGGATTTTCCGCTCACGGGCACCAGGGGGGTGCGAAACGACCACCATTCAACCCGAAATAAGTAATATAACCATTCCAATGACTCCGAAGCTGTTCAGTTAAGGTAAAAAAAAGTTACTTAGAGCACCTTTAAAGAAGAATAAAATGTACATTAGCAATATTGAAAACTGTGGCACCCATTTCAGACAAGAACAAACACACTGTAGGAGTGAACAAAAAATAAAGAAACATGTTTTGCACATTTCAAAGCAAAGATCATTAATAAAATAAAAAACTCTAAACAAACATTTATACAAACTTTACATACAAATTGTGACAATAATCACATTAATAGTTACATTGGTTCAGACATTAAAACTCTGAACCAATAACTACTTAAAAGGATTAGTTCACTTCAGAATTAAAATTTCCTGATAATTTACCCGCCATCACACCATCCAAAATGTTCATGCCTTTCTTTCTTCAGTGGAAGAGAAATTAAGGTTTTTGAGGAAAACATTCCAGAATGTTTCTCCATATAGTTTCTTCATGAACATCTTGGATGATGTGAGGTTAAATCATCTTGGATGATTTAACTAGCAGAGGTTGGTAGTAAGGCGCTACATTTACTCCATACCATCGAAGTCATTTTTACTTTGTTTGTTTTAATTGTGGGTACATTTTACAAGTGTGGGTACATAAGTACATTTCTAATGGCAAAAAATGTATTTTGAACGAATCTTTATTATGACTCGGGACCACCGAGTTGTCTCGGAGAGTGAATCGTCCATTTTGTGCTGACCGCACATACCCAACATCCTATGGGTTCTGTAATGGAAACAGAAATTATTAGTTCATCTCTCGAGACTTCGAGTCCGAGTCTTTCGTTCTTCCCGTCAGTCCCACAGAGGCTATGCTGTCAGTACCAGAAAGATAAATGATTAGTTCACCTCTCAAGTCCCCGAAAACTCAAAAAATGAACTAATCAATTCTGTATCCATTAGCGACTGCATAGCTCAGCCTATATGGGGCTGTCACGTGATGCACGAATGACTTGAACCCGAAGTCGATAGACTCGAAACGTGAACTAATCAATACTGTATCCAGTACTACAGACTGCAAAGCTCAATTTATGAGGATCACGGGATGATCGAACGGCTTAGATCGGGAGGTGAGGTAAACTAACAAAATGCATAGCCTGAAGACCCTAATTAATTAATTAATTTATCATAATATGGCCTTTTTCTTGCATTGCATTTTTTTTCTTATTCTAAATGCGATCAACATTTGATGTGTTTGGGGAATTTGGCTAACATGTAACATTTTAGAAATGACTCGAAAAAAGATTTGTTCATTTTGATGAACGAGATTTAAAGATCTGAGTAAAATGATCCAAACTTCCCACTACTATTACACACGTGTGCTGGATGAAGTGGATATGCACCTACAATCAACTAAAACCAAACCTTTGAAAGCATCCTATGGTTTGCCAGTGATAAAGATCTTTTCGACTTGAACACCTGAGCGCCAGCTGTTAGTGGTTGCCTGTGTTGCGTGTTCATTATTAAGTTGGGCGGAGCAATGAAGGGAGGGGTGTGTCTGTTTGGGTGTCGATTTCAAATATCAACAGTGTTTCTCAGAAATCACTCACTGCACTTTTGACTAGCTGGCAGTAAACATCAGTAGATAGTTGCTGCATGTATGAGATGGTTACCGTTTTATTCCTTGATGTTCTTGCTTTGCCTGACTGCTTATATGGACCATTGCTGTTCACCTTGTCCAATTCAGGAGAAGAAACAGAAGCTGCATAATGGGGCTGGATGTCAGAAAAGAAACCAGTGAATATCAAAAACTGAATATTTGTAAAGTACAGAAAAACTTGTTCACGTTCATTCCTCTAGCTGTCCTACACTTTATCTATCATTTCTATCACACACATCTCTACGCTGAAAGAGTCAATAATGTAATGATACAGATGTTTTAAAGTGGACTTACCGATTTCTGCGGACCCAAACTGCTGGCTGGCTTTTTATCAGTGGATTCTGCTGATGCTTGATTTAAAGGCTTGAGAAATATGAGACCACAATCACATGGTAACTAATCAGAACGAGAGTTAAAGATTACCATGAATTACTGATTAATCTCTTTAGCAGTTTCTTGATAGTACCTTGACTCGCCATGGCCAATCTGAGTCGCCATAATTGTAAGTGATTTCCTCCCCTGGTAGAATGTCTCGTACAGCAAAGAGACACAGGTGAGGTTTTCTGCTCACTTCAACGGTTCTCATTTTGCAAGTAGGATTTCTGGTCTCATCATTTACAAGTCTTCCCAAGGACGAGTCTTCTTTAGATGCATCCATGCTATAAAGACATAAAATTACCACTCAATACTAGCTAGACATGTACAGTTATTATAAGTGGTTCTGAACCCCAGTCCTGGGAACCCACCACTCTGCATAATGCTGTATGTCTGGTGTTTTAATCCACCTGATTCAGATGAGGAGTTCATCATCAGAACACGGCTCTATGAACTCATCTGAGTGTGTCAGGTGAAGGAGACATACAGAATCTGCAGAGATGAGGGTCTGAGAACCACTGATCTATATGATGGTGCACTGCAACATCCTCTCAGCTCTCAGATAAAGGCATCTAAAATTAACCATTTTGTTCTCTTTATGGAATACAGGGAAAACAAATATAGATGACTCAAGGAAACTGCACTCAGTACTCTTAATGTCAGTTCATGGTGAATTTTAATTATTAGGGTGTGTTCACACCTGGCATGTTTGTTTAGACTGTTAGTGTGGTTCATTTGAATAAGTGTGAACCAGGGCTTGACATTAACACCCGCCAACCCGCCAAATGCGGGTGGATTTTGCTCGTGGCGGGTAACACAGTCACTCCAACTCGCAACTTTGGCGGGTTGAATAATTGTAGTCTTTCAAAAGGCATCTGAAATAAGTGTGACACTACAACTCCCGTGAGTATTAGGGCTGTCAACGAATATTCTAAATTCGATTAGATTTAAAAAACAGAATTTCGAAGGTGAAAATTAATATTCGAATGTGGAAAAACGCCCGCGGTAGCAGAGGCGCGGCTGTCTGCTTTGCGAGTGGGCGCGCTGCCTGAGGGATCAGGGACAGGTAACAGGAAGAAGCGTTGACACATTAAACAGAAACATTACTAAAGTGTAGGCTACTGTACTGACTGAATAGATATTGCACGAATAAGGTAGGTTAGATACAGCAGTTTCATGCACTGCAGGCTTCCACTGGTTTGATTATTTACCGTTTCATGTCAAGGAAAAGTTCCGTTTACCACAGCACAGCTCGCTCGAAGCGTTCAATGTCGGTTCTATATACTGTAAAACTTAAATTAATGTTAATAATTTGTTTCAATCACTGAATGAAGCCTGCTATATAAGTCGCGACCTTAAATTGCTTGCACAAAACTCTTGATCAGCACTCAACATTTGCTTATTGTTGTTGTTCCTTTAAACCGTTACGCGCAGAGAGCGTGACGCCTCATTCGCGCCGCAAGACCTCCAGACGCGCATAAACGCGTCTTTACATTGAAATCACTCGCGCCTAACGCGCTATTCGTGTCCGGCGTGAACGCAGCAGGGTGAGGGCGAGCGAGAGAAAGTTGATTTACTTTTTTTTGTGTAGGTAATACGTTGTCAAATATGTTGAAACTTAAATAAACTACCTATACAAGTAGTTATGTCTCTTTCTATTAATTTGTCCTGTTATTGACGTAAGCGCGCGTCATTGACAAAATGCGCAACCAGATGTTCGAATAGTTCGAATAGGCAATAGGCTATGTGTTTAGCCTATTGCCCACTCATGTGTTTTTTTTTTTTTTAGAGGGAATATTCGAACGTCATTTTTGAGCAATTTTGACAGCCCTAATGAGTATTACATGCGCACAGTGTTGCCTTGCGCTTGCGCGCTAGTGACCGACAACACAGAAACAAAGAGACAGCTAGCTTCCCTGCTGGAGTGACGTCGTATGCCGGTGGAGCTATGTGGCGACATATAATACATAATACACGGTTTTATTTAAAAAAAGGAGCTTTACACACAACCTTATCAGAGCTAATGATAATGACCTGTATTGTTATATATTTATGTAGTCTTGATTTGGAGTGGTTTTACATTTAAAAGGGTTGTAAATCTAGTTAAAGTAAATTTTAGCACGCCATAGTCAACTTTTATCAGGTAATTTCACAACAACAAAAATGTGGCTAGTAAAAATGCTGTGTGGCTAGTAACTTTGGAAAACCACTAGCCACATTGGCTAGTGAGCAAAAAAGTTAATGTCAAGCCCTGGTGTGAACGCTGCCATCTGAAACCTGGTGCCACCAAACAAGCAGATCCAGAAAAAATAGGTCTCAGTTGGCTTCCAAACGAACTCTGGTGCGGTTTGAATAAAAAAATGAATGTAACATGGACCCAGAGACATGTAAACGAACCAAAAACAGGAAGATGTGACTCTAAAAAGGACAGACTGGTCAAGCATAACAGGTTTGACGATAGAAATGCCAATCTGAACACTAAGCGGACCCGGACCAAACGAACAGAACTACAGGCATGAACACATCCTACGTATTTTACAGTTGGTCAATCCAACAGACTGGTCAAGCATGTCTGCACATTACGTTCCCTAGCACGCACAACAACAACACCTGTCTGAGCGTGAGAGCAGCAAGTCAGCCTCCAATGACGATCAAATCAATAATTTTCAAACTTTCTCCAAGACGCAATTTTACCAACCACGTGAGTGTTCAGCGGTGGCTCTCAAAATGGGTTGCACAAGTCAAGCGTCGATACCACACTCTTGTGTTTAGCAGTCAGGACATGACGGAATTGTCTTTTGTCACTTGCATCGTAACTAAAGTTTATCATTTTCACTTCTTTTTAAGTCTTATCAGTTTAAACATTTGCGAATTTAAACTATTCAATACTCTCGCGTGCTCTGTTTACTCTGCGTGCATACATACAGTAAAGCCGTCTCACAAACAACTTGCGAGTAACAAAAGTAACTTTTTCGCGGATTATATCGCTTTAACGGGGGGGAAAACACGAAAAATTGTGTAAAAATTCCGGTCATGGTTAGTATATTCAGAAACAGTCGGTATGTCTGAAATAAGCATAAAACGCATGTGACAGTGTGACAGACAGTATAATGAAAACAGTAATGGATCCGGGCACTAGCTCTAAAAGTGACAGCAGCCGTATGTGTCTGTCATTAATGTTGTCGTCAAAACAACAAAAGATAGCTTTCATTGTAAGGAATCAGAATTAATAGCCTATATATTTAATTTAGTCAGGACTCAGGACTAGTGTTATTTTACATTTGATTACCTTGTTCAGTTTCTGTAGCATTTCTGAATACTAGTGTTTGACCTACCCAAAAACGTTTCTCTTTCTTTGTATCTTTATTATTTTGTATATATTTTTTGCTACTTTTTTCAATTTAATTCAAAGATTGAAATCAAGCTTCCTTGTGTTGTGTAAACTCTTACAAACAAAATTACCCAATTGTAAAAACCCAATGAGTGAGCAAACATTTAGGTGAGATAAATGTAATAAAAAAAATTGTCTACATTTTTTTTCTATATCGTCATAAATATCATTATCGCAAATATTCTTTAAATATCGTGATATAATTTTGAGGCTATATCGCCCACCCCTAGTACTCACCACCAATTTTTGCCATGCCACTGAAAATCAAACAGGAACGTGTTCTCAGCTTCAGTGTAGTGTTCAGTTCGGTCAAGACTCTCCTGTGAACTCAGAAGTTCACCTCTGTATTCAAGAACAAAATCACCTCTGAAGAAAGCTCCAGTGGTGAAAACTCCACGCCCTAAAGAGGAGAAATACATTAGCTGCAGTTTCTTTAATGTCAACTATTATTTTAATTATTACTAAAAGTTCTCTACCATTTGATGTACATTATATGATGTAAAAGGGAAATTACTAAAGGAAAATAGTCAATAGTCAGGCTAATCTCAAAGCATGCTTTGCTTTTTATACTTTTAAGTCTTAAAATTATACAGTTAAAATGACATACATTTTCTTACACAAACCTATTTTTGCAGGCCAACCCGGTAGTAGTTGAACATCCCCTGGTTTCCTCCACAAAAACCCAATGGGATTTGCAGAAAATAAGCTAAACTTAATCTATAAACTACACCACAGTTGCACAACTTTAACTTCCTTACGATGAAGCTTCAACAACTGTGTTGCATTATTTTAAAAGACAATTCTGTTTGTTTATTATTTGCACCACTTTCGGATAGGTTTTCTTTGTGGTATATGGATGTTTTATTTGGCTTCTATAGTTTAGATAAAAGTATAGAGTTTTTGTTGTTGTTGTTGTTGATAAATGTGCCTCCAGGAACTCTAAAGCTTTAAAATCCATCTCCCTGTGTAATATTTATAATGTTTCTGCATAATTATAATGCATGTTTGACTGATTGTGTGATATATACATCAGGGTTTCCAACTCTCACGCATCTCGCGTGACAGTCACGCATTCAGCCTCAATCTCACGCTCTCACGCTCAACAAAGAAATCTCACGCAAAAATAGACATTCTTCTGTGCTGTATTTTTTTTCACTCATGTGCACTAAATTTCAGAATTACTATAAACAATTCAGGCTCTTAACTACTGGATGGACCACTAGTTATGGCGCAAATTAGTTAAAAATCTCCCAGAACCTAGAGCGAGCACGCATGCGAGACAGAGACTGTCGTCCAACCGATAGCGCGCGCACGCACGGCAGAGAAGGAAAGTCTTACAACTGCGCATTTTATCAGTTGCGGCGCCTTCATCTATAGGCTACACTGCAGCACGACGTATCAAATGTTAACGCAGAGGAACGGGACACTGCAGTTCACAAAAGTTCATTATTTGCATGTGCTTTAAAGCCTTGCCGGTTAAACATGTCATTCGCTGCTGATGCGCTGTTCAAATATGCGCTTTACTGAGCGCGGACACTCGACGCGCATATGCACTAAAAGCCTGTTACTGGACTAAAAGTTATCTTTTGAGTCTTATATTGCGCTAATACTGTCAAATACAGACAATGTTTACATAAACAAGTTGGTTATGTCTAAAGTGAAAGCAAACAGAGAAAATTAATTAAAATCTGCTTGTCATATATGCGTGTATATTAGACGCGTCGCGTGCAGTTCTTAAAGAGACAGTAGCCCTAATAATAAACATGCTGCCGCTTGTTCTTAAAGAGATAGTTCACCCAAAACCAAACAGTTGCTGGTCCCCATTGACATACATAGTAGGAAAAAAAATATACTATGGAAGTCACAGGGGTACATCAACTGTTTGGTTACTGACATTCTTTCAAATAACGTTTATTTTCAACAGAAGAAAGAAACTTATTCAGGTTTAAAACAACTTAAGAGAGTAAATTATGACTTTTTGGGGGGAGAACTATGCCATTAATGTTAATAAAACAACAAAACACACAGAGGAAATCATTCACTGCTCTTGACTGAGAACTTTAAGTCTGTTGTGTTTTATTTTCATATTTGTCCATTTAATTACTTTCTTCAATTCTACTGTTAAATACACCTATAGCTGAAAAAATAAAGCACTGTTTATTTCATTTGTATATTAAGTTGTGTATGTGTAATATGTATCTCTGTTCTTAATTTTTAATAACAAAGAAAATAGTGACAAAGATTTCATCTTCGCCACTTTGACCTAAATGTCTGCCATTCTTTTTTATTTTATATTTTGTTACCTATATTTTGCTATAAGGCTTTGTTTTTAAAATAGGGACATTAGTTTGGCTGTAATGCTCAGTCACATGCAAAATAGTAAAACCAACATGAAAAAGAATCATGATAAAATCGTGATTTTTTCTGAAAAAAAACAAACAAAAATTGTGATATTATTGCCATATCGCCCACCCCAGGTGTAAAAAAGTGCCTAGATGTGCTTAGATGCTAAAAATGTGTTATTATTGATCATTATATCACACTACAATTAAACATAATGAAACATTCATTTGAATTGAAATTGTTTTATTAGCTTAGCTAATATTATTTATTAGCTTTTTCTAGAGATTGCAGTCATGCATGACATGGTGAAAAATGACTTGAAATAATACTGAAAATAGGTTAAGATGAATGTTAAAGGTGTGCCCCCTAAAAGCACAAGTGGCCCCTGCCTGGCCCCCCCCCCCAGTTAGTGTGAATCTGACTGCAGTAGATGTGAAAGATATTAATAAAAATGATGTTATTTCAGCCAGCGCACATACCTGTATTTACATCCTGTTTGCAGTTGAAGTCCACAGTAGTCGATTGTCGAGTTCGGGCGCACAGGTTTAGTACCTATGATCACGCGCGTGAACTCGACAATCGATTACTATGGACTTCGACCGAAAACAGGATGTAAATACAGGTATGAGCGCTGGCTGAAATAACATCATATCTTTCACATCTACTGCAGTCAGATTCACCCGTGTTCACTCTGAAGGAATCACTCACATTGGCTGTGCACTTGTAATGAAAAGTCTAAAAGCAGGTTTAAAACTTGCCCCATTGAAGACAACAGGGTGCACATTTTAAAAAGAGGATAACACTCTGTACTGACAGCACTCCAAATTTACAAAAAAAAATTAGCTCAATGTTAAAATTGACCAGATTTCTCCTTTAACAACTGCCTTTTACCAGACAAGTAAAGGCTTTTAAAAAATAACACTAAAGAGAGTATTACTATTTTATGTTGTAGAGTAAAGCGTGAAAATATCTTGATCTTGTGCTAACCATGGATCTTATTTCAGGAATTTAACCAAAACCCATTGATCATGTTTACATGCACACCAATACGCTGATAACAAAATAAAATCACCTTCTAGAAATAATCCATTATCCTGGTTTACATGCAAACCAATAACCACGTAAACCACTACTTTATAAGTAAATCAGGTTAATGACGTCAAAACCTAACCATTCGCTTATCTGACTGTGTATTTCATAGGTCATGTCAGTTGTGATGTTAAATAAAGCCCAAGAGTATTCCAGAATTTCAGCGGGAAACTTCCAGACTCATATTCTCCTCTCATGCAGTATCGGGTGCAGGATTTTGACTGTACCACTTCTGAACGAGATGAGAATACTTTTAAGAGGTTCTTGGGTCAAGAAAACGCTCGCTTTGTCTGGATGTGCTTTAATCCACAATAAGGACACTTTCCTGTCACACATCACACATGCTCACTTCAATAAGCCATGCACAGAACACAGAGGTTAATGTGTTTACATGCCGGGCAAATCTGCGAATAAGGGGCAAAAATCTATCTGTATCGATTGGTTTATGCTTATGCCGTTTATGATGACCTTAGTCTGCGTTTACATGACCACACGCATGTTACATGTCGGCTTATTATGCATAACTGGGTTAAGAATGTGCAAGTAAACATCGACTTTGGGTTGATGGAACCAGAAGTGCAAAAATGCAACTGGTTTTGTTTAACTTGTGAAACATGGATATTAGTTGGCCTAACAACCATATGACTCGCCTCACATTAAATTCTCAGTTTTGTCGATTTACGTTATTACTAAACTCCTTAGTCATTTATACTTGCCTTTATATTTGCTGATGAACTGCTCTTGAAGCCCAGGCTTGTCGGTTTCACAGGTAATGTGATGCTCAGCGTCCTGCAGAGGTTTTTTACGCCTTTTATTTCCCAGCATGCTGACTTACTTTCTTGAAATGACTGGAAAAAATAAAATAAAAATAAGGTGAATGAAATAAACAAGCATATTTAAAAAATCTTGTTGATCTTACTGGAATTGTTCATCCAAAAACATACATAATTAACATACAATTATATTGTTGTTCCAATTGAACCTCATGTTGTTCCAAACCTGTGTTGTGTTTTTTCTGTTCAACACTAAAGTATATCTTTATATTATATCAAGAGAGCTCTATTCAATGACAGCACATGTGACCATTCAACAACAGGCATTTAGATAAAAAGGCAATGTCAATGATGCCAAAAACCATTAGTTCTTGTGTGCCTTGTGACCACAATTGACATCAATCTACTGCATATTCATATTTGATTTAAGAGCGTATGGGAGATTTTCAGTCAGTAACCAGCTAGATTCATAGGGACTATTTTTTAATGTGCTTTTTGTCTGCTTTGCATTTGACACACACAATAAAAATACTATAAAGAGTCTATGTACTGTCATTGGGCAAAAAAGCTCTATAAAGATAAATAATAAATAAAAAAACAGGTATATAATGTAATGTAAAAAATTACATAAAATAAAAAAAATGATCAAATAATAATGATATAAAAAAATGTAATTCATTATTTCAAATTACTGTTGATAGTTGACAACACTTTTGAGAAAAAAAACACTGATATAGGCTAGTAGACACTCACTGACTACATTATAGTCACAATGACTCATTAATTTGTAGAATCTAAAGTACTATTATATAAAAAATAACAAAATTATATTTACTGGTCATTGCCTACAAGTTGGCAATAAACTTTTTCTTTATTGCAACAAATCATCAAATTAGAAGCAAACTCAAATACAGTCGAGAAGTAAATAAAACCCTAAGCGAAAAATAATTAAACAACTAAAATAAACATACATCTTACTAACTTTCATATTTCACAATGTATTTAGTTATCATGCATTTTCAGGACAAGTCTAGATCTCACCTTTCATGCGTGGTGGGGGCTGTCGTCTGGTCCCATTGTCACGTGTCTGCATTTCCCGGGAAAACACAACGTCGCATTGCGTAAATGACGTAGTTACGTATTTGGATTTCACGTTGAAATTGTGACTACATTTATTTAACCTAATAGAAAAGTATCTGATGGCAAGAATCTTTGTTTTAATCACAGTACTGTTTCTTCAAACTAAAAAAAAAAAAACTGTGGTGAAGTGAGTCTTTCTAGTGGACAGAGCACATGATCACTTTTAAACGAATCCACCCGCCTCGAACTAGGAACCAGTGCGCATGTGCGTACAAGCACCGGTTTAAAGAGCAAAAAATGGCTAAATGAGCAACCTAGATCTGCCTAGATCTCTTGAACAGACATCTTATTTTCTACTTATAGCATTTATTAATCAAAATAGTAAATTGATGTCTGCAAATACACAGCAGGGATGATATTCAAGCTAGTGTCCCACAACTACTTCAGAATTTATTTGAGTTAAGAAGGTGGGAAGGGGTGTGGATTATTTCGAGGCACTAAATTAAACTTTAACGTGCAATTTAACAGCATTATCTTTTTATGTCTTTAATAAATGAATGGCATTTTACATTAAAGGGGGGAGAAGCTGTTAGACCTTGTAAAAGTCCTTTAAAAACGCATAACCACAACAGATTGTCATCTTTTGAGCAGCACTGCTGATTACCTATCTCTCTGTCACTGGTCAGTCTGTTAGTTCATTCATCTCTCATCTCTTTCACTCTGCAGCCAGTCTCAGTGCTGTGGGGGAAGGGCGCGCGCGCGATCAGAGTCAGTGCTGTGGGGGAAGGGCGGCTGATCACAGTATGAGCAGATCTCAGTCAGACTGACAGTCAGAGGCAGAGCTAGGGTTAGGGCTAGGGTTAGGGTTAGTGTAGATCCAATGGCTTTTAAAATCAGAGTAAGAACAAAATACATCTGTAAACAAACATTTAAACGTGTCAGCTTGATTCATGAATCTTTTAAACACTTTTTTTCTTTTGTATGACTATATGTAACTGCTGTCTATCTATCTATCTAGAGAGAGACAGCAGTTACATATAGTTTGCTGAGAATGTTTGCTGTAACTGCTCTCCTCTATTAACAGTTATTATCAGTCGCTTTAGTACATTTATTGAATCATCCTTAAGATTTGCAAACCAGTAAGTGCATTTCATACAAACAGCAGAACACAATAGATTAGCCTACCATCAAACTCCAGTAACTTGCTCAAAATCCTTAGTACAATATCAAAGAACATATCAGTGCCATCAGAATGACAAGTCCTTGTGTCATTGTTCACAAACAAGAATGTCAAAATGCTTAGTCATGTTGTCAATATAACTGTATTCTGTCAGTATTTTCAGATGTAAACTATGGCTACGATTTTGATGATGATTGAAAATACAAAATACTGTCTGCACTTTATCTGAATGACATATAAATTTAAACAGCACATATATACCCATTACTCTAGATGAGACTGGACAGGATTCACATATAGCCTACACTTTTACTGTTGGTCTGACAAAAAATTACAGTACAGTGTCATTGTGATATAAAAAACAAGACTATCAACACACATATACTGTATGTACGTGTCTCTATCAAGTATATTTACTGTATAATGTAAAATGCAAGTAGACTTTTGTAATATAGCATTACAGTAAGTCAACAGTTTATGGTGAACAGTACAGTAGAGTGAACACCTGTTCTGTCTACAAACGCTTGAATGATTGAGGACACACACGGTTGTTCTCCCAACATTCGGCTGCACCATTCGACCCGCCTCGGCCATAAGGTCATGACTGAGAACATGATCTACAATAATGGCACTTATTTCTTCTGAAACACACAATCTTGGCCTGTTCCTCTGTTTTACCTCCTTACCCTTCCACCACACATCCTTGCTCCTCTTCTTATTCTTCTCGGCTGTTCACCCTGTTGTTCTTCCTTTCTCAGAGTGTGTAACGTGTAGTGCTCTGTATACTTCCCAGATGAAGCTTCATGAGATGCACTCTGAGCTATAGAGAACTGGTTGATCATTGATTGATCTAATGCTTTACATTCCCCTTCATTAGTGAAATTCAGAATTCACCTCTGCAATTCAACAATTCAGGACAAAAAAAAGTCTAATAGAATTGTATAGAAAATATGTTTGACAGTTTATGACAACTAGTTCAACCAATTCTGCATTTAATGACTAATGCCTAAGAACTAATGCCTATATGTTTTGTGGGGTAAGATTATTCAACAGAGAACCAGTATAATACATTTTGATAAACATGACATAAGCAATTAATAATGTAAGAAACAGCAGACACTTGTACATAATCAACTGCATGAATGTACTGCAATTGTTCAAAAGAATGAGAAATTGCTTTTATGAGGTGCACAAGTAGATAATGTGGAGATTGAACAAGTAAGAATTTTAGTTGTGATCTGAGAAATGCACCAAAAAACTGAGAAAAACTGTAATATAATTAATATAATAATATAGTATAATTAGAATGTTTGCTGTAACTAGTACTCTCCTTTATATAATCTAATATAATATAATATAATATAATATAATATAATATAAAGAGAATGTTTGCAGTAACTGATCTCCTCTATATAACATAATATAATATAAAGATAATGTTTGCAGTAACTGATCTCCTCAATATAATATAATATAATATAATATAATATAATATAATATAATATAATATAATATAATATAATATAATATAATATAATATAATACTGCTCTCCTCTATATAATATAATATAATATAATATAATATAATAAAGAGAATGTTTGCTGTAACTGATCTCCTCTATATAATATAATATAATATAATATAATATAATATAATATAATATAATATAATATAATATAATATAATATAATATAATAATGTTTGCTGTAAGTGAATGTGTTGCTGTGGCAACGGACTCACGCTCGGTGGGTGGGGGAGGGGCGGCGGCCGCTCAGGGAAATCACTCATAATATGACAGGGAATGGCAGAGCGCAAAGTAGGAGAAAACACTTAATACAAATAAAATCACGCATAAAAGCAAGCGATTTTTGCATGTTTTCATATCTTTTTGTGGCTTGTGTATTTTTATTGAACAAACTCAGATGAATAAATCATCACACCCATATTGACAGATTTAAACAATTGTCCCTCCGTTTTTGGAAGGAAATATGTACTTTTTAAATTCACATGACGTAATGTGTCTGTCCCTTCCCCGCTTCAAACTCGTTCCTATATGATTAATAAACTCCTATGTAAGTTACTGTACGTGCTGTATAGTCTCGGTGACGCGGGGGCGGGGCAGCAGCGCGATCTTCACACACACAGAGCAGACTCTGATGCGAGCGCAAAACTGCGAGGATTAAAGTTTAAAAACATGCTCATATAAATCGCGAGAGCTCCAGCTCAGGGCAAATTAGTCTATTTTTATTTAAATACTAATTATTGGGAATTTATCTATACTTTAATGTGGATTATCTGTCAATTCATTCATTAATCATGATTGTTTTTGCCTCCGCCATGTTTGTTGATGACGTGTTGGCATCTGATTGGTCAGATCATGAAGTCCCGCTCTCGTAGTAGCTTCCTACCCTCTGATTGGTCAGAATCCCCGAAGTGTGTATCTTTTCCGGAAGTGCAGTACTCCTAGAGGGCGCTGTGTTATACACACTTTAGTGGGGGGGCATACACACTTCAGGTACACAAATCACTTAAAAGTGATTTTTGGGGACAAGTGAGATTTTAAGCCTGGGCACCATTTTAGAGCATGCTGAATGCCATTATATAGTCAAACAAATGAGGACATACAAAATGTCCTCAATTTTTGAAGTGGTCCTCAGTTTACTGGTGTGTATCCTGGTGAATGTACCCAAAAGGGACATAAACACACACACACACACACACACACACACACACACACACACACACACACACACACACACACACACACACACTCCCTCTCTCTCTCTCTCTCTCATACACACACTCCCTCTCTCGCTCTCTCTCTCTCTCACACACACACACACACACACACACACACACACACACACACACATGCACACACACACACACACACTCCCTCTCTCTCTCTCTCTCTCTCTCTCTCTCTCCCTCACACACACAATTTTCAATTTCAATTTCAATTTCATGTTGCTTTATTGGCATGACAAAAAAAAATGCATCTGTGTTGCCAAAGCATAAGAACAAACATATATAAACAACAACAAGAAGTTAATACATCTGATATAGTAATACAATTAAACAGGATAATTATGATATAGATGCAGATACTAAACACATTCTGTGCATGTCCCTCAAAGGGTACATTGAAACAATAATATATATATATATATATATATATATATATATATATATATATATATATATATATATATATATATATATATATATATATATATATATATACATACATAAAAAATAAAATAAAATAAAAGAATACAGAGAATACAGACAAACAAAATTAAATATATATATATATATAAATATATAATATATAACTTGTATAAATACCTCTTAAACAATTTTCTATTAATTTAGCCTTGTATTGTGGCAGGAGAAGACATATTTAGCTGCTAGCCATGCCGAGCTTTTATCTTCCCCTAATAAACAAGGAAGCTTTTTGTCCTCAGTGTAGGTAGTGAAGCCTGGTATATGTTTTTCAAATTTTTGGAAATATTTGTTTCTTAAGTCTTCATATTTGGGACATGTACATAGGAAATGTAATTCTGTTTCGATACCCTGGTGGCAGTGTGTACAGACTCGTTCCTCTCTTGGTCTCCACACTTTTAAATGTCTACCTCTTTCAATTTCCAGCTCGTGGTCACTGACTCTGTATTTTGTTAAAATTCGTATTTCTTTTGGATTTTTTGTTTTGAGATATTCGGCCAATTGGATATCTCTGTTCAGGGATGATAACAGAGGAGTTTGTGTTGTATTTTATTTTCATTTTGCCATTGTTCTGTATACTCGTCTTTTAATTTAGTTTCAAATCTTTTGATTGAAGACTGAGGATTGTGTCTGTGGCGACTCTGATGCTCGGTGTACCTGTCTCTCTCTCTGCCTGTCTGTCCACTACTGACTGTGTTTATCTCCATGTACCTCTGAGCCAGCTGGTCCAGGGGGTGGACATCTGAACCCCGCTGGTTGCTCAGGAGAGCTTTGTATGCAATGGAATTTTTATCAGCTTGATTTAAATGCTGCCAAAATTTAATTTACCTTTTTTGGATTTGAATTTTCAGAGGGAATATACCGAGTTCTGCTCTGCATGCATTGTTTGGGGTGTTTGGGCGAACTTTTAGAATAATTTTACAGAATTCCAGTTGCAGTTTTTCAGTGGGAGTTTTATCCTAGTTTTTAAATTCTGGTTTCGAAATCGGGCCCCAAACTTCGCTTCCGTAAAGCATTATTGGTGTTATCAGAAAATTGTAGATTTTAAGCCAAATTCTTGCGGGGATATTTGTTTTTCTAAATTTGCATTTGATTGCATACAAAGCTCTCCAAGCTTTATTACATAGTGTGTTTATGGCCAGGTTGAAACTCCCTGATGCACTAATTTCAACACCTAAGTAATTATATGAACCCTTTTGTTCTAGTCTGGTGTTGCCCAGAGTGAAGTTGTAACTCTGTCTATTTCCCAGAGATCTGGCTCTCCTCTGAAATACCATAACCCTGGTCGATAACACTTTATAATAACGTTCAGTTGTAAGGCATTTATAAGTGGTTGGTTAATGATGAACTAATCATTTACAGAACATTCATAAATGATTAGCAAGTGATATACTAATATTTTATGTATGTTTTGTAAATTCCGTTACAAGTCATTTACAATTGATTAGTTAATGATTAACTAATCATTTACAAAACATGACTATGCGTTCATAAATTATTAATTAGTAGTGATATGTTCATTATTTTATGTATGTTTTGTAGATTCAGTTAGAAGTCATTTACAATTGATTAGTTAATGATTAACTAGTCATATACAAAACATGACTATGCGTTTCATAAATGTTTAATAAATTATGTTACATTTTTTAATGTTTTGCTCACATCAGGTGCACAGTGGTTAAAGACTCCATGTGTTTCAGAGAAGACAGCTGTCTATACCCTCACCTGTCAGCACTTACACTGCAGTGCACACTACACTACACACTACAGAAGACAGCTGTTTATACCCTCACCAGTCAGCACTTACACTGCAGTGCACACTACACTACACACTACACACTACAGAAGACAGCTGTCTATACCCTCAGCAGTCAGCACTTACACTGCAGTGCACACTACACACTACACTGCAGAAGACAGCTGTTTATACCCTCACCAGTCAGCACTTACACTGCAGTGCACACTACACTACACACTACACACTACAGAAGACAGCTGTCTATACCCTCACCAGTCAACACTTACACTGCAGTGCACACTACACACTACACTACAGAAGACAGCTGTCTATACCCTCACCAGTCAGCACTTACACTGCAGTGCACACTACACACTACACTACAGAAGACAGCTGTTTATACCCTCACCAGTCAGCACTTACACTGCAGTGCACACTACACTGCACACTACACACTACAGAAGACAGCTGTCTATACCCTCACCAGTCAGCACTTACACTGCAGTGCACACTACACACTACACTGCAGAAGACAGCTGTTTATACCCTCACCAGTCAGCACTTACACTGCAGTGCACACTACACACTACACTACAGAAGACAGCTGTCTATACCCTCACCAGTCAGCACTTACACTGCAGTGCACACTACACACTACACTGCAGAAGACAGCTGTTTATACCCTCACCAGTCAGCACTTACACTGCAGTGCACACTACACTACACACTACACACTACAGAAGACAGCTGTCTATACCCTCACCAGTCAGCACTTACACTGCAGTGCACACTACACACTACACTGCAGAAGACAGCTGTTTATACCCTCACCAGTCAGCACTTACACTGCAGTGCACACTACACACTACACTACAGAAGACAGCTGTCTATACCCTAAGCAGTCAGCACTTACACTGCAGTGCACACTACACACTACACTGCAGAAGACAGCTGTTTATACCCTCACCAGTCAGCACTTACACTGCAGTGCACACTACACTACACACTACACACTACAGAAGACAGCTGTCTATACCCTCACCAGTCAGCACTTACACTGCAGTGCACACTACACACTACACTGCAGAAGACAGCTGTTTATACCCTCACCAGTCAGCACTTACACTGCAGTGCACACTACACACTACACTACAGAAGACAGCTGTCTATACCCTCAGCAGTCAGCACTTACACTGCAGTGCACACTACACACTACACTACAGAAGACAGCTGTCTATACTCTCACCAGTCAGCACTTACACTGCAGTACACACTACACACCACAGAAGACAGCTGTCTATACCCTCAGCAGTCAGCACTTACACTGCAGTGCACACTACACACTACACTACAGAAGACAGCTGTCTATACTCTCACCAGTCAGCACTTACACTGCAGTGCACACTACACACTACACTGCAGAAGACAGCTGTTTATACCCTCACCAGTCAGCACTTACACTGCAGTGCACACTACACACTACACTACAGAAGACAGCTGTCTATACCCTCAGCAGTCAGCACTTACACTGCAGTGCACACTACACACTACACTGCAGAAGACAGCTGTTTATACCCTCACCAGTCAGCACTTACACTGCAGTGCACACTACACTACACACTACACACTACAGAAGACAGCTGTCTATACCCTCACCAGTCAGCACTTACACTGCAGTGCACACTACACACTACACTGCAGAAGACAGCTGTTTATACCCTCACCAGTCAGCACTTACACTGCAGTGCACACTACACACTACACTACAGAAGACAGCTGTCTATACCCTCAGCAGTCAGCACTTACACTGCAGTGCACACTACACACTACACTACAGAAGACAGCTGTCTATACCCTCACCAGTCAGCACTTACACTGCAGTGCACACTACACACTACACTACAGAAGACAGCTGTCTATACTCTCACCAGTCAGCACTTACACTGCAGTACACACTACACACTACAGAAGACAGCTGTCTATACCCTCAGCAGTCAGCACTTACACTGCAGTGCACACTACACACTACACTACAGAAGACAGCTGTCTATACTCTCACCAGTCAGCACTTACACTGCAGTGCACACTACACAACAGAAGACAGCTGTTTATACCCTCACCAGTCAGCACTTACACTGCAGTGCACACTACACACTACACTACAGAAGACAGCTGTCTATACCCTCACCAGTCAGCACTTACACTGCAGTGCACACTACACACTACACTACAGAAGACAGCTGTTTATACTCTCACCAGTCAGCACTTACACTGCAGTACACACTACACACTACACTACAGAAGACAGCTGTTTATACCCTCACCAGTCAGCATTTACACTGCAGTGCACACTACACACTACACTACAGAAGACAGCTGTTTATACCCTCACCAGTCAGCACTTACACTGTAGTACACACTACACACTACACTACAGAAGACAGCTGTTTATACCCTCACCAGTCAGCATTTACACTGCAGTGCACACTACACACTACACTACAGAAGACAGCTGTTTATACCCTCACCCGTCAGCATTTACACTGCAGTGCACACTACACTACACTACACAGTACAGTGTTCAACACCTGTTATAGATGTGTAAACGCATGAATAAATCATTTACAACCCTTTCTGCATCCCCTAATCTAAAGTGTAAACTATTCATCACTTGTAAATGTGTTACACATCATTCGTAGATTACCACTTCAAGAATCAAAAAGGCATAAGATCAACGAATCGAATCTACGAATGTATACACTCAAAAAAATAATCTGTTGAATGAACTTAATTAAATTAAGGAAAGGTTTTCCACGAAATTGAATTACATTTTTCCAACAAAATCGAATTAGTTTGAAATAATTTGTTGTAATCTTGTTGTATGAATTTAAATTAATTTAGTCATTCCTGCTAGATAAAGTTTTGTCAGGTTAACTACATTTAGTTTTTGTCCTGCCTTAAATCACCAACATTATAATTTTAGTTAATTTGACTCTACGGTCACTTCTAATGATAGACACTACTAGTGTTCAATTGAATTAAAACCATTTTTTACATTGTAATATAATATTACTTTTGCAGGTCTGCGAGACTGCGAGTGAAGTTTACACATATGTATACTGAGTGCCCACAGCCTGAACACAAGGTTTAATGCACATATAGGGCCCTATCTTGCACCCAGCGCAATTGACTTTGTACACCGACGCATGTATCATTCCTATTTTGCACCCGCGCAAAGCGCGTTTTTCCCTCCACAGAAGCACGTCGCTAAACTAGGGAATGAACTTGCGCTCCCTGGGCGGTTCAGCGCAAAAAAGGAGGCGTGTTCAGGCGCAAACGTTCCTTCATGCTATTTTGCAGGTTTAGAAAACAGTTGCGCCACTAACCAGGAAAAAATGGTTTAAAGTCAGTGGCGCGTTGCGCATGTTATTCATATGCTATTTTAAGGGCGCATGCTTGGCCATAATCAATGTAGCATGTGCACAACGCACATACACTTTGATTCTCTCATCTACACAGAAGCAGCAGTTTTCATTTTTGCAAATTATACATTATTACGATAGATAGATAGATAGATAGATAGATAGATCGATAGATAGATATACAATTTATTATAAAAGCATACATCTAGCTTACACATTTACCCAAATTATCATACGCCTTTTTAACCGAAGTTAATTTGGGTGGGTTTCTCCATCCCCAACGTCCCTGACGAAAGCGTTGCTCTCCTTGGCTGTGAACCGCTCCTCGCGTGCGTCTGGCAAATCCGCCGTTATAATAGGAATCTGCTATAGAACAAGCTGCTCTTAAAGGGAATGTGAGATGACGCTCTGATTGGTTTATTTCACGTTACGCCCAAACCACACCTATGAATAATGAAGCTACTGTAAGATTAATAAGGGAATTAAGATCAATATAACTCAAAGGGGATTGAATTACAGGAAATAAGAACCGAATTATTATGCAAATTATTCAGAATTAATATTTAACACTTTATCAACTATTCGTCCACCGATAAGTTGAGATTAGGGTATTTTACCAATTCTGGACAGAATATTATTCCGTGGCCTACGGTAATAATATCATAAAGTTATGATAACTGATTAATATGAGCAAGGTAGCAAAATCTACAGTTTAAGGCAGTAACTTGTAAGCACACAGCACAAGACGCTTGTATGTAAAATCAACCAAGACTTTATTGAACTACTCTAATACACACAAACTAAACTAACACAAAAACACACAAACATTCATTCAAACAGTGACAGAGAGTGATGTTATTAACGGAGTGTGAATGGAGTCCCAAATGTCTAGCGTTAGACACTATTTCTTGACCGCAACCTGAGAGAATCAATCTACTAGCACTTTAATCTTAGTTCGTTTTCTTAATAAGATTTGCACCAGTTCAACCAGAATTAGGAGATATTGTGTACTTGCGTTTAGATGCTCCTGAGCGCGTGCGTTCCCTGTGACGAAGTTGCTGGAGAGGGAATCTCTTCGGCGCTGATTGGCTGGCAGTCGGTCGATGATGCGTTCTGAGGGACAGCACTCGATGGTGAGTGGTTGGTTGGCTTTGCCGGGTGGCGCTTCGTTCGCGGAATTTCCTGGATTGCGGGTTGCTATGCAACGGAATTTCCTCTGAGTCTGGAGCGACTCTGAGAGGGGTTTCTTTGAAGAAGTTCAACGAAGGATCTTACGGAAGAGTTGATGAGTTTTGAGTGAGCTCTTGGTGGTTTGAAGAGTATGTAAGCATACACGCTGGACGATGGAAAGGTCAGCAAGAGCAAAAGTCACTGCAAAAGCGAGGCACAAGGCAGGCAAAAAGCAAGGCAAAAAGCAACGCATAGGTGCTTGTCATTGGGTTATAAGCGTGTCCATCTGACCCGTCCTTCCTAGTGCGACAGCCAATCAGATATTGTCTTGGGCGGGACCCCGTTCTCCGGTTCTTGCATGTAATTAGCGTAAAGACTGAAAGTACAAACATTCATCAGTGGACCACTCCCAGCAAGAGGAAGTAACAGGTTCTCACGGTTGCTTGGGCTTAATTCATGGCTGCAAAAAACCTGTAATATAAAAGGAGTGAACTTCATAGACAACTTTAATCTTTTCTGGAATCAGAGGCCACTGTTTCAACAAAATGGCCATCTTCCAAACAAACTGGGTTCAAGAGTGCTAAAGGACAATATCCTTTTCTCCCTTCATCATCCTTCTGCCAATCCAATCAACCAGAATGGCACACACTCACCTGGACACAGTTTGAATGACCACAGGACTTCACTTCAGGACTTGAATGGACATGCGGCTGACACATCTCACAAAGACAATGATAACACCATGCAGCCAAAACAACTTCTGCTCACGGACACAACTTCAGCTGAGTACTGCCCACTGAGCTCACCAGAGTCAGACTGTGACATATTAGAAATGTCACAAGATTCAGCTCCCAAGGACAGCATATTACAGCCTCCAATAACAACAGATTCAGCACCCAAGAATGACCAGGGAAGCCAGGACAGCATATTACAGCCTCCAATAACAACAGATTCAGCACCCAAGAATGACCAGGGAAGCCAGGACAGCATATTACAGCCTCCAATAACAACAGATTCAGCACCCAAGAATGACCAGGGAAGCCAGGACAGTACATTACAGCCACCAGTAACAACAGATTCAGCACCCAAACACGACCAGGAAAGCCAAGACAGCATATTACAGCCTCCATTAACACCACAGCCACTCTCACCGCTATCACTATCTCCTACATCCCCATTGATGTGTTTCTCAGAGAAAATGGAAAAACTAGTGTATGCTGGAACCCAATTCGCTGGAAGCCCCCAGATATCAACCAGAAAAACATCACTACCACCAAAGTCTATGAGCGCAGCTCGCCCTCTCCCCCCTCCCCCTCTTCCTCCTCCTCAAGCATTAAGGCCCCTTCCACAACGCCAGGGCCCACAACTTCCACCGTCTGCTCGAGGTGTTACAAAATCAACCGATACCAGCTCCAAGTGATTTGTGCCGGGTCCCCGCTGTGATAACAGTAACTTTCTCAAATGTTTACAGAACAAGCGGGAACCCAGTGTTCCTGTATCATCTGTTCATTCACATGTTAGAAAGTCTAAGGCCTTTAAAAGCCGTACAGCAAACCCATCTAATCTGGTGCCTATCACACGACAAACTAAGATTGTGGACACAAAAAGCAAGACTGTTAAGTTAGCACTTTTAAACATCCGCTCACTTAAAAATAAATCACTTCTAGTCAATGACTTTATAAGCACATACAACCTGGACTTTATATTTCTAAATGAAACTTGGCTAGAAGCCAGCTGCAGTGCAACAATCCTCAATGAAACATCTCCTCCGAACTTTACCTTTATGAGTGTCTCCAGAGCTGGAAGGAGAGGTGGGGGTGTAGCTGCTCTTTTTAAAGATGTCTATCAATGTAAGCAAATATCATTTGGTAATTACCCGTCTTTCGAATATCTGGGTATTGTGTTAAAAGGTGCTCCACGGATTTTACTTATCACTATTTACAGGCCTCCAAAATACTCTTCAGCCTTTGCTGAAGACTTTACAGAACTGTTATCAATAATTTCCTCAGAGTTTGACAGTTTCACTATTGCTGGAGATTTTAACATTCACATAGATAATGCAGAAAATAATATGGCAAAAGAAATCATTACTGCTTTAAAAACTTTTGATCTGATTCAACATGTACATGGGCCCACACACAATCGTGGACACACTCTAGATTTACTTATCAGTAAGGGTCTAAACATTTCATTGAATGATATTAAGGATGTCGCACTCTCTGATCATTACTGTATTTTCTTTGATTTATTGATCTCTCCTGCCATTGAAGTTAGATCTGTGTCTGTCAAGAAGAGATGCCTAAATGAGAACACTAGTGTACTATTTATGAAGGCCATATCCCTAAGACCGAGCATATCTGCTGACTCGGTTGATTCTCTCCTTGATTCTTTTAACTCGAAGGTTAAAAATGTAATTGATGATATTGCTCCTGTGAAAGTCAGGAAGAATGGTAAACAAAAAGCACCTTGGAGAAACTCGACAGCAGTGCAAATTATGAAAAGACAATGCAGAAAATCAGAGCGCATGTGGCGAAAGACAAAACTTGTAATCCACTATAACATCTATAGAGACACCATTCGTGCTTTCAATATGGAACTAGGCAAAGCTAGACAGACTTTCTTCTCCAATATCATAAACAGAAACCTAAATAATACTCGAAATCTCTTCGCTACTGTCGACAGACTAACAAACCCCCCAAGCCAGATTCCCAGTGAAATGCTCTCCGACAGCAAGTGTAGTGAGTTTGCTACCTTTTTCTCTGAGAAAATAATATTAGAAAGGTGATCAGCACATCCTTGAGTTGCGCTGGGGTCAGTCAGATCAGACTACAACCTGAGAAAGTAGTTACTATGTCTGATTTTGAAGAAATTGATGGCAAAAATCTGAAAGAAACCGTTCAGCACCTTAAAACATCAACCTGCGCCCTTGACACACTTCCCACATCTTTTTTTAAAAGTGTGTTAGACTGTTTAGAAGCAGATCTCCTAGAAGTGGTAAATGCCTCACTTTTCTATGGAAGTTTTCCAAACTCCCTTAAAACTGCTGTTGTCAAACCCCTCCTGAAAAAGAGCAATCTGGATAAGACTATATTAAGCAACTATAGACCGATCTCAAATCTTCCTTTCACAGGCAAAATCATTGAAAAAGTTGTCTTCAACCAGCTGAACAAATTCTTAAACTCAAATGGATACTTTGATAATTTTCAATCTGGCTTCCGATCGCATCACAGCACAGAGACAGCACTCATAAAGATAATAAACGATATTCGCTTAAATACTGATTCAGGCAAATTATCAGTGCTGGTTCTACTCGACCTCAGTGCTGCATTTGACACTGTCGATCACAAAATACTTCTAGACAGGCTGGAAAACTGGGTGGGGTTTTCTGGGACAGTTCTAAAATGGTTCAGGTCATACTTAGATGGGAGAGGTTATTATGTGAGTATAGGTGACCATAAGTCTGAGTGGACGCCCATGACATGCGGAGTCCCTCAAGGCTCAATTCTTGCGCCACTCCTGTTCAACCTGTACATGCTCCCAATGAGCCAAATAATGAGAAAGAACCAAATCTCTTACCACAGCTATGCAGACGACACACAGATCTATTTAGCCCTATCGCCTAATGATTACAGCCCCATTGACTCTCTGCTTCAATGCATCGATGAAGTCAACAGCTGGATGTGCCAAAACTTTCTACAGTTAAACAAAGACAAAACTGAAATCAATGTGTTTGGAAACAAAGATGAAGTTCTCAAGGTGAACGCATACCTTCACTCTAAAGGTCAAACAACTAAAAATCAGGTCAAGAATCTTGGTGTGTCTTTAGAGTCAGACCTTAGTTTCAATAGTCATGTCAAAGCAATAACTAAATCAGCATACTATCATCTGAAAAATATTGCAAGAATTAGATGCTTTGTTTCCAGTCAAGACTTAGAAAAACTAGTGCATGCTTTCATCACCAGCAGGGTGGATTATTGTAATGGACTCCTCACTGGCCTTCCCAAAAAGACCATAAGACATTTGCAGCTCATACAGAACGCTGCCGCCAGGATTCTTAGCAGAACCAGAAAATATGATCATATCACACCAGTACTCAGGTCATTACACTGGCTGCCAGTTACTTATAGGATTGATTTTAAAGTATTATTACTAGTATATAAATCATTTAATGGCCTAGGACCTCAATACATTGCAGATATGCTCACGGAACACAAACCCAACAGATTACTCAGATCATTAGGATCACATCAGCTAGAAGTTCCAAGAGTTCACTCTAAGCAAGGAGAGTCTGCTTTTAGCTATTATGCCAGCCGCAGCTGGAACCAGCTTCCAGAGGAGATCAGATGTGCTCCTACATTAGTCACATTCAAATCCAGACTCAAAACACTTCTGTTTAACTTTGCATTTAATGAATGAGCACTGTGTCACTGTTTGTCCGACTGTTTATCCTGTGTCCTATTTTAGTCTTTATTCTAAACTGTTTTAATTATTTTTAGTTCTTTCTTGTTTCTTTATTTTAAACTGTTCTTTACTCTAAACTGTTTTAATTATTTTTAGTTCTTTCTCGTTTCTTTATTTTAAACTGTTTTGTATATTCTTATTTCTTCTGATTATTTTTAATAGTATGTAAAGCACTTTGAACTACCATTGTGTATGAAATGTGCTATATAAATAAACTTGCCTTGCCTTGCCTTGCCTAAAGTCCACATGATCACGTGTGCCCAAACTCCTGAGAGTTTAGTTAAACGCTTTAATAAGTAAACTTAATAGTTTAAATATGGTGCATCCTACACACATCTACTTTATATCACAATTCTAGAAATCATTTACCCATCAAGTAGGTACCAAAATACATATACTTCCCATAGTTGAGGTGGAACTAAATAAGGATTTCGCTGTGATAAGTGTTTAACACACAAAATTAACTTGAGTAATATAAAGCATACATACTACAGAGAATACACATGTATGAGGCAACTTCTGGTGATTAGTTCCTATAGCTGAGGTAGAAAACCTTACAAATAGGCTGTAATGAAAGTTAAACACACAGAAAGAACTCCACAGGTTACATAAAATATACATGATACTTAAGATATATGTGAGGTAAATACTGGTGATCAGTTCAGCTTATTGGAAGCAATTTTGAGACCGTTGTTTGTATTAAACCACAAGTGGGTTAATTTCAGTCTATTGGTTTTGGAGACAAAAAGTCTCTGGAATTTACAACTGCCGAAAGGTGGGTGTCCCCTGGTTTAGGGTTTGTGTGATTCTGGGCCATAAGAATGCTTTAGCATCCTTCGTTTCCTGGTAAGGCTGTGGATTTATGCATTGGGGTCACCACAGGGTTTCTTGGCCATTTGGTCGTAAGTTTGGGGAACAAAGGAATCTTTTCCTGCTGTCCTGGCATCGCTGGTTTGAGATTAGACACGCACAACAAGGGGAAGGGGGGTGACATCTCCTTTAGCCATCTCGGCACCATGACTGTGTTTTATGACTTACTAATGGTTCACTAGGGAATCGTTCCGAACTGTGGAATGTGGTGTTGGTTTCATATGACATGGACTGTTCAAGGATAATCCTACATATTCCCCCTTTCGGTCGGTGATGTTCCAGGTGAGGACATCGGCGAGCGCTGGATAAAATAGGCAGAGAGAGAGAGACAACCATACAAACACAACACAACACTCCATCACTTAGCTGAGTTCTGGTGCAAGATTTCGCTGAGAATATTGTGGGCGACAGGTTAACAGTTATGATGATGATGGTAGTTTTTCTTGATTACCCTAGTTTTGGTTGTGCGACGCACGGGTAGAGACGTAATCTCAATTAAATTGGTCGAGTTCTCAGATCGGGATCTGGTTCTGCTCGCTCGCATTGAGTCTTGTTCTACATCGGTTGCGAGAGTGCCATGACTGGTAGCTCACGGGACTCTGCAATCCACGTTTTTGCACAGTGGACGTAGTGAGTCAATCCTATCATCAGGCCCTATACCAAGTTTTTGTAGGTTTAAGATTGTTTAGATGAGAGGAGTGGAGAGTGGAAGAGAAGGAAGGGAATAAAGAAAGTGAGCATTAGTAATGACTTCTAGTAATTGCTTCTTGTTAGTGGGGCAATCTCAAAAGAGTGGGTGCATATCATTTGAACAACTCTGAGTAAGGTGTTTATGAAGACAATTGAGTGTTTCATTAAATGGGGTGTAGTGTGTGGTGTAATTGATCTGTGTCAGTCACTTTTGGTTTCCCCCTTTTCTTGTCTGTTGGAGCCCAAGTGCCCTTTTATCTGGTTTCGGTGGACCCAACGTAGGACTGGCTCATTGCGCTTTTGGCTCATCTTGATTCGGTATGCGACAGGTGAGAGCTTGTCCACGATTTCATGGGGTCCTGTCCAGCGAGGCAGGAATTTCTTTGACAGGCGATGGGTACCCGATTGTTGTGACTGCACAAAACTGTAGTACCACACTTTGTCTCCGATGTTGAATTCTTGGTGAGAGGCCTTCTGGTTGTAATAGGCTTTGCGACCTTCTGCACTTTTCTGTAGTTGTTGTTGCGTAAAGGCAAAGGCGGTTCATAGATGGCGATGCAACTCTTCAAGATACTGGTGGGTGGTATATGCCGTGACAAGGCTCATGTCACCTGGCTGGTAGAGCAGGTGGAGCGGCAGTGTCATTTGCCGTCCTGTCATTAGCTCAAAGGGTGGCACCCCGGTGGACTTGTTAGGAGTTGCTCTGATAGCCATTAGCACTAGCGGGAGCTTGATATCCCAATCCTTTTGGTTCGCAGACACATACTTCTTTAGCATGCTGACCACGGTTCGGTTGGAACGCTCCACTTGCCCAGAGGCGATAGGGTGGTGGCTGATATGAAGCTTGGCCTGTATGCCCAGGAGTTTCCAGACTTCCTGCATGATTTCGGCAGTGAAATGTGTTCCGCGGTCAGAGTTCACTCTCAGCGGCAGTCCAAATCTTGAAAAGATATGGTTCATTAGGAGGCAGGCCGTGGTTTGAGCTGTATCATTGGGAGCGGGAAGGCACTCTACCCATTTTGTGAATTCACAGACGACGGTGAGGAAATATTTGTTACCCCTTGTTGACCTTGGTAGGGGTCCGACCCAGTCGATTTGGAGGTCCGACCATGGGAAGGACATTCCTTTTCGCTGTAGTGGTGCTCTGTGGTTCGGGTTCGCCGGTTGGAATTGGCAACACACCAGACACCCTTTTACATACTCTGCTACATCTTGCTGCATGCCAGGCCAGTATGCCACTTGTCTTAGCGTTTCATAAGTGGCTTTGGCGCCGTGGTGTCCGGCACATGGTGCATCATGGGAATGTGTGAGCATCACCCCCCTTTGGCACTGAGGGACAACAAGCTTGGGCGTAGTGAGTTCATCAGGGGCATATACCAGTATGCCTTGTTTTAGATGTAGCATGTGCAGGAGTGCATTAAGATGCCGGAGGTCAGAGGAAGCAGCAAGGTCAGAGGTGGTTATGGGGTTTGATTGTGGGTCAGAGAGGTGATTAATAATAGTTTGGATGGCTGCATCCGAAGTTTGGAGAGTTATAATGTCGTCATTGGAAATTTGGGGTGAGATGCTGATTTGGGAGGAGGCGGGGTTTTGCACGGCTTGTGTGTGCTGTCGGCGTGTGATGACAGAAACACATGGGCTGGGTGGGAGGGGTTTAAAAATCCAAGGATCGCCATGTAGCGCGCCAGCTTTGGCAAGGGCATCAGTTTGGTCGTTGTAGTCTTTGTCTTGCCCTGGTTGCCGTGAGTGACCGCGGACCTTTTTCCAATAGACGAGCATGTCGTGTTTCGTGACTATGTCGTCGCATGCTTGGAAGAGATCTTGATGCTTGACAGGTTTGTTGTTGGATGTTTTGAACCCATTCTGTTTCCATATTGGTATGTGGCATGTGAAGCTCAGTCGAGCATAGTTTGAGTCAGTACAGATGAGGAGCTCTTTGATGTCGTTGGCGGTACAGTTGTTGAACAGTACATACACAGCACGAGATGACACTTCCATGAGAGGTGTGGCTTCTAGAGTTAATCCCAGTTTTAAGCAGTTCTGGGAAGGCTCGAAGAAGCCCAGATTGTGGTTGAGGTTTTGGCCAGGTCGCATGTTGAGGCGGACACTGACACTCTTGGTGTAGGCAGGTATCATTACCTCCTGTTCATTGGTCGTGGCACATACTTCTGGTATGGTTTGCCCAGATTGGAGATTCTTGAGGTTGACTGAAGTGCTTATTTGGCGAGACAAGGGAGCCCATATAACTTCATTCAATGTGTCCACATAGGCATTGATTCTGACCATAATGTCTGCTCCGATGTAGATATCGTGTGGCAGGTCGGGGACAACGAGGAAGTAGTGACTTAGGTGTCTGTCGTTCCAGCACATGTCTAGGGCACAGACAGTCTTAGAGGTAATCATGGTTAAGGAGCATGGATTCAGAGGGAAGCGGTTATGCTTGGTGGCATGTGGCAGCTCAGGTTTGTCTTTCTTTAAGGCTCTGAAGAGCTTCAGGCTGATAGCTGAGTTTTCGGCCCATAGGGCTAGCACAGAGTCAGGTACTGACATGCCTTGAATGTCTATAGCTGTCATCAGTTGAAAGCCATTTGAGCCTGGTTCTGTGGTTTTGAATGCGCACAGAAGAGAAGTTTGACTCTTGCCATGTGGCGCCAAGTTTGAGACTTGCCTTGGTCTTGGTCTTGGGCTTGCGTTTTTCGCTCATTGAGCTGGAACCAGTGTCTGTGACTTGACAATGCACTTCTGTGGAGCATTGTGAGTGAAAGGGAAGGGGCTCCCGAACTTGGGCCCATATCTTTAGTTGCTTAAAGTCTATTAAGGGCTCAAAGCGATTCAGCAGGTCTTTGCCGATGAGAAGAGGGTATGTGTCCAACGGCGAGATGTACACAGGGTGTATAAGGCTCATTGGTCCGACGGTCAGGTGGATTGGGGCCACCTGCTCCAACCGCAGTCCCGTGTGGGAATAGGCTTGAACGTTGAGTGCACACTTTTGAAGTCTGAGGGTTCCACTGGTTCTTTTGGTTCTTTCTTGAATTTCTTCTAAGAGCTGAGTGGACATTAGGGTGATGTCGGCTCCCGTGTCTACCAGGGCCTCTAGTTTGACATGGTGTTCTAGTGTGATGGAGAGATAGAACTTCCTGGCCACACCTTTCTCAATGAGGTCACCCAGAAGTTGAGGAACTGGAGTTTGGGTTGAGACAGGTAGAGTGTTGTGGTTTGTTTGCTGTTGCTCGCAGGGGTGACAGACAACCAAGATGGCGCTTTCTGGTACTTGAGTGGTTCCATCCTCCTCTGGTTGTTGGAGGTTTCCGTGGTATGAGTTGACATGTGTTGGATCAGGTTCTGAATCTGTTGCTAGGCATTCAGGTTCAGTCTCTTGTTTCCTTGACAATGGGGTTATGGCAGCTTGACTTGTCGTGTTTTGAGGGTGGTGAGTGTGAGAGAGGTGGTTATTGCTCTGGTTGAAGTGTACCAGGTGGTCGCTGTTCCCTTGCTTCGCCTCTAGTCACGCTGAGTCTGACTTGTCTTTCTTTTCCCATTTCCTGTCCTCTTCATTGCGTTTGAAGAATTCTTTCATGAACATCTGCATCATTTCTTGTGAACTGATACCTGGTGCAGTCTGTTGTTCTTGTGTGGACTCAGTGTGGGGTTGGTCTGATTGATGCCTGGGTGGATTTCGTCGTCGACCCCTTGGGCTAGTTGTTCCTGGGGGCGTGTGTCGCTTTCCTTTAGACGTCCAGTTGGCCTCCCATGAACCTTTTCCTCTTGAGTTTCCGTACGACCGTGTCTGGTTCCATGAATTATCCCAGCGGTTTTCGTGCGGCCATGACTGGTCCCATGATTTCTCCCAGTGGTGTCCAGACGTGTGTGGCGTGTCTCGTTGCTTGTGCCAGTGATTGTTTGGTTGTTTGGGTCTGACACTGACATGAGAGTCCCGTTCTTTTCTGAAGGAGGATTGTCTTTGTTCTTTAGGTGGCAGCTTGGTGCTTTCGTGATGCTGGGTGCCCTCTAGAGCTAATCCTTGATGTTGAGTATTGAAATCACAAACTGCTGGTGGTTTGGTTCCCTTTTCTGAGGCCATTTTTTGTTTGCCATAGGCTTTGTGGGCCAAATCCCTCAACTGTTGTGTAGTCATTGTGCGAGGACAGGCCATGACGCCTAGGTGGTGGCTTACTCCAGGGTGGAGGTTTCTCAGAAAGAGGGTTTTGAAGTTCAAGTCCTCCTCCATATCAGGTTCATTACGTGAACCAAAGAACGCTCGTCTGAGTCTGTTGTAAAAGGCTTGGGGTGTCTCATGCCGGCCTTGTTTGGTTTCTAGGGCGGCCACCAGTCCTTGATCTGCCTCTGGGTCTGCAAATTCTTTAATTAGGGCTTCTCGGAGGAGGTGGAAGTCTGACTTGGTGTGTGTAGGCTGTCTATCCAAGAAACTTCGCACCTCAGGACTGGATGTTGTTCGAAGCAAATAAAGTCTGTCTCTGTTTGTCACATTGGATCTCATTTCCAAGTGGAATTCGATATCTTGCAGGTAGGCCTGGACATCTTGACTTCCTGCCACATTTGGGGTGAATTTGTTGATGTTCCTGGCCAGTTTGTCAAGGTCCTTGAGTTCCAGGCCATGTGCAGCTTCGTAGTCGGTTTGGAGAGGCCCCCTTCTCTTGTCAGCAGGGTAGCGCTCCTCCATGACAGCTGGATAGGGCTTTGGTGGTGGTTCTTCACTTTTTCTTTGATGTGGCAGTCCCAGGATAGGGGACGCAGCTCTGCTGGGCAGGGGTGAGACAAGAAGACGCCTTGTCCTGGTTGGCTCAGGGTGCAGCTCATAAGCATGCTTGAGTTCCTCTCTGATTGAGTCGGATTCTTCTTTTACATAGTCGAGCTGTTGAGTCAAGTCGCTGATCTGATTTCGTGACCTTTCAAGATGGTTTTCAAGGGCCTTTATTCGGCTGTTCTTGTCTCTGAAGTCAGCCTTGGCTTTTTCCAGTAGCTGCTCTGCATACTGTAACTTGTTGGCCAGATCATCTTGGGCAGCCCTAGCTTGTTCTAATTCTCTGTTGGTGGTTGTCAATGTTTCTTGAAGCCTTTCAATTTCCTCTTTGGCGCCTGGCTCCACCTCGTCGGACCCTTCCTGTTGGTCCTGTGCTTCCAGTTCTAACTGCTTGATGCGTTGTTTTGCGCGAGTCAGCTCCTCCTGGAGGTGAGCTTCTTGCTCATCGCTCAGCTTGAGTGAGGCTATCAGCGTGTGACTCAGGGAGCCAGTGATCTTTGCTATCTCTTTGTGGTTGTAGCTGCGAGTTGGATCCTGTGTTGTGATGTCAGAGATGTTGGCATCCAGTTGTTCTTGCGTGTGCTGTCGTAGGTTGTTGGCAGCCTGGGGCAAGAAGTTGCATGTCACGATACTTAACCAGTTCTCTAAGTCTTCCCAGTGGGTGGTGTGATCATCAGTGCGAGACATGTTGGCCCAAGGTAGGGAAAACCTGGAAAAGAGACTGGCACAGATCTGTGAAAGTGTGTGTGAGCTAAGTATGTGATGGGTGGTTAAGTGTGGTTTGCTGGAACTGTGGGCCTTCTTTGACGTGTACTGCTACTCGTAGTCTCTGTGGGAGAAAATAGTGCATACAGCTTGGAGGATACAGCTGAGAGGAGGGAGAGTGAGCAAAGACCAGACAAAGCAAGGTGATATTCAAAGACAGTAGATAGCAATCAGGGCTGTGAAACAAAGAACTAAAAATAAAATAATAGTAATATTCTCAAGGAAGGGAAGAATTTTTTGTAAATAATTCAATAGAGATACTTCAATGAAGGTCAAATTGAAAGGTACCTGGAATCTCTTAATTCCGTGTATTATTGTTGTTATATCTTCTTCCTGGTAGAAGGAAAGTGTTAACGACGATAATCGTGCTCCTTATAGGATTGACACCAAGCACCTGTTACGTGCTTTTTTTTTTTTTTTTTTTTGGAATGCGTTAAGTGAGCGGTAGTCGTTTATTGTTCCTCCTATCAATTTATTAATTAATTTATTTATTTATTTGGCAATTTATTCGACTGTGTAGGATGCCAAAATGTAGGGTAGCGTGCGGTGCAAGGAGGGTGAATTCACACAACTGTTGAAATTTCAGAATGTTTGCAAACAATTTCTTTTGAAAACTTCCTGTAATTACTGATTGATTCTCACAGGTTCAGTTCCAGAAATATCATGGGTAGAAGAGAGAAGAGCAGAAAAGACAAGGAAGGAGTTAAATGCAAGTGAGGGAAGGGATACTGACTCAATTAGCATGTGCACTCTAAAAAGAGATGTGTTAAAAATGACACATGTTGTGTCAGTTTTAACACATGTGGTGAGTGTGCTCAGGGACAACACATGTTGTGTCAAATTTAACACAATAAATGTGTAAGTCATTTTAACACACAAATTGTGTCATTTTAAAAAATAAAGCGAAAGGGCCAGATGCAAAAATATTAACCGTTTAATCAATAGTCGAGTACAGAATGCATGTGCACACAAAGTACAACACAATGTTTCAAGCTCAATGACTGGACAGACTCACTGTACTGGACATTATTCAGTTATTCACGCTTCAACCCCTAATTGATAATGCTGCTTTTGACAAAAGTTCATGAAGAGATAACAGTTAACCGAGTTTGCACTTTGAATTTTATTAAAATGAAGCAGCTGACAAAATATTGTATATAAATAACTTGTATTTACACTGGCCTGTTTGTTTGAGAACACAGCAAACACTGCATACCATTCACAGTGATGGTGAGTGTCGGCGCTCAAAATGAGGAGTTGAAAACAACACAACCTGTAAAAAGACTTGTGTTAAAAATGACACATGTTGTGTCAGTTTTAACACATGTAGTGTGTGTGCTCAGGGACAACACATGTTGTGTAGATTTTAACACATGTTGTGTAGATTTTAACACATATTGTGTCAGTTTTAACACATGTAGTGAGTGTGCTCAGGGACAACACATGTTGTGTCAAATTTAACACACAACCTGTGTCGATTCTTAACACATCTCTGTGTTTATAAGGACTACACATTTTGTATTACCTTTAACACAACTAATGTGTTATTCCTCTTACACAGAAGTGTGTTGAAACCTTTTACACACTAATGTGTTATAGTTACACAACTTGTGTCAGATATGTGTCACATGTGACTGTAGTCGGTGTGTATTTGCCAGAGTTACTTCCTGTGTTTTTACAACTGAGTGTTTGGATGAAAACTGAAACGTATTGTTAACTTGTGTTTATGGAGTCCAATGACGTTTAATAAAGAGTTTGTTTGAACATTTGGATGGTTTAGACATCATAAATCTACATAGACAAGCTCTTATTGAGAATTAACTGAGGTTTAGATGTTGATGTTTCACTGAATGTTTTATTTGAAGTCACCAGAATCGTGATTAATGGCTCCTTTATTTGAGCTCTTGACCCTTTACTCTTCTTTTAGTGTTTCTCTGGCTGCTTTAACTGTATTTTAATAAAATACATTTGTTATGGCGAGAGAAAATATGATCAGATGTTTCTTGATGATGTCATAATCAACAAGTGCTGATCTGATCAAGTTTATGAGTAAATGGATGGTGTGCATTTAATTTATTTATGTACTGTTAGTTATAATTATCCTGTGACACATCATGCTGTCCAGCACTGCAGAATAATAAAATAAATGTTTTCTGAAAATTTTAATCTGTAGCAGAATCTAGTCAAACACAGACCTCAAGAATCAGCGTATGAATCTCAACAATGGTGACAAACAAAAAGCTTCATGCCGCAATGCATGCTGGGAGTCATGGATGAGATTTGCACTATTGTGGCACCCAGCATGCATTGCGGCATGAAGCATTTTGTTTGTCACCATTGTTGAGATTCATACGCTGATTCTTGATGTCTGTTTGATACCTTAGACTGTAAGATTCTGTTCGAACTGTGTATTTATTAATTAATTTTAAGCTAATTGCATTATGCTAATCTATTATGTATTACACTCATTTATCAAATATTAAACTCTTTCTGAGCTTCAGCTGAACAATTTTACATGTTCATAATGATAATATTATCATCAGAGCATATTTTTCTCATGTTTATTTCTGCTGTTTCAAATGTGTTAAATTAAATACACATTTACAGCAATCAGAGAAAACTAATGTTAAAGAGTCAAGGGGTCAAGAGCCCAAATAAAGCTGACACTAATCACGATTCTGGTGACTTTAAATGAAACATTCAATGAATCTTCAACACCAAAACCTGTTAATTCTCAATAAAAGCTTCTGTAGAGTCTGACAGAAATAAAGTTAATCTGGTTATTAATAACAAGTGAAAGCAGCATTTGAAAAAGACATTGAAAAAGAGGCCTGATGTGATTGGCTGCAAAAAAACACCCGTTAATCTTTAAGTTTTCATGAATTAAGATTTAATTTATTTATTTGAATATATTGCTTTATTTATTTTAGAGTATTTTATGGGATACCATATAAAATATACCTATAATTTTTTTTCATAAAAACTGCCCTCCACCCAGTGCTATTCTATCCAGAGTTACATTGTAACACACATTGTGTCAAAATGCCATCAACACATCTTGTGTGTTGTTTTTTAACACATCTCTTTTTAGAGTGTTTCCAGTGTTACATTTTAACACACATTGTGTGTTAAAAATCTACACAACATGTGTCAAAATGCCATCAACACATCTTGTGTGTTGTTTTTTAACACATCTCTTTTTAGAGTGTGGATCTAGTTGACCAATAGTTATGCTATGGTTATATGCTAATCCACTAAGCCTTGCTGCGATTAAAGGCTGCTTTTATTTGGTGCACACCTAATTAAAACAATGTAAAAAGGGAGTTGTTTCCACTTTATCATTAAACTCGCAGAGTGTTTTATCTATACATTTATGTCAATAAATATATACATACATTACTGCTCCCACTGAAGATAGGAGAAGGGAAAATGGAGCGGAAGGGAAAACAATACTGGCAATAGGAGACTTTGAAAACAAAATTAATTAAAAATAAAATAAAAAATAAAATAAAAATAAAATAAAATTAATGTAAAATTAAAAGTAACTAAACAAAATTTTAATTATTGTCGTCTCTTTATTTAAAACAAATGAACGATGAAGTTCCTCGTTATTTGTTTAAAAGAAATGAGACTAACAGTGTAATCCAATCGTTAATAATAATTAACATGCAAAGGAACCGCTTATGACGGTATAGAATGAGAGAAAACAAATGAAAGTGGGAAATAAACAAAGCAGAGTAAATAAATAAAGGAAAATAAAGGAAAAAAAAAATGAAGGAAAATAAAATAATAATAATAATAATACAATAATACAAAAATAAAGAAAAATAAAATGGCTGATCTAATTGGTAACTGGTTTAACACTTTGAAGGTCAAGATTTCCTATTACACAATTGAAGAGCTATTGCCAGTGTAATGCTTAGGGTATTGGTGATTACGATTAGCCTAGATTTAACTCTAGTTAATTGTAGATTCGTCACAAATTAAATACTTCTGAGTCAATATTCCTTTAATGGAGAGAGGGAGGTGAAAAGAGTAAAACATAAAATGGGAATGTTCACAGATTGTTAGAGTGGAGATGTGAAAAGGTTAAATCATTTCAACACTGCTACACAACACACTGCATCCAGCTTCAGCGAGCCACACCAATGCTTGCGCTAACCTACGAGGCTAAATGGCTTTAGCATAGACTTCCGTGAACACCTGAGTTGTTTACACCAGTGAGCGCATGCGCACTTGAGGGTCAACCCGAAAATCTTTTAAGACTTCCGTGTCACGGCTGTTACTATGGTGACGCACAGCCATACAGTTCAAGACGCACGTGGGTATGTCTGCGTGCAGACAAAGTTCAAAACATTACATGAAATGGCGGCGCATTTCAGTATTACACAAACACTGGGCGCTTATTCTTTACGATATAGCGCTCAATAAATCTCAGCTCTTTGTGAGTGAGGCAAAATATTTCGTGCACTGCAGATGCACAGTTAAAACAATAACGTTATTGCGATCTCGGCGGATCGGAATTCTTCGTGTCAGTTTCTGTGGACACGCAACACAGCATGCAGGATTTACTGCATCAATTTACTTGATCAAGATTAACAAAACTCCCATTCAAATCAGGCTCGGACACATGTAGTGTTTCACGAGTAACAGTATCTACTTCACCAAGTGAGTCAATACAAACAGGTACATTAGTTAGCTACTCTAATGTCAACCTAGGGAGACAGCTTAGTTGATTTAATATTGGAACACGCAATATTTAATCAATCTAGCTATAACAAGGCCTTTTAGGAAGAAAGTAAGGAACACGCTTACTTCTCTCCTGGTGCGCTGTAAGGCGACTTTCTTTTGTCTCAACAGACAATCTTAAATTCGTTTACTGCAGTTTCAACAATAACAACAAAACACTTAAACAAACTAAACGTGAGTTTAGATTCACATTCATTCACACAACGTCCTGTTATGCGCTCTTAACGTTACACATCAACAATAAAATACTCGTTTTCCTGTGTCTCTAATCTATCTTTCCGGACCAATAGATTAGATACAATCACAAATGACTTGTTTTGTGCTTACAATTTAGTTTAAACTGCCCGAAATATGTCTCCACCAGATATGTAAGATTAATAAGGGAATTAAGATCAATATAACTCAAAGGGGATTGAATTACAGGAAATAAGAACCGAATTATTATGCAAATTATTCAGAATTAATATTTAACACTTTATCAACTATTCGTCCACCGATAAGTTGAGATTAGGGTATTTTACCAATTCTGGACAGAATATTATTCCGTGGCCTACGGTAATAATATCATAAAGTTATGATAACTGATTAATATGAGCAAGGTAGCAAAATCTACAGTTTAAGGCAGTAACTTGTAAGCACACAGCACAAGACGCTTGTATGTAAAATCAACCAAGACTTTATTGAACTACTCTAATACACACAAACTAAACTAACACAAAAACACACAAACATTCATTCAAACAGTGACAGAGAGTGATGTTATTAACGGAGTGTGAATGGAGTCCCAAATGTCTAGCGTTAGACACTATTTCTTGACCGCAACCTGAGAGAATCAATCTACTAGCACTTTAATCTTAGTTCGTTTTCTTAATAAGATTTGCACCAGTTCAACCAGAATTAGGAGATATTGTGTACTTGCGTTTAGATGCTCCTGAGCGCGTGCGTTCCCTGTGACGAAGTTGCTGGAGAGGGAATCTCTTCGGCGCTGATTGGCTGGCAGTCGGTCGATGATGCGTTCTGAGGGACAGCACTCGATGGTGAGTGGTTGGTTGGCTTTGCCGGGTGGCGCTTCGTTCGCGGGATTTCCTGGATTGCGGGTTGCTATGCAACGGAATTTCCTCTGAGTCTGGAGCGACTCTGAGAGGGGTTTCTTTGAAGAAGTTCAACGAAGGATCTTACGGAAGAGTTGATGAGTTTTGAGTGAGCTCTTGGTGGTTTGAAGAGTATGTAAGCATACACGCTGGACGATGGAAAGGTCAGCAAGAGCAAAAGTCACTGCAAAAGCGAGGCACAAGGCAGGCAAAAAGCAAGGCAAAAAGCAACGCATAGGTGCTTGTCATTGGGTTATAAGCGTGTCCATCTGACCCGTCCTTCCTAGTGCGACAGCCAATCAGATATTGTCTTGGGCGGGACCCCGTTCTCCGGTTCTTGCATGTAATTAGCGTAAAGTCCACATGATCACGTGTGCCCAAACTCCTGAGAGTTTAGTTAAACGCTTTAATAAGTAAACTTAATAGTTTAAATATGGTGCATCCTACACACATCTACTTTATATCACAATTCTAGAAATCATTTACCCATCAAGTAGGTACCAAAATACATATACTTCCCATAGTTGAGGTGGAACTAAATAAGGATTTCGCTGTGATAAGTGTTTAACACACAAAATTAACTTGAGTAATATAAAGCATACATACTACAGAGAATACACATGTATGAGGCAACTTCTGGTGATTAGTTCCTATAGCTGAGGTAGAAAACCTTACAAATAGGCTGTAATGAAAGTTAAACACACAGAAAGAACTCCACAGGTTACATAAAATATACATGATACTTAAGATATATGTGAGGTAAATACTGGTGATCAGTTCAGCTTATTGGAAGCAATTTTGAGACCGTTGTTTGTATTAAACCACAAGTGGGTTAATTTCAGTCTATTGGTTTTGGAGACAAAAAGTCTCTGGAATTTACAACTGCCGAAAGGTGGGTGTCCCCTGGTTTAG